>NC_067137.1:107204829-107519829 GCF_903995435.1 Acomys russatus | reverse complement strand
CTTCTTCTCTAGCACCATGCCTGCCATGATGATAATGGACTAAACCTCTGAAACTCTAAGCCAGCCCCCCAATTAAATGCTTTTCTTTATGAGTTGCTTTGATCATGGTGTTTCTTCACATCAATAGAAGAGTGACTGTGACAGCTGGACTTCAGTGGAATCATTTTTTTTTAACATCTGCCTGCGTCCTATGTGGGGTAAGTAAATGTCTCCGCACAGCTTCGCAGGAAAGCACATTGTATACGATTCCTTTTCATTCAGGGTGTCAGTGAACTATTGTCTCCAACTATACATTTATTTCTTCCCTACATGAAGACTAAAAATCCTTACCTGGATGCAAGGTGACCTGCAGTACTCATTGTCCTCCCCTGCTCCCTGCTTGCCTTGGCATTGGATTTGGTCGCATGACTTGCTGTTGTTGTCAGTGAGTCTCTGAGGACAGGACAAACGTGCTCTTTAGCACCAATGCTGGAAAAAGAAGTGGAGCAAGCCACAGGCAAGCCATAGTACAATTGCCAGTTGCAGTGTGAAAATGAAAGAAATAGATGTTATTAGCTACTGAGATGTGTGTCTCCGAACTCGTTCTCACCCACCATACAAATCCTAGAATTTCTGCACTGCTCATCTCCTTAATCTTCTTTATTTTTCTTCATAGGTATGTATGTGTACATATCTATTATCTGTTTTATACACTGGAATATAACCTTCACGAAGTAAGGATCTTTGTTCTGTTCACTGTTATGTCCTCTGTCTTTAGGGGAAAACATGATCAGTACACTTGGTGTATATTTATTGAAAGTCATTGACTCTGAGATTGTTATTCTAAGCATCCATAAGAAATTAGAGATTGTTTTTTCAGCTCTGAAGGCTGAAACTAAGGATCATGTATTCAAGGCATGTATAAATGAGTCATATCATTAGTCCAAGGTTTCCTATGGAGTTTTGTTGTAGGTGGGCTTTTCTCCCATCTCTGGGTTCCTGCAATAATGAACCATGAGACTCAATTATGACTTTATATATACTTAGGCCATATAGGTAGGCTCATAACTTAAAATTGCCCATTTACATTAATCTACATTCTGCCACGTGACTGGTTATCTGAGCTCAGGTATCATGCATCTCTTCTTCTCACATCTTGCCGGCTGGAATCCCTTGCGCTTGGCTCTATCCCAGAATCCCTTCTGCCTGCCAGATGTCCCACCTGTATCCTGCCTCAGCTATAGCCCATAGGCTTTTTAATTGACAGGTGTTGCATCCATACAATACAAGAGATTCCTTCTACGGAGTTTAAAGAGCTTCATAGTGTGCTAGCTGGCCTTATGTCAACTTAACACTAGCTGGAGTCACTGGATAGGAGAGATCCTCAATTGAGAAAATGCCTCAATAAGATCAAGCTATAGGTAGGCCTGGTGGGTATTTTTTTTAATTAATGATTGATGGAGAAGGGCCCAGCCTATTATGGGTAGTCCCACCCCTAGGCTGGTGGTTCTGGGTCCTATATGAAAGCAGGCTGAGCAAGCCATCTTGAGCAAGCCAGTAAGCAATACACCTCCGTGGCTTCTCCATCATTTCTTGCCCCAGGTTCCAGCTCTACTTGAGTTCTTGTCCTGACTTCCTTCAGTGATGGACTAAGATATTAAAGTATAATCCAAATAAACCCTTTCCTCCCCAACTTGCTTTTTGCTCATGTTTTGTCATAGCAATAGAAACCCTAACTGAGATACATGGGTAGATAGAAAGTATTGACATGTGCATTTTACAATACAATCAGAAAACAAAATAATGATATTATAAATCAGTAGCTTATAATCTTTGTATTATACCTCAAATACTCTTTGGGCTATCATCCCTGGAAAGATTACAGACTTTAATTAGTATCAGTTAATATTCATCCCAATGATAATAAACAAAAAATTGATATTTAAAATCTCTGATTAATTCTTTCACACAATACTAATTAATTATAATTTTATAGTGGAGAACCCCGGCAGACACTTTCAACCAAGTGAACAAAGTCAATAAGGCCAATAATAGCACAAATAGTCATGATCTCTTCATATACTGCACTGGGGACACACATTGCTTCCTGTATTACTGCCAGAAATCTATGCCCTGGATCTAGTAATGAGAAAGATCAAAGGAGAAGCAAGGTGCAAAAAGATGGTCTGAAGATAAAGGCAGAAGCAATTCCAGATCAAAAGGGGCATAAAAACCAAATGCAAGAGTTAGACCTAGATCAAAATGTAAGTCTCCTCTTATTAGAAGCATAATTGAAAAAAAATTACATGAAATTCATAGATCAAATAATGCTACTGTGACAATGTTGATTTTGTTATTTTGGTAATTATGGAATATATACAGGAGTATATCTTTAAACAAAGATGAACAAAAAAATGGCCAAATGCAGTAATACACACACACATACAAACACGTGTTTGTATGTATGTATGTATGTATGTACATGAGAGAATGGGCGTTGGTCAAGGAAATGTAATAATGTCAATAGTGAGGAATCAAGAGATATGGATAAAAATAAAAATATATGGTAATTTTTATCATACTTGCCAATCTAATGTCTCAAAAGTGTAAGGAGGAGCTAGAAAGATGGCTCAATGATTAAAAGCATTTGTTGCTCTTACGGACAACCCAGGTTTGGTTCCCAAACCCAGGTTGCTCCCAAACATCTATAAGTCCATTTTTGGGTGATCCGGTGCTCTCCTCTGGCCTCTGTGGGCACTGTACTTATATGATGTACATATGTTTATGCAGGTAATACGCTCACACATATAAAATAAACCAAAACACTTTTAGAGAAAAAGAAACAACAACTCCTCATAAATAAGTATTGTATATTGTATCTATGTGAGATCCAGTCTAAAACAAATTGATATTATAGCTTGTGACAAGAAATTTACAGTTGCTTTTCAGATTTTGAAAAATCATCACTTTCAAGATTCTCATGGTACAAATGTGAAATACCTCCTGGCTCAGTTACTATTATCATTCAAATTGACTGACTAAGCTTTTCATGGAGCCCTCAAAGGAAGCTTCCTTTTGAGAAGCTGATGTTTGGATACTGCCTTGAATGCCATTAGCAGTCGCAGAGGCTTAACATTTTAAAAATTACTATAATCCTTAATAAAGTTTATTTATTTTGTTTCTCTCTCTCTCTCTCTCCTCATCGTCTCGTCTAAAGTTTATTTATTTTTTTTCTCTCTCTCTCTCTCTCTCTCTCTCTCTCTCTCTCTCTCTCTCTCTCTCTCTCTCTTTCCTTTTGGATTTTTGAGACAGTCCCTCTGCTATTACTACAAGCAGCAAAAAGCCCTGGACCAAACCAGCATTGAACTCACAGAGATCACCTGTGCCTGCCTCTCCAGTGCTGCGATTGAAGGTGAGCACCGTCGCACCTGCCCCATCTGGTTCTCAGTCTCTTCACTTTGGTATACATGACATTTCTAAACCAAACAATTTGTTGACTCTATTTTTTACATTTTTTTGTGAGGAAAACAAGGCTTTTGTGATTCAAGCTAGCCTTGAACTCACTATGTAGCCTAGGCTAGCATCAAACTCACCATTTCCTGCATTTGCCTTCAAAGTGCTGGATTATACTGAGCTACCAAATCCAGTTTTGGGTGCTTTTATACAGGAATTTTAAAATCTTTGTTTTTGTAAGTGCAATTGTTTTCCTTTACATTTTTCAATGGAATGACCATGATGTGCCAAGGAGATATCATTTGTCTACTATCTATCTATCTATCTATCTATCTATCTATCTATCTATCTATCATCTATCTGTCTGTCTGTCTATAATCTATCTATATATCCATCCACCTATCTGTTTATCACCTGTCTGTCTGTCTATCTATCTATCTATCTATCTATCTATCTATCTATCTATCTATATTCTTGAGATTTTCTGAGCTTCTTGGATCTGTGGTTAGCTTTATGAAACTATCAGCTCTTATCTCTTTAAATATGTTTTTGTCTCTGTTTTCTTGTTTCCTGAGGCTTCAATTACACATCTATGTGTTGTATGTTAGAGTATCTCACACAGCTTAAATGCTCTTTTTCTTTTCCACTCCCTTTTCACGTTGTCTTTCAAGTTTAGACCATTTTTATTGCTGTAGTTTAAAGTCACTAATTTCCACAGTGGTGTCAGTCTGCTGATGTGATACAATAAAGAAATTCCTAGGCAAGGGAGCTATCACAGCAGGTAAAGGCTAGTGACATACACCATGTGACACCAAACTTGATGACCTGAGTTCCATTCCAGGAAACCACATAGTGAGTCTTCTGACCTCAGATAGATAGACAGATGGAGAGACAGACAGACAGACACACACACACGCAGAGAGAGAGAGAGAGACAGAGAGACAGAGACAGAGACAGAGAGGGAGAGAGAGAGAGAGGGAGAGAGAGAGAATGTAAAATGTTAAAGGAATTATTCATCTCTGATATTGTATCTTTTATTCCTCAAAGATTTTTTGTAGCTTCTACCTCTACTGAAATTTCTTATTACTTATACATTTTATCCACATTTTCAGCCAGATTCTTTTGCATATTACTCATAGTTATTTTAAAGTCCTCAATAGGTTTCCCCCAGAGAAAGAGAACCACTGGCGTATATATAGAAAGAAAATTGTTGTAGTGGTTTATCACGTGCCCTTATGAAGATGAATGTCCCACGATCTGTCTTCCTCAAGGAGGCCCAGTGCCATGACTCCAGCCCCAACTCGAAGTACCGAGAACACAGGAGCTAATGTGTAATTATCAGGCCAACTCCTGGGAGCACAGCTATCTGAATCAGAACAAGAACATATTAGCCAAAGTCAAGATCAAGCTCCCCCATTCTTCATTTTTTGGTTATATTTGAGGCCTCGGCAAGATTGACAGTGCCCATTTGTATTGGTAAGGGTGCTCTTTACCCAGCTTACTAGTTCACACAAGTATCGTCTCTCCCAGAAACATCCTTCCAGATGCACCCAGATGTATTCCATCAGTCATGTGAGCAACCGAAACATAAAATTAACATTACTGCCTGTATTCTGATTTTCTTTGTTACTTTAGTTATTGACAACATTTTCCTCCTTTGCTTTGTGCATCTTATAATTTTTTAGTATATAGCATAAAAAATACAGAGGAATAGTAAAGAATGAGGAATATAATTTTCTCTGTGAAAATGGGTGTCTTCCTTCGTCTTTTCTTGCCAGGACTTCAATTGATTTAGCGGTAGTGAGACTGCCTTGGAGCATGATTGTTACTGTCATCACCATCAATGCACCAACAATACATTCTTCCAAAGGTGAGCCATAGTTACTTGGTGCATGGAATTGTGCCTGGGCTGTGATAAACTTATTGGTAGAATAATCCTCATGTTCCTGATTAATGGTTCTTTTTTGTTGTTGTTGTTGTTGTTAGTCTCTGTAGGGGCTTTGTCACAGTGGGGCAGGCATCTTCTCTAGACACACTCAGATCCTCAGCACTGGGCTTGGTGCTTGCTTCTGGTATCTGAACAGGGGAGGATATGCTGGGTTCTTTTGGTTCAACCTTTAAGGCCTATGGGTGGGGTTTTCTTGCCACAGTGGCTCTGTCATCACAACAAATGCTACCTCTTCTTCCTAGAAACAGAGTATCTAGAGTTAGACTACATTTGCCTTTCAAGAAAATATTCTCTTGTATCAAAATTAGCTTAAGGCCTACATTCACTTGGGACAGCTTTTGGTAAATCTGGTTTTGATGTCTTTCTTATACCCATTTCTTTAATGCAGTAAGGCTTAAGAATGAACACAGTGTATATGTACCACAGTTTCTTTATCCACTCTTCTACTGAGGGACACTTAGGCTGTTTCCATGTTCTGGCTATTATGAATAAGGCTGCTATGAACATGGTTGAGCAAATTTTCTTGTTGTGTGCTGGAGCATCTTCTGGGTATATTCCAAGGAGTGGGATAGCTGGGTCTTGAGGAAGCTCTATTCCCATTTTTCTGAGATAGCACCAGATAGATTTCCAAAGTGGCTGTACTAGTTTGCATTCCCACCAGCAATGAAGGAGTGTTCCTCTCTCCCCACATCCTCGCCAGCATGTGGTGTACTACTCAGCTATTAAAAACAAGGAATTCCTGAAATTTGTGGATAAATGGATTGAGCTAGAAATTATCATAATGAGTGAGTTAACCCAGAAGCAGAAAGAATCAAATGGTATATACTCACTTATATCTGCATACTAGCCCAAGGGGCATGTCCCACGAAAGCCTTCACTTACCAGGAAACTGGGACAGAGGGGAAGGCATCCTATTGGGACTCTAAATGAGAGACGCATGGGAGAATAGCAAAATAAAAGGATGCAGATGGTCCTAGAAATCTACAAGTAGAATAATATGATAGGCAGATTTGGGCCCAGGGGTCCTGCTCAAACTAAGGCACCAGCCAAGGACAATACAGGAGGTAAACTTTAAACCCCTTCCCAGATCTAGCCAATGGTCAGAATATTCTCCACAGTTGAGTGGAGAGTGTGATATGACTTTCTCACGTACTCTGGTGCCTCACATTTGACCATGTCCCCTGGAGGGGGAGACCTGGTGGCACTCAGAGGAAGGACAGCAAGTAGCCAAGAAGAGACTTGATACCCTATGAGAATATACAGGGGGACGTAATCCCCCTCAGGAACAGTCATAGGGGAGGGGAATAATGGGAAAATGGGGGGGGGGGAGGAATGGGAGGATACAAGGGATGGGATAAACATTGAGATGTAACAAGAATAAATTAATAAAAATAAAAAAAAATGTATTCCTTTTTAAAAAAAAAAAAAGAATGAACACAGTGGAGGGAGGGTAACACCAACTCACTCACAGAAACTTTGATCCTAAATTTACCCAGCCTATAAGATGTGCAGGGATAAAGTTAGAGCAGAAATTGAGAGAATATCCAAACAATGCCTGGCCCAACCGGAGACCCACACCAAGAGAGAGAGCCAGCCCCTGACACTACTAATGCTACTCTGCTATGCTTGCAGATAGGAGCCTAGCATAGCTGTCCAGCCAACAGCAGATGAAACAGATACTGTGACTCACAACCAACCATTAGGCAGAGCTGGGAAAGCCTTGTGGAAGAGTCCGGGGAAGAATAGAAGGACCTGGAGGGAACCAGAATTCCGCAAAAAGACAACAGAGTCAACTAACCTGGGCCCAGGGGGGCTTACGGAGACTGAAGTACCAACCAAAGGCCATGCATGAACTGGACCTAGGTCCCACATACATATGTAATTTATGCACAGCCTAGTCTTCATGTGGGCCTCCTAGTAAAGGGAGCCAGGGCTGTCTTTGACATAGACTCTGTTGTCTGCTTTCTTATCACAACCCCCTGTCAGGGCTGCCTTGCCTGGCCTGAGTGGAAGAGGAAGCGCTCAGTCCTGATGCAACTTGCTGTACTGGGGTGGGGTGAGGTGGGTTTCTGAGGAGTAGGGGAGGAGGATGGGGGAAGAGAGAAGGATGGTGGGGCCTGGAGGAAGGAAGGAGGGCTACAATGGGGATGTAAAGTGAATTTTAAAAAAGAATGAATACAGAGCAGAAAAATCTCTTTTGATAAAGGCATGTTCAAAGCTGGGTGTGGAGGGCAATTTCTGTAATCCTAACACGTAGGAGACAGAAGCAGAAGGACCAGGAAGGACTTCAAGGCTAGCCTCATCTACACAGTGAGCTGGAGGCCAGCCAGGGCTACGTGAGACTCAGTCTCAGAAACAAAGAAGACAGTACAGTCAATCCATAATCTTTTTGTAGCTTCTTACTTATGGTGCATTGCTTGTTTATTTTTCTTTGTTCTTAAAGATGTGTGTGCGTTTTCTTTTTCTGAGCATCCATCCTTTAAAACATAGCGTATACACTCATTTTCTCGCTTCCTCCCCCATAGTACCAAACCTAATGACTCACACATGGCCAATGGATTTCTTTTTAGCAATGACTGTGATGGTGGCTCTTTTCCCTTTTCTTTCTGTGAAATGCTTTTCCGTGGTAGAACTTTGGGTGAAATTCTTGAGGGAATTAGAAATATGAAGCAACTTGGAATAACTCAGTAATAATTACAGAAAATCATTCCAACAATACACAACAACTCTTTGAATCTATTCCAGCACCCACAGTTAGTGCATCTTCTGAGCCTACAGCACTGTTTAAGTGTAATTGTTTATGGACCTGGAAATGTTCTGCTAATTCATTGTGCAAAGAATTCTCATGTGTGATTAGACTGATGTCAAGATACACTGATTAGAAGGTGTTCTGTGACCTACTGTAACAGAGTGCACTCCATCATAGGGATTCAAGAGGGTAGGTGTTAGAACACATGCTTAGCATGTATGAAACTCTGGGTTCCGTCTCCAGTGGGATGCGGGAAAGACTCAACTGCTGAGCAAATATACTTTATATTGATTGCAGTTTTATGCCATCAGGAAACCAATACCTTGGAGTAGCATAGTGGAGCTGTATTAGGAGACAGTGGTCCATGAAGCTCTCACGTTTTTGCATATCTTTGAAGTGGAGGCACTGACGACCACCTGTGTCCTGGACCACTTTGCAAGGATGCTTGCAGAGTTCATGACCACAGAAAATAGAGATAATGTTTCCCTCCCGACCAGGGGACAGGTTTGACCATTGCCTATTTGATAAAGATGGCATCAGACAAGTTTACTGACCATTATAAAACATCTAGGTTCCTGCTGCTTGCCTGGGATTCCTTTTCAGTCATACAGGTACTGTCTGCGAGGGGATCGGTTTTGCCTCAGGACCCCCAAGACCAAATTCTCAGCACAAAGGAGATTTATTTGCCCCGGAGGGACAAATAACAAGAAATAAGAGACAAAGTCAGGAGACAGAGGACGGAGGATGGAGGGAGAAGGGGAAAGGAGCAAGGGAGGGGGTGGACGGGCACTTGTCCTAGGGGACAAAGGTCTATCTCTGTATAGAGGAGTCACATAGGAATAGATATGTGGCACATAGGAAAGTGGCAGTTTATAAAGGCAAAATGGGAAACACTGTGTTAGGATGAGGTGTTTAATTTTAATTTGGTCTTTTTTTTTTTTTAAGATTTATTTATTTATTATTGTGTATACAGTGTTCTGCCTGCATGTACACCTGAAAGCCAGAAGAGGGCATCAATCACATTACAGATGGTTATGAACCACCATGTGGTTGCTGGGAATTGAACTTAGGACCTCTGAAAAAGCAGGCAGCGCTCTTAACCACTGAGTCAAAGGGGGCTTTTGACTGACGAACTTCAATACTTTGATAGCTGGGCCTTGTAGTCAGCCTCAGGAGGAGGAAGTGGCCAAATAAGCAAATAGACTTTGGTGGCTAGCTTTAGGAATCTAACTAATGGTTTTTTAACCAGGCAGAGGGAATGAGAGAAAAGGGCAAGGCCTGCCAGAGCCATACTTGCCATGCTCGAGATGGCCAGAGTCCCTTCAGTCTGGCCCTCTTTGTATGGTACCCTGTGAGAATCAGGGCCAAGGAAATCTGATTGGTTGCATAAATACAGAAGAAGCTGGCTGATGGAACTTCAATGGGTGGGCAGAAACTCTACTACATGGCAAGATGGCCTTTAACCAATTGGAGAAAGGACCCAGCAGGGAGATGAACAAATGAATTAATTCTCCTTTCTGTTTCCTACAGACCACCTGAGGGCACACTTTCTCCTTTTCTCCTTGCACTGGGTGAAGGAACTCACGTGTGCCAGGTGGATGCACTTGCCTACGTAACCTGCTTTGTCTCTTTACAACTTAGAAGGTGGCAACCAGAAAGGAGTGCCTCTGTCTGTTTCGTTTTAGTCTTAGTTTATTGTTTTCCTCGATTCCTGCTCCACGCTCGTCCATCCCTGGTACATCAGTGCCTTGGTCTGTTTCCTTGGGAGTCTAGGCTTAACGTATTGGCTAAGATGGAAGAATAAAGACCCTAAAGAATAAACATAAATGCATGTTCCCTGGCACTCATACTTTAGGGATAAAAATAAGCAATTTCCTAAAGATGCAGCATCAGGGCTACTATAAAGATTGCCCGAGTTTAGAAAACTCACTAGAGAACTAAAGGGAAGCCAGTTCTGGGGTGTGGATGGAGCTGTGACAGGAGGCTTTAGAGACGTGTATTCATTGCCCAGCGCTCTCAAGTAAAGCGACCAATTGGGTGGTTTAAACCCCAGAGACCAGGTGGATGTAGTTCTGGAAGAAAGGAGGGCAGAGTTCAAGCTGCCAGCGTGATTAGCTCCTTCTGAGGAATGTGATGAAAGAAAAGGTTTGATTTCCTCCACGCCTCTCTGCTAGCTCCAGATGGGTGAAGGAATCCCTTGGCATCCTTTAGTTCATCTCTGCCTTCAGCTTTACCTGACATTCTTTGTCTGTGAGTTCATTTGTTCGGATTTCCTCTTTGTTAGGGGTGCCAGTCACATTGGACTTACTCTACTCCGCAGTGAACCTTTATATCTACAATGAAATCCTTCCAAACAAGGTCAAATTCTAGAGAACTAGGGGTTAGGCCTTCAACTTGTGATCAGTGGGGACTGGGGACCACTGCTCAACCCCTAATAGGATGGCATGCGATCCACATCTGGACTGGGCTTCAGATGCAGCAGGGTTTTACTAGGTTGGCAGTTGGTAGTTGAGACTCTAGCCCAGCAGTAAAATGTTCCAGGAGTGTGCCTAAAGTGCTGCGGAAGCCTAGGTAATTTTAGGGATGATCGCTAATGGAAGATGACTGGACATCAGGGTCAGCTCAGAACCGAGAGAACATAGCCGGGCATGAGTCTGCTAAAATAGGTTGAAAGTTTGGGGTGGCACAACGTTAGTCCTTTATGTTATAAACAACTCAGAACTGCCTGGTCTGTTTGTGTATAACTTTTGTTATAGTTGCCTAATTATAGACACAGTATTATTGTTTTTAAATTCGTTGTATTATCGGTAGGCCCGGCTAGCAATCAATTAAGACACAGACTCCTGTTATATTTTAAAATAGCCTTAGTTAACCTGGGACACGGCAGATATCAATCCTCTAAACTATTTTCCATAGTGGGGCAGGTATGGGATCCCCGCCCCAATCCTATGCCATCTACTTTTACTAATATCTATCAAGCTACGTCCCATCCATAATCCCAAATACTTACTAATGCTCTTCATCTGGGCCGGATTCTCCATCCACGCCAGCCATGTGCTTCTCCATCTGACCCTGGTGGCCTTCTACTCCTCTCCCTTTAGGTTTCTCTCTCCTGGGCTCTTTCTTCTTCTTCCTCATGGCTGTCTTTCCTCTTCTCCCCAGAATTCCTCTCTCTCTCTCTCTCTCTCTCTCTCTCTCTCTCTCTCTCTCTCTCTCTCTCTCTCTCTCTCTCTCTCTCTCTCTCTAAGCCAGTGGAATCTTAGCCACACCTCTATCTCCTCTGCCCTGCCCAGGTGGGTCACAGAGACACTAGCAATAATTAGCAGCAAAATACACCAGACCATCCCCCAACACAATATTATGGTTGAAGAAGAGCTGGGGAGTCTGCTCAGTCAGTAAAATGTTTGTCTTGCAAGCCTTCAGAGTTCAGTTCCTAAGGGTCCGTGTTAAAACAGAACAAAACTAACAACAAAAGCTGAGTGGAATGGCTGTGTGCTTGTAGTCCCAGAACTGTGGAGGTAGACAGGCAGGTCCCTGGGACTTTCTGGACAGCCACCCTAACCTATTCAGGGTGAACTTTGGGCCAAAGAATAACCCTGTCTCAAAAAGGTAGGTGAATCGTCCTGAGAAATGATACCCAAAGTTGCCTTCTGACATCCACAGCTGCATGTGCATATATCCTTGCCAGCCCATGAGTATGAACACACACACACACACACACACACACACACACACACACACACACACACACACACTGTAACTAAAATGTTGAATTGGGGCTGACAAAAGAGATGGCTCAGTGTTTAAGAGAACTGACTGTTCTTCCAGAAGTCCAGGACTCCCAGCACCCATGTGTCTACTGACAACCACACAGTTCCGTAGGATCTGATAATCCAATTCTGGCTCCCATAGGCAATGCATACACATGGGACACAGACATACATGCAAGCAAAACACGCATACACATTAAATAAAATGTCTAAAAGTTAGAAAAAAAAGCATTTGGCCTTTGAGGTCATCTTTTCAAATCTTTGTAGTAACCCCTCAAACTGGTAAACAAAAAGGAACGTGGAGAGGCACCCAGTATGTTTTCTTTGGCCACATGCATGCAAATCTACAAAAAAGGGTGATAGTGTAGACATCAAGGGAGGGAGCACTGTTCAAAAAGGAAAAACGGCAAAACGGGAAGAGTCCACAACATCACAGGGCATGCTATGGGGCATCATTGCAAACAAGCAAGTTAAAGGGCCAGACAACCTGCCCAGAGAATTAATGTGCAGACTGAGCCTGTTACGCACTCTGAGAGCCATGCCAGCCACCTGGAATCGGCGAAGGAAACCCATAAGAAGAAGCCTGCTCCACCCAGAGAAGTAGAGCTTGTGGAGACTCATGGAAAGCAGCCTGCACTGCTGGAGGGTGGTCCCTCTGAATTCATGGCTTGATGTACACAACAACAACAAACAAAAACGAAAAACAACAACAAAAAGCCCCAAACAAACCAAACAAAATAAGATGTCAGTTGGAAGCTCCCTATGAACTAAAGAATTTGACATGGCTTGAGTTCCAAATTTATTTTCTTCCTAGAGTCCTTGGTTTCCCTGACAAGTTAAGGATCTTTTCATGCGACATTGCTTCCTACACAACAGCTCAGGGGGAAGCTGCATTTCTTCCATAAAAAAAAAAAAAAAAAAAAAAAAAAAAAAAAAAGAAAGAAAGAAAGAAAGAAAGAAAGAAAGAAGGAAAGAAAAAGAAATCTACCCAACAGTTCAGGAGTGAGTGGTGATTTTGTCATCTCTCTGACTTCATTCCGCCCTCATCTTCCTGGAGGTACGGATTCATCTTCATTGCTCATGCAGAATTTTCCTGCCCACCATCGGCTCCTTTAACATTCCTTTTTTCTGGGCCAAGCACCCATTCAGGTATTTTCCCAGACAGACAGAATTCTCTTCTCATGAAAAAATTCTGAAAAATAAGGTTCTCTTGCTACATGAGTTTCTTAAAGGCGTTCACAGGACAATGCCCAGAATAGTTTTAAAATTACCCATACCACAAATCTTAGCATGTTGGTGTCTTTTGTTCCAGTTGTCATTATGTTATATAACTGAGCTCATTCTATATATACATTTATTTTGTATTCTGCTTTAAAACTTTATGCATTCTATTACAGAAAATTGTCATTGCTGCCAGAATGTATCAGAAAAAAAATCAATGTCAAAGATTTTTATAATATTATTGCCATATTGGCTCATGAGTTTGCATAGAAATCTCCTTCTGGTTAGGTGTTTTGGGTTCTAATTTGTTATTTTCCTAATGTGTGTTATAGTAAAAACTTTTATCCTTCTTCTGTTTTTGTTCTTTGTAATGCTGAGTTTAGTAAATGCCAGGCAAGCACTGTAATAAAAAACATTTTTTTTGGGTTTTCTTTTCTTTTCTTTCTTTTTTCTTTTTTCTTTTTTAGACAGGGTTTCTCTGTATACCCTTGATTGTCCTGGACTCACTTTGTAGACCAGGCTGGCCTCGAACTCGCAGCGATCCGCCTGCCTCTACCTCCTGAGTGCTGGGATTAAAGGTGTGCGCCACCACTGCCCAGCCTGTAATAAATATTTTAACACGCGAATCTTCTCCACTTCTTGCTATGATATTCGATGGATCCTAGGTGGGGAATTGATGCACTGAAGAACAAGATCATCATCATAGGTCTCAAGATAGGGAGCAGTGAAGTGCTCCTAGAGATGGTAAGGGGCACAATCAGATACAAGCTTTTCTTTCTACAGATAATTCAAGTAGCAGACTCCCAGGAAGGGGATAATAAGAATTTGAACTGAACTATGACAGTGGGGGGCTGGGAGGGTGACTGTTGATGTGGAGACAGGAATGGGAGTCAGGGACGTCTCTAAGACAGAGTCAGGAGGATTTGGTAGCTAAGTGTGGGAAGTGGGAAGCATTGAGAATCAAAGGCAACTTTTCCTGCCAATCTGCCTAACTAAGGTAATACGCCTTTTTTTTTTTTTTAATATAAAAAAAAAAAAAGATGATGGGTAAGGTGTGCAGAAGTGCAGGAAAAGATAATTTGCTTTGGGATTTATTTTATTTGGATTCTATGCCAATTTTTAAAGCATCGGGTGGAATCTAATAGGCTTGCGGAATCACTGTTCTCAGGCAGGGGACATCTGTTATTTTTGCCACTCTGACATCTGGTGCTCCTTCACAGGAGGAATTTTGGGTGCCAGTCTGGTTTAGAAGGATCCTTGTCCCGGAGCTGCATTTATTTACACCTGTATTTTAATTAAATTGCAGGTGTCTTTGGTTTGATAAATGAAGATGGGGGTTGGTAGCGCATCCGAGTCAGCCCAGAGGGTCACTAGTGGCATCCATCCCTTCTTAGGTGCTAGTACCACTGGAAGCCCTGGGCTTCCCCGTTCTTTCTTTCTGTGGCTTTCATGTACCTGGCACCACTCTGGGGCTTCTAAGGCGGATCCTTAACTCAAGTTAGCTAATTAAAGACAATGAAGTTGATGTCTTCTTGTTTTCAGGGGACAGCCAAAAAATTAAAGCTATTTTCACAGGGATTCCAAGCTAAAGGGAATTGGTCTATAGATGGAGCTGTTGGCAATTATTTTACTTGTCTGACAATTAAGCCAACACCAAGTGAATCTGGGTTAGTTCTAATGACCTGGTTCTGACTGACATCCTAGGATTCAAATACATTCTTGGACTTTTAAGTCTTTTGAGACATTGTGGTTCTCTTTAATCTTAAATTAATTGGAATGGATTTTAATCATGTGCAATCAAATTGTGACTGATACAAAACCAAGAGGAGTCAGTCCTATAATTATTTGTTTTATATTTAATGGTTGACATAGAAATAAGAAATATCTGTGTTAGGTTCTGTACACAAATAAGAGTGATCAAAAGCACCGATGTAGAAATTAAAACATTATTGCAATTTGTGACTGCCTGAAGTCAGTGGCTGGACTAGAATAAATTTCAGTTATGCTTTACGTGCTTTACTTCATGTGTATGTTTGAGTGTGTTTGTATGTGTACATGTGTACCCTTTGGATGGGTAGAGGCCAGAGGTTGATGCAGAATGTCTTCTATGTATCTTATTCGATTTTAAAAAGTATATTTATTTTTTGTGAGTATTGGGACACACAGACAAGTGGGGGTCAGAGGACAACTTGTGAGGGTTGCTTCTTAGTTGCAGCACATGATTGCAGGGATCAAACTCAGTTTGTCAGACATGGTGACAAGCTCCCTAGCATTCAGCTTTTTAATTTTTTAATTTTTTGTTTATTTGTTTGTTTGGGTTTTTCAAAACAAGGTTTCTCTGTGTAGCCTTGGATGTCCTGGACTCCTTTTGTAGACCAGGCTGGCCTCGAACTCACAGAGATCTACCTACCTCTGCCTCCCGAGTGCTGAGATTAAAGACGTGCACCACCACCACCACCACCACCACCACCACCACCACTACTAACATTCAGCTTTTTATGTGGGACCTGGAGAGCTGAAGGTCAGATCTCACACTTGCACGGCAAGCATTCTGCCCTCTGAGCTGGCGGATACATAGCATGTTGCTGACACATGAGCTGAAGCATCAGAATACCCCATTTGCTTGCATTTTAGAATATACACTTCACCCTTCTGGAATATACAGCTTCGTTCTAGGACGTTGCATTTTAAGAGACAGATTACCAAAGGACTATGGTTCTTCGGCTTAAAATGTCAACCAGGTATCCAGTTGTTGATCCAAGGACTGTCTGAGATCTGCTTGCTACATTATATTTGCATGGCTTCCAGAAAGCAATGACACTTTATCTAGCTGGGAAGGCTTGACTGACCTTTCTGCCATGGCTCTGGCAACAGGTCACATAAAGAACTGATCAGATTTGCTTTTCCTTCCTTGAGTATTCGTGAGTGGTTCTTCATTTTCTAGGCACTACTGTGCCTCAGCCATCTCTTTTGGTCTTACGTTGTCATTTAAGATGCCTTAATTAAGAACGTTTTTGCTTCATACTCTACCCTTGGGTCATTAAAAATTGCAATGGAAAATATGATAATGGGAAAATAACTTATTTAAATCTATTATTAATCTGAAGTTCTTAAATATGTATCATGGGATCTGTAAAACATCGTACTGAAAAAAATCTGTCCGGAAAGAAATTCTTACTCTTCTACACCCTGCCTCATAAAAATTATATGTAGCTAGTAATTAATATTTCACAGATGTACAGTAACAAATATTTAATTTTTTTTCTAAATGTATTGTTTGAATTTACATAGTCAATGTCTCTGTCAGGAGTGGTCTACCTGATCACAATTATTTAGACCATCCGATTTCACAAGTACCTTAAAACATGCCCTTCAAGAAGTCATTTTAATTAAGACATAATTGCTGCTATCCAAAACAGCAATCGAAAGACCAGCCAGCCAAGGGGGGAGGGTGGTGGCAGCAATGGCGCACATTTGTAGTTCCAGCATTCAAAAGGCAAAACCAGGAAGATCAGGAGTTCAAAGCCGGTTCAGCAACAGTAGTAATAAATGCAGGAGCCATCGCTACTTATTAGGACATTGTATTTAACGTGTGAAACGTGTGAAAAGTACATTCTTGCCAAATTTCTGGACCAGAGAACACAATGATAAGCAAAAAGGCACACATAAGGTATGGAGGAGGTGGTTAAAAGATGAAGTTAACATTCTGATATTAATTCACAGGCCTACGAAATAGCTGAGGTCTCTGTAAAAGGGCGTGTGGGATCACCAGAGATTCCTAGGCAAGAAACCCTAGCAACAGGAATCCAAATCTGAGGGGCTGGGTGAGTAATCCAGGTCCGGCGAGGGTGGGTGTTTGGAAGGGAGGGCTGCGGGATAGCAACAGTGTGTGTGTGTGGGGGGGGGGGTGAGCATGGAGCGCCCAGATTCTGCTCTATCCGGGGGGTGGGGCTACCGGAGAGGCGGAGCCGCCGAAGGGGGAGGGGCGGGGCGAGTGCACCCGGAGGGCGGGGCCACACGTCTCCGCCTGCCCGCCACTCAGCTGGGCTCGGGAGCGCGCGGCGCGGCACCGCGGGCCTGTGGAGGCGAAGCATCCGCTAGACTTCAAGCTCCGCAGGTGACCCAGCCGGGGCGCCCAGTGCACTGGGCCGGGTGAGAAGCAGCGGGCTGGAGGCTCTCCCCCGCAAGCACCCCACACTTCGCTTGGTTGTCTCCCAGCCTAGGCGCTGGGCTGAGGGGACACGGTGAGCTCTGAGACGCGCAAGACTCCCGGACGGCCGGCGGCGCTCGCGGCCCTCGGCATGTTCGGTGAGGCGAGGGTTTTCCTCCCGCCCGTGGGCTGAGGCGGCGGCACAAGCAAGATGCAGCTGCCCGGCTCGGTTTAGAGGAGCGTCCCGACCGCCAGCGGGAGAGCTTTCGTCACCCGGCCCCGGCGACGACCGCGGGCCCCGAGCTGCAGCGACGGGTGGGCGCCCCGACATGGCGGCCCGGAGCGCCCCGAGCTGCCACCTGCGGCTCGAGTGGGTGTACGGCTACCGGGGCCACCAGTGCCGCAACAACCTCTACTACACGGCGGCCAAGGAGATCGTGTACTTCGTGGCTGGGGTCGGCGTAGTGTACAGCCCGCGGGAGCATCGGCAGAAGTTCTACCGCGGCCACAGCGACGACATCATCAGGTACCGGCTTGGGGTTTTGGGAAGGGGGTGGGGGCGCGCTGTCACCCTTGCCGAGAGCTCATGGAGTTTGCACCTGTCTGCCCTTCTGGAAGTCGTGACCGCTCGCGCAAAGAGACATCACCCAGGAAAGCAATGTGCATCTATCTGGTCCCGAGCCCACCTACTTAGCGCTCTGCTTTTCGCATCTTCCCATTCTCGGGGAGCCTCCTTCGGATGGGAAGGACGCTCCGCAGGTCATTCGCTTTAATGGTTTTGTGACCTTTCACATCCCATCAAAATCAGGGAAACTTGTCGAAAGGTTGTTTTTCTTATTTAGACCCGGGGGATTGATTTCCTGTTAAAAGAAAGCTTATAGAGCCAAGGGTAGGAAATATTTAACACAAGATTAACCCAAGCTCTGCAAAGCGGAGGCCAGGCCGGGGAATGCATCCATCACATGGTGTCCAGGAGGGTACTCAACTCGTGGCCTTTGTTTCTAGTTCAGGTTTCACTACCAGCAATTATCAGCAGATAGTAAGGAAACTCAGATGTTGCTCTCGAGGCAAGTCAATGGAGGTTAAAATTCACACACTGGAAGGCAATTTGAGGGTATGTCTTCTATGAGAAAGAACCCCACACTGATTTCCAGTTCTGTTGTTTATCTTCATCAAAGTAATCTTGTTTGCTTTACCTATTTGTAATTTCAACCACAAGGTGTGCGTATTTTGCTCTTTATTGACCTGCATCTTAACGTTGGTAGTGATGTTTACCTTTCTTTGGTAAGAAGAACATAGGGTAATATTCCAACATCTTAGTAGAACTTTTAAGTTAAAGTTAGGAGTGTTAGAATTGATTATTGTCTCAAGCACTTTTTTTTTTTCTTTAAAATGACTGTGTTACAGAATAAATTAAGAGTGTGTTTCTGTTGATGCTTCTGAGTTCTTCACTAACTCAGGTTCTGTGATCAAGCTTAATTTTATTCCCAGTCAGGCACTTCAAATCAGTATCGTGGTTTGATGCCTCTTAAGCAAGAAACTGGTGCTGGAACTCTAGCAAGTTGTGTTATTTTAGCTCTCTGTATAAATATATAAGTGGGTAGGGGGCCTCAGGCAAGCAGAAGGTCAGATAGGATGGAACAAAGTAAAAGTAAACAGATTTTGAGATTGTAGAGTACTGAAGGCATGGTGGGGGCTTTTATTCTCTCATCCATTCGCTTATTAGACACTGCAGTGAGGTTTTCTGCATTGAAGTTTTTGGAAAGGAATCTGACAAGCAATTTTATTCTTCTCAAATTAGGAATTTTCTATTGTGGTGATCAGGGATTCAGATTTACTCTAAGTCCAAAATCACTACCTTGAACAGAAATCATAGTAATTACAGATCTCATTATTCACCCCAAGAACAGAGTTATCTCGTTTTCTTTTCTTTTGCCCCCAACCCTGTCCTGTCTGTCCGTCTGCATGGATTGGGTTGCTAGCTTTACAGAACTACATGAAGTAGCAGTCTCCCTCCAGATATTATTAGGTTAAATCCAGTAAGTGGTGCAAGTGTGATGGATAGTGAGGTCTTTATAGCGAGTGCAATTGCATTGTTTTCACTCCTTGTGAGAGCCATGTAATATCGAGGCTTTCCACAGCACGATGTGATTTATTTCAGGGGAGATGAGGTTATTGCTGCATTCTGCGAGCAGGAGAGGATAACACAGGAGAAGCTGTCTGTATATGACCCACTGCTTGAAATTTTTATTCTTCGGTCACACTGCAGATTGAACTCAGGGCCTTACACATAGTTAAGTGCTGGATCACTGAGCTTCACTGACTGCGATTTTTGTATTTCCTTTCGGTAAACTATAAGGAAGGTCATACTTTTGTCTTCTGCAACTCATACATGCGTCTCAAAACGACCAACATATTTACATGTCTGTGATTTGCTACAAATGATCCATTCTTACATAATTTATGACAGCGTAAAAAGAGCTCCTGAAAAGTTGTCCTGCATAGTAAAAGCTGAACCTCCAGTGTAGTAAAGACTGTGGTACAAACATAATACAATACGAAGAATATAATTGAGAAAGCAAAGTGCTTTGGTTTATTTATTTATTTATTTTGTTTTTTGGAGTCAGGGTGCTTTGGAAATTTTATTTCAGATAGTAATGGCAGATTATTCTTGTGAGATAAAAATGGTCAAACATTAAAGCCTGTTGTTGTTGTTGTTGTTTTTCAATTCAGTGCTTGACCTGTAAGCAGATGAACCATTCCAATAACTACTCAGGTTTTTTTTTTTTTCTCAGCAGAAAATATAGCATTTACAAATGTGATGGATAGTAGAAAACAGTGTTATATTAGCCTTAATAATGAACGTGTTTTCATCCGTTTTATTCCTGTTATCTGCCGAAATTCTATTTGTGATTTGTTGGTGAAGTGTGACTTGAGGCTAAGACTGTTCTAAAGTGAACAGGACATTGTCATTTAGCTTTAAAACTGTAAGTGCTATGTTGGCTATAAAGTTTGAATAGTCTGTTATTTGTTGGGTGTTTCCGTAATCTTACTGTCATCTAAGTGGTTTCTTATATTGTCACATCGTTTTATCACATCACTTATAGTTGTCCACCTTTGTTTGCCCTTATCTGTGTGTATCACACTTCTCTAGTCACTTATCCTTTACAAGGATTTACTCCAGTAACTTGTTGATACTTGAAAGTGGATGTCAATGAAAAGTGATACAAGACTTTCTTTTCTTGGTGTGTGTGTGTGTGTGTGTGTGTGTGTGTGTGTGTGTGTGTGTGTGTGTGTGTACCCGCACATGCGTGCCTGTGTGATGAGTTTCATGTTCTGTTGTTTCAATTTCTTCATTGGATATTTGCAACAGTTTTTAGACTGTTGCTAGTTCTTTTTTTTAGCATAAGATGCTTACCAATGGCCTGGTTTGTATTCTGAAACTTTTGATAATTAATTTCCCCAGAGGATTTGATAGTCTTTATGTTTTTCTTATTATTTATTTGCCCATTAACATTTATTTTGCAAAGTAGTAAATATTGTTAAAATTTTCCAAATCATGCATACCAGGAAGGACCATGGTGGGATACAGCTAAATTTGGTGTGTTTTAACATTAGCCTCTGGTTTACCCAGTTGTCCACATTTTATAGATTTAGGACTTGAAATATTTTTTTTTTGGACTTGAAATATTTTTAAATGAATTCCATCTATTTCTTCAAAGGACTTTCTCCCTATTTTTCTTAAAGACTCAGCTTAAGTATTCTGGGAAACAGTATTCTAATATGTCAGGCTCTTATGTTATAACAGAACCCCCACCCATCACATTTACCTTTGGTTCTATTTTGCTGTAGCCGTTTCTCTCAGTATCACCAGTGACCTACACATTGCCAACTCCAGTGGCTAGTTATCAATTCACATCCTTTTGAATTTTTGTCACCACTTGACACAACTTGGTCATGCCACATTATTAATATACTTTCTAAAAATTTAAAAGTTGATACATAAAACCAAAAATTGTACAAATTTCGATATGTGTATTTATTGTATAATGTTTACATCTGTGTAAAAATATTTTGTGTTCTTAAGCATTTATCATTGCTTCTTGGTGAAAACATTAAAAATCCGTCTAGTTTTACAAAATACAGAGTACATTCATTAAGTGTAGCCACCCCCACTGTGTAATAGCACACTAACCATATCTTAGGACTCACTGAACATCTGTTTCCTATCCTGCCTCTCTGCCTTGATTTCCCTGCTCTCTTGTAACTACCATTCTGCTATCAAGTTGTATGAGATCAATTCATAAAGCAATTCCATACGTGAGATCTTCTAGTTTGTTTTATTTTAATGAACAGTGATCTCAGGTTCCATCCATGTTGTCAAAATGGTACAAATTTGTCCTCTTTAAGGCTGAATAGTATTTTATTGGTGATGGTGGTGGTGATGGTGGTGGTGGTGGTGTGTGTGTGTATGTGTGTGTGTGTGTTTGTGTAACTAAGTAGAAAGGAGCAGAACTGTTGAGAATGTTTTAGGTAGGTCCTGAGATAGGATGGAAGGGAGGCCTCACTATTAGGATGATAGTCTAGAGACTTGGAGGTGAGGAATCATACTGTGTAGAAACCCGAGTAAAGGGCACACTAGGTAAAGGGACTCTTCCGAACAGAAGCTCTGAAGTAGAAGTCCTGATGGATTTGACGAACAGTGAGAGAATTGCTGTGGCTGGAGTAGCATGAACTTAGGCTCAGTGAGGTAAAAATAAGATGGAGCAGATCCCGTAGGACCTTGCTGAGGGAGTTTTGGCCTTCTCGCTGAGACTGGAAGTTGTTTTAACAGTTGTGCTTTGAATAAGAGTGGTCCCCATAGGTTCACTGATTTGAATGCTTAGCCATCAGGGAGTGGCAATCCTTGAGAAGGAATAGGAGATGTGGCCTTGTTAGAGGAAGTGTGCCACTGGGGTGGGGGGTGAGGTGGGTGGGCTTTGAGGTTTCAAAAGCTCAAGCCAGGTCCAGTGCCTCTCTCTTCCTGCTGCCTTTGGATGTAGATGTGGAACTCTGAGCTACTCCTCCAGCACCATGTCTGACTGTGTGCCACCATGCTCCCCACCATCCTGATAACGGCAAACCTCTGAATCTGTAAGCAAGCACCAGTTAAATACTTTCTTTTATAAGAGTTGCCACAGTCATGGTGTCTCTTCACAGCAATAGGACACTGACCAAGACGATAATTTAATGACGTTATTGGCTTGGAGAATAACAAAAATCACAGTGGCTTCTATATTCAGAACATTCTGGAGAAGAGGGTCAGGAGGGAAGCAGGGAAACCACTGAGGAGAGTCTTGTATTTCATTCCAGGAGTGTCAGGGGCTTGGTCTAGCAACGAGATAGTGAGAGGAGTAACAGTGAAAACAGTGAGAAAGGAGAAATCCTGGGTGTATTTTAAAGATAGAAACATGATTGCTTAATAAACCAGATGTAAATTATGAGAGAAAAGGAATCTAATAATGCTCATAGAAATTTTGACCAGAGCATCTGGAGAATTGGAGTTAGCAGTTACTTAGTTGGGAAAGATTGTGGGAAGTATTTTCTGTTTGTGGAGAAAGGAAAAATCAAAACCACTGTGTTAGAAGAGTTCAATTTGAGATACCGCATACACAGGGGAATGGGTCATGAAAGGAAGCAGTCTGGGATGGCTAGGGTAAGCTGGGGTGGAATCAGCATATAAGTACTAAAGCCATGAATCTCAGTCAAGTCACCAGAGCAGCAAGTATAGACAGAAAGCGGACCTGAAAACGGATTTCTTTTGTGCTCCAATATTCAAATACAGGGAAGGTGAGAAGTGAAATAACAACTATGGCCAGAGGAGCAGAAGGGCAAATGAGGGGAGTGGAGACATCAGAGATGACCAAACCTGCTTCCCATTAGTCAAGATGTTAGCTGCCCTGTGGTCGTTATGTTACGTGTAACACCTTCTCAGGAGGCCGTTATGTTCAAATGGTCAGGGGAAAGGAGGTCCAGAAAGAAGTAAAATTGGGCCGTTTTAATATGTAAAACCAGCACTCTCTAAGATATTCCAGCAGTTTCTATTTTACTTCGTTATTTAAACCAAAGAATCAAACAGTGGCATGTGGCTGGCAGCCCTAGATTCTTACTACTCACAATGTGGTCTTCAGATTAGCAATAGGAATATTACCTGAAAACTTATGGAAAATACAGATTTTTTTTTTAATTTTATTTTGAATTTTTGCCTTTTTGAGACAGGGTTTCTCTGTGTAGCCCTGGCTGTCCTGGAACTCACTTGAAATATGGGTTCTTATGTCTTACACTGTGAGTCAGCTTTTTAGGGTTTTTAAAGGGAGAAATCTGTATTTTTGCTTATGGTTTTTAGAGATTTCAACAGAAGGTTGGGTGGTCTTTTGTTGCTTAGGGCCTAAGGCAAGGCAAAATGTCATGGCTCAGTGTACATGACAGAGGAGGCTACTCACTTTAGAACAGCCAGAAAATGGGGAAAGAGGGAGAGAAAGAGGGTCAACAAGAGGAAAGGGACGATGAGCATTGGCGAGGACAGGGAAGGAGAGATGAGAGAAAAATAATCTGGACATTATGTGGCACTTCACTTCCCAATTAGAGAAGGCGTTCATTTGTTCTCCTTCCCATTATATTGAATCTCTGTCTTTGTATCCTTTTCCAGTACTTTGTCAGGACCTACAATACTCTACACCACTGCCCTCAGTGTGGACAGTTGTGTACCGGAAGTTTTGGTTATGTTAGGTAGACATATTTTTGTTTTGATCCCAAGTGTGGGATGCAGAACAGAAGACTCATGAGAGAGCATGTGATCTTTGTCTAGTGCAGGGGGAGAGAGCATTGTTTTTGCCAACTGGAAAACACCCTCATGCGGATTCTGGGAGGGTATAAATAAGAGCCGCAAAGCAGAGAGAGATCGCTTTTCATTGCTTCATATCGCCTGGCTTGCCTTACTTCAAGACATTCCCAGAGAGAAACTCCTTAGAGAAAACTTCGAAGAGGTTGCTGCTGGTCCCTGCTATTGCTACTGCTGTTGCTAGTTCCTGCTGCTGTTTTTGCCATTGCTTTGCTGAACTGCAGGAATCCTGACAATAAATAGTTGAATCACCCTAGCGAACTGAGTTTAAAAAGGTCTATAACCCCTGTCTCTACTAGCTTTCTTTCTCTCCTACCTAGGGTCACTGGGTTGGAAGGGAGGTAGAGGCATTAACGAACCCTAAATAAAGTAGGTTTTAAAAAATAAAAGCCAGCAGGGTTGTATTTCTTACTCATTTCAGTACATGGTTGGGGCTGGTAACAGCACATGTAGTTTTATTAAGCATGTATCTTTTAGTGTTTAATTTGCGCCTATTGATATAACCAGATCTAACCACCTTGGTGGTTATCAGCTATAGGTGGTATGGTTCATTGAGGATTAGGGTGTAAGTCCAACCCGAGTGGAAAGAATAAGGCTACTCTAACCTTATAGTATAGATGATGACTAGTACCAGAGGCCACAGTTGGTTGAGAAAGGCTGTGCTGATTGTTAGTTAACTTGTAGGCAATATATTTAACACATAAAACATGAGACCTGAGACCTGGGAGTAGAAATCTTATCTGGAACTTGGGTGCTAGATTGAAAAGCTAAGCCTTTAGAAAAGGTAAGTTTTGTTTTGTTTTAGTTTTCGAGACAAGGTCTCTCTGTGTA
Source organism: Acomys russatus (assembly GCF_903995435.1). Taxonomy (NCBI): domain Eukaryota; kingdom Metazoa; phylum Chordata; class Mammalia; order Rodentia; family Muridae; genus Acomys; species Acomys russatus. Next base: position 107,494,848 of record NC_067137.1, on the reverse strand, counting down.
GCCTTGGCTGTCCTGGACTCACTTTGTAGACCAGACTGGCCTCGAACTCACAGCAATCTCCTGCCTCTGCCTCCTGAATGTTGGGATTAAAGGCGTGCACCACCATGCCTGGCACAGAAAAGGTAGTTTTGATAGCTATAGTTTTAAAAGACTAAAAAGAAGTTTGAAATCGACATTATAGGGATTATAAAAGGTTTTCTAGGTTCTCAGAGTTTTGTTTCTATTTTAAGTTAGTAATACTTATTACAGAAATGTGAAAGCCGCAGAAAAATATTTATCTGCAACCTTGCCATCTAGCAATATTGCTATATTGTATTCTAGATTATTTACTTGTGAGCTTTTTTGGTACATGCAGTCCTGAGCAGTTGAGATCACACTATATGTAAAATATAGGTTATGTTTTTGCTCAATATTATACCAGAAGCTTTTCTTACTATTATGGAAAAATCCCCATGTTTTTAGGTGGTATTAAAGTTTTTGCTGTTATAAAGGATGGAATAAAAGCAGTTTTATAAGAGCTTTCCTTTGTTGAGGATTAATTTATTCACAATTTCTTTTTAACTCTAGTAGCTTCTTTGGAAATTCAGTTAACAAATATTGGTTGAATAACTACATGGACTAATCATTGCTTTAGGTGCTTAGGATTCTAAATGAATAAAAGAAAGTGTGTGTGCACGCACAAAGTTTCTGCTCTATTTGTTGGCATATAGATGTTAATGGAAAGTGTAAGATCATATATATATATTCAATAGTAGTTTTAGATAGCTGATATTTCTGTAAGTGCATTAGGATAATGTATAGAATATACTGAAATGGCTGTGAGTAGTTAGAGAGAGCTTCTTAGTACAAGATACTTTTGACCTAAAGGATGAATGAGGCAAAGATTTTGGAGATCATTCTAGACAAAAACTTAAAAGCACAATTATCTTGACCTTTTTATGGACAGAAAGGAGTATGTGCTTAGAGTGATCAAGAGGGAAAATAGTCCAGGTTAAGGCTTGAGACCCATCTGGAGGGACTCCATCCAGATAGGATTTTAGTCTAGATCTAGGGAAAACTTGGAGAATTTTAACAGAGCGGATGGTGAGATCAGATTCATGTTGTTCTAAAAGATGGCTCTGTAGCCATTCAAGCCTGATGACCTGGGTTAGATCCCCCAGAGCACATATAGAAGTAGAAAACAGACTCCTTTTATTTCCATATGCACTCTGTTGCAGGCCCTACTTTCAGTAAATAATAAATAAATGAAATAAAAGTTTTTCTTTAAAAAATTATTCTGGGTTATATCACAGAAACTCTAAAAGGGAGTAATAAAGAAAAGAATGTGGATGCCATTCTACTAAAAGCGATCTACAAATTCAAGCACCCCCACTCAAAATACCAGGACCTTTCTTCATAGACAGAAAAACAATCTCACAAGTTGTGCAGAGGCACAAAAGACCAAGAGTAGCCAAAGCAGTCCTGAACAAAAAGAATATTGCGGGAGGCATCAACATTGTTAGTTTTAAATTGTATTATAGAGCCATGGTAATAAAAACAGCATTGTACCTGCACAAAAGCAGACATATAGGTTAGCATAACCATAGCTACTAGATCTTTGACAGAAATGCCAAAACACACACCAGAGGAAAGACAACACGTTCAACAAGTGGGACTAGGAAACCTGGATTTCAATGTTCAGGAAACTGAAACTAGATCCTTACCTCCAATCTTCACAAAGCACAACTTAAAATGGATAAATTGCCAGCTGTACATCTGACAGGGGATTAGTTTCTAGAACATACAGAAAACTAAACAACGTCAACAAAACTAATCACCAAGAAAACAAACAACTCAGTTTTTAAAATGGGCTGTGGAACAGAACATTTAAAAAAAAATGGCTAGTAAACACCTTTACAAGTATTCAACATTCTTAGCCACCAGTGAAACATAGATTAAAGCTATGTCAGGTTTTCAGTACCTTGCATGTCTTCCCTCTTGTTGAGTAGACCTTATGTCCCAAGTGGCTGTTAGTTACTTCCAACATACATGTGCCTCTATTGCTGTGCTGGTGGGTCATAGCTGGGTAGGACTGTTGGTTGCTTACCTCTCCTGGGAACTTGCATAGTCCCTTCTGGTACCATGAAAGCTAATCCTCAGGAAGGAGGCATTCAGATCAGATCCAGCTCAGGGCCTTTGGGTCCTGCCCACAGTACATGGCATCTTTAGTGGTAGGGACTTACTTTCCACTTCTAGGAGGCAACCAAGGGCAACAGCGATAGACTATAATGTTTTGGGAGTCTCTTAGTTCTGATCAACAACTCAAAAGAAGGCGTCTGTGTCAGAGAGGCTGTACCTATGAAGTCTGATCTACATGGCTATCTAAACAAATCCTGAACAAGGATGACATCAGTGGTCAATGCTAAGTAGAAGGGGGAAAACCTGCAGGAACTCAATCCTAGACAAAGAACTATGGAGCCTGGGGAATGCTGAGAGTGGGAGAAACGGTTTTCTTCAGGAAAGAGCCTTCCAGTTGGTTATCCTATACCAAGCGGTCAGCCCTGAGATCATACACATATAGGTAACATTATATCAACTAAGAAGATTGTATTTGCTTATTTATGTATATTTAATAACAATTAAAGAAAAAGAAGTCATGAATTTGAGAGAGAACAAGGGAGTGCATAGGAGGAGTTAGAAGAAGGAAAGGAAAGGGAGGAAAATGATTTATTTACATTATAATTTAAAAAATAAAATGATTTTTAAGAACTACTTTAAGATTCCATCTTACCCCAGCCAGAATGGCTTAGTTAGAAGAAGAAGAAGAAGAAGAAGAAGAAGAAGAAGAAGAAGAAGAAGAGGAGGAGGAGGAGGAGGAGGAGGAGGAGGAGGAGGAGGAAGAGGAAGAGGAGGAAGAGGAAGAAGAGGAGGAAAAAGAAGAACCAATGAAAACAGATGCTGGTGTGGGTGTAGCAAAGGGGGAACTCTTTTACATTGTTATATAGTGCTTAGTACAAAGCTGACCTTCCAGACAAGATGTGGCCACTGGTACAATAGTAGCAAAGCTATGTGTACTAGTCAGTGTTCTATTGCTGTGAAGAGACACCATGATGGCAGCTCTTTTTTTTTTTTTTTTTTTTTTTTTTTGAGACAGGGTTTCTCTGTGTAGCATTAGCTGTTGTTGTGGACTTGCTTTGTAGACCAGGCTGGCCTCTAACTCACATCGATCTGCCTGCCTCTACCTCCCTGAGTGCTGGGATTAAAGGCATGCACACCACACTGCACCTGGCTGAGCATGGCAACTCTTACAAAGGAAAGCATTTAATTGAGGCTTGCTTGCAGTTTCAAAGGGTTAGTCCATTGTCATCATGTAGGCAGGTATGGTCCTAGGGAAGTAGCCTAGAGTTCTCCATCAGCATCCACAGGTCGCAGGATGGGAGAGAGCTTCTGGGTCTGGCTTCGGCTTCTGAAACCTTAAAGCCCACCCCTATTGACACACTTCCTTTAATAAGGCTACACCTACTCCAACAAGGCCATATCTCCTAATCTTTCCAAAAAGTGCCACTCCCTAGTGACCAAGCATTCAAATCTAAGAGCCCATGGGACTATTCTTATTCAGGCACCACAGTATGCATGGAGGTAACGAACTGCCCTCTTGATTGTACTTGAGGTCTGTTCCACATGAGGTAGTTCATGCCTGGTACTGTAGACATGGTCAAAACCCAAGGCAGGGAAGTCATAGGTTCTTTTGAGAACTCATTGTTGTTGTTGGAGGGTGGGGAGGAGTGCTGTTAAATGCTGAATCTGGACCTAGCTCTTTGTTGTGTGACATTTTCCTTAGAATTGAAATATTCTTCCCTGAAGGGAAAGGGAGGCTCCTGACACTTGGGAGGTCATATGTCTGTCCTTTGTCATCAATAAAAAGGTGTAAACGATTGATAGGGGAAGTGACTAGCTGAGCTAGAAGGAGATGCACAGACTGGCAGCTGCTGCGGCGGTGTAGAGCGCTTCAACATTGCAGCCCTTGTGAGTTCTTGCTCATGTTGGGGTGGGCTTTGCAGTGATGCAGCTGCTTCTGATTCATCCTTGTTCCATGTGACTCTTCACCTATACTCCCATTGGTGACCTCAATATGAACTTTGGTTCACCAAGTTGGACATTGGCATGATCTTTACTTTGGTCTATTGCGGGTTCCCAATTCCTGGTGAATAGACATTTGTGTGTTGTGTTTTCCCAATAAAAGTCTACCCCATGAGTGTTACTTATTCCAGACATTTTATGTAAATGTGTGTTTGTGGCTCAAATGTATAGATTTTCTTCCATCTAGTATTAAATTTCAGAGTTCGTCTCTGTTACAACATCCTATTAGCACTTTACTTCTTTTTTCTCCATTCAGTTATGAACATTTGAGCTGTCACTTTTTGCTGTTATGAATAATTTTGGCCTGAACATATGTATACAAATCTTGTGTGGACATATGTTTTTTTACTCCTTTTAGGAATGTATCTAGAAATAGAATTGTTGTATCCTATAGTAACTCTGCTAAACTGTTTTTTAACTGGCTGTATAACTGTATAATATTTGTGGGAGCAAACTTTCTATATTATTTGTATTTATTTATGACTGGTACTTTGACAGGGATTTTGTTGGTTTTAGATGAATTTGAGAAGCATGACATCTTGAGAATATTGCACTCTTTTAAGCCTAGAACTGATGTGTTTTATCCTATTTAGACCTCTTAAAATAGTTTGCAGTTGGTGGGGTTCTAAATTCCAGTATAGAATTCATATGCTCCGGTAAGTTTCTTACTGTATTTGCTCTTCTTGGTGTTACTGTAATTTGGATTTTCTCAATATTTTTTACGTGTTCTCTGCTAGTGTAGAGAAATGCAGGTGAATGTCTTTTTATCTAAAGGCAAATCTGATCATTTAAACTCCCTTGTAGAAATATTTATCAGGTAGAGTTTTATTTTGTCCCTGCCTTCTGCTGATGTATGATCATAGACCTTACTGATTGCTGGACTTTTTGTTACTTTTAAAGACTTGTTGACCACTTTCTGTAAAGTCTATGTAACATTGCTGTTTCTTTATAATGATATTTGTAGTTGATTAGTGTGGTAGAAGTATAAATGCTACCAAATGCCACTTTGGACATCAAGATTTAACCATGTAAAAAATTTTCACATGTGTATATCTGATTTATATGTATGTTTGTGTATGCATGTTTGTGCATACATGTGTGAGGTGCATGTGCCTGTAGGTTTAAGTGCATGTAGAGGCCCAAGATTGAGGCTGGCAACCATCCTTGATTACCCTAGTCTCTTACTCAGTGAGGCAGGGTCTCCTAATTACACCAGCTTGCTTTGGGGATCCTCTGCCCTCCCAGGTTGGAATTACAGGTGGCCTGCCCTGTCCACGTGGTATTTAGTGGGTTCCAGGAGTATGAGCGCTAGTCTTCACATTCTCATGGAAAGTGCTTTCCCACAGAGCCGTCTCCCCAGCCCCTAGATTTAGTCTAATATTAGTCAATGAAAGGACTAGTATGATTGAAGAGAAGGTTTACAACATAACTACCAAATGAAAAAATGGCATGTGGTAAGTTGCTACAGATTTGTTGCTATAGTTCTGTTGATTTTTTGTGAGATCTCTTTTCTTGAGAATTTTGTGCACACTATATCATATGGAGTGTATGAAGGCTATAATTAGTTTATCATAACTTTATAAAGTATATTATTATTCTTAACACTAATTTTTGTAGACATTATTTCTGAATACAAGTTATTTAAGATGAACGAAGTCTAGTGTTGATATTGGAAATACAAGTATCTATATCAAACTATAAAAGTTTGATAAACAGTTTCAAGTCATATTATTTATTTGTTTGTTTGTTTGTTTGTTTGTTTATTCTCTACTTTTTAGTCTTGCACTGCATCCTGATCGAGTGTTGGTAGCAACAGGACAAGTTGGGAAAGAGCCTTACATCTGTGTTTGGGATTCCTACACTGTCCAGACTGTGTCAGTCCTGAAGGATGTTCATACACATGGTATAGCTTGCTTAGCATTCGACTTGGATGGACAGGTATTTGACAGTTTTCCTCTTTTGTATAAATTTTGATTTTTAAAATGCTTGCTATAAGAAATCATTATAAGGGCTAGAGAGATGGCTCAACTGTTAAAGGCTAGGCCCACAACCAAAAATATAAGAAATCATTATAAACTAGGTGTGGTGGTTCACACCTTTAATCCCAGCACTCAGGAAGCAGAGGCAGGTGAATCGATGTGAGTTCGAGGCCAGCCTGGTCTGCAAAGAGAGTCCAGGACAGCCAAGGCTACACAGAGAAGCCCTGTCTCAAAAATCAAAAAAGAAAAATACTATTTGTTTATCTAAAGGTGTTGAAGTATAAGTGAGATGGGTTAATGACATAGCTAACAAAAATAAAAACAAGAGGCGTTGATTTTATCTTTACCAAGAACTTTCTCAGTCAAATTATTCTAAATCCTGCCCCCCCCCCAAATTCCCATTCACTGGACTATTACCTGGTTGTTACAGAAAATTTTATCTGTAACTATTTTCCAGGTGAGAGCATGTGGAAAACACCTTAGGAAATTAAGTTTCTCTGTGTAGAGCTGTATATATTTTAACTTTAAGTTACTTTATAATTATATTTTCATTGAAAATGAGACAATATCAATGAGTTACATTTATACAAAATCAAGATTAAAACAACTTCACAGGGCTAATCAGTTTCCAAAATATCCTCTAACAAGCCAAGGCTTTTCTTGTAGTTCTGCATAGAAGCTGTTATAACTAAAATGTGTTTTAAAAGTGGTTAGTTTTTTATTATTACATATTAAAATTTTTATTTATTTATTTTTTTATTTTCTTTGGTTTTTCAAGACAAGCTCTCTCTGTGTAGCTTTGGCTGTCCTGGACTCATTTTGTAGCCCAGGCTGGCCTTGAACTCACAGCAATCCGCCTGCCTCTGCCTCCTGAATGCTGGGATTAAAGGTGTGCACAACCATGCCTGGCTTACGCATTAAAATTTTAAGCTTAGAAATCCATAGAAATATGGAATACACTCTGTGTACCAGGCATTTTCCTAAACCTGCATGATCTCACTGAATCCTTGAGACAACCTATGAAACAGATTCTGTTGTTATCTCTATTTTGCAGAGAAAGAAACTGAGGTAAAATAACAGCTAGTGAGTGGAACCAGAGTGGGAACCAGGTCTCTTATCTTATACTCCAAAGCTTATTAAAAAAAAAATATATATATATATATATGTGTGTGTGTGTGTGTGTGTGTGTGTGTGTTTTGAGACAGGGTTTCTCTGTGTAGCCTTGGCTGTCCTGGACTTGCATGGTAGACCAGGCTGGCCTCAAACACACAGCAATCCACCTGCCTCTGCCTCTCAAGTGCTGGGATTAAAGGTGTGCACCACCACCGCCCGGCCAAAGCATATATTTTTAACAATGCTTTTCTGTCTCAGACATGTGACCTTAGGAGGTAGTTGCTTATATATCAAAAGGAATTCAACCTTCTTACAGTCAATGTAAGAAACTCCTGGCAAGATAGATTGTTTTATAATAATTTTCCTTATAAGAAAATAAGAATGGTATTATTATTATTATTATTATTATTATTATTATTATTATTATTATTATTATTATTTGTTTAGTTTGGGTTTTTTGTTGTTGTTGTTTTTTTTAGACAGGGTTTCTCTGTGTAGCCTTGGCAGTCCTGGACTCGCTTTGTAGTCAGACTGGCCTCGGACTCTTAGCAATCCACCTGCCTTTGTCTCTCCAAGTGCTGGGATTATAGGTGTATGCCACTGTGCCTGGGTAAGGAAACTGTTTTAATGTCATAATTTGAAATATATTTTTGATCAAACATACCTGTTTATAAATTCCTTATAAGATGTTGAGTAGGAAATATTGTCTAATGTTTTTATTTTCTGCTAGATTTGAAAGTATATGTGATAATTTAGGATTTATCCAATTGGCAAGCTTCCTACTAGGTAGCAAGGCTAAATATCCTTTTCCTAAAGGCTATCTCTTTTTTTTTTTTAATATTTTATTTAATTTTAATTTATGTGCATTGGTGTGAGGGTGTCAGATCTTGGAGTTACCATGTGAGCTGCCATGTGGGTGCTGGGAATTGAACCTGGGTCCTTTGGAAGAGCAGGCAGTGCTCTTAGCCACTGAGCCATCTCTCCAGCCCCTAAAGGCTATCTCTTAAATGAACTGGATATACATATTAATACTAGTAGCCTGTTTTCTTGAGGATAATTAAGGCTGGAGAAGTCTGTTTTTAGAAAATCTATGACAAACAGGGACTGAAGATTCATGTAGCAATGGGAGGAGGAGGGAGGCTAACTTACTGTATAATTTATCTAAAAACACAACCAAGTATTATAAAAGTATAGTCTTCTATATCTTAACTCATGGTGTTCAAACCTACTGTTAATTCATGTGCCAAATCAAGTGCTGGGAAACATTTGTATGACATCAAGTACTTAATAGTTTAAGCTTTGTGGCCCACGTGGTCTTTGCTATAGCTAGTGATATCTTTTTTTTAAATGATTTATTTATTTATTATGTATACAGTGCACATTAGATTGCATTATAGATGGTTGTGAGCCATCATGTGGTTGCTGGGAATTGAACTCATGACCTCTGGAAGATCAGTCAGTACTCTTAACCGCTGAGCCATCTCTCCATAAACTAAAATTGGAACGATACAGAGAAGATTAGCATGGCCCCTGCGCAAGGATATCTTATTTTTTGAGACAAGCTCTATCACTGAACCTGGAGCTCACTCATTTGGCTAGACTAGTTGGTCAGCAAGCCAGGAATTCTTGTCTTTGCGTACTTGGCATGGGGTTAGCAGGTGGATGCTTCCATACACTGTTTTCTCCATGTGTGTGCTGGGGACCAAATTCAGATCTTCATGCTTGAGTAAGTAGCACTTTCCCGGGACATTGCCCTAGCCTGGCACCTTCATTTTCATGGGTAGTATCTTCTCATTTTAGACGTCTTCATCATTTCTGCGTCTGTTTCGGTTGACTGACAGTCTCTCAAGGTTGGTCATATTTTCATGTTCCTTCATCTGATACTTTTTATTAAATGCTGGTCACTGTAGTGTTATATAATATTTAAAGTAACTTATTACAGTGGCCCCTTTACAGTCCTCAGTCCTTGTGAAAAGCTAATTTTTAAACATTTTACAGTGGGAAGTTGGGGGGACCTATAGTAGCTTTTCTTCTAGGGTGACTTTTAGCTTTTGTGCTAAGGTATCACCATCCTGGGCCTTTAATGGTACCCACGGCGCTCACAGACAGACCTCCACTTTGCCTTTATTTCCCCGTTGTTCTTTTAAAGGAATTTCTTATCGTTATTGCCCTATACACAGAAAGAATAGCATTCTCAAATCTCACCTGCAGACAGTTTTTCTTCAGCATCTGTGCCCTACGTATTAGCCATCTTAGTCTCTGAACTCCAGGCTGCTTAGGAGGGATTCTACCTTTGGGTACCTCAATGTCGAAGTCCTTTCCTAAGTGAAATTAAGTCAGCTGTAGAACTCGCTCTTATTTCTTCCTTCCCCTCTTTCATGACTCACAGTGCCTTGCTTACTGTTAAAATGCTTCATATATTTTTGTACAGTTTTCTATATGTCACAACAGTGGTCAAGTTCAGGCCCTGTTGTTTCTTCTTGGCTAGAATTTCGTCTTCCGTGTTTCTTACCTTTTTCATTTTTCAGTCTTATTAATCCCTATCAACTGTGTCTTCTCATCTCTTTCTGATTTATTAAACTCTTCCACTGAATTTTTAGCTTCATCTAGTTTTCATTTCAAGAAGTCCTGTTTCTCTATATATCTTTGGATACTTTTTATTGTTTTTTAACTTTTTGCTCTTATGCAGATATTTTGAAACCTTATTTTTACTTCTTTGTGTATGTCAAGTTTATTTTATACTGTTGATCTGATTCCAGTGTTGTGTCCCATTGTTAGGACTTGATTATTTTCACTTATGGTCTCAATTCCCTGTGTTTGTGCTTAAATGCCTGTTTTGTTCCTACTCTGTAGTTTATTTTATTTGAATTTCTTCCTGTAGGAATTCTTTAAAGAATGCAGTGCACGTTGCATCATATTTGATTTATATTGTCTGTAATGTGCTACTGAACTTTCTTGGAAAACACACCAGACCTTAGAAGCCCCGTAAAAGGGATTTCCACTTCAGGGTTCACGACCTGTGTAAACCTAGGTCACACACCAGTGAGCAGGCTTAACATCCTTGCAGACGTTCACGGAGCTTTTCTTTCTCCTACAGTTATCCTTTCTTTAAGAAGGAATTACTCACCATTGTTCCCTATTCTGAGGAATTCGGTCCTTTCGTCAAAGGCTGTAATTCCAGTCCGCATTTAGGTAGATTCCCTACACTTTTCTCTCTTGTTGCTCTTTACCCTTCGGCAAAACAAAAGAACAAACAGCAAACCAAAAGACAAACCCAAAGACCAAGTTTTTTTTTTTTTTTTTTTGTTACGTTTTTTTAAAAATTTTATTAATTTATTCATATTACATCTCAATTGTTAGCCCTTCCCCTGTTTCCTCCCATTCCTCTCTCCCTCCCACTTCCCCCCTTCTCCCCTCCCCTATGTCTGTGATTGAGGGAGACCTCCTCCCCCTATATATGCTCTTAGAATATCCAGTCTCTTTTTGTTAACTTGCTATCCTTCCTCTGAGTACCACCAGGCCTCCCCATGCAGGGGACGTGGTCAGAAAAGGGGCACCAGAGTTCATGTGAGAGTCAGATCTCACTCTCCACTCAATGGTGGAGAATATCATGTTCATCGGCTAGGTCTTGGTAGGGGTTCGAAGCTTACTGCCTATATTCTCCTTGGCTGGTGCCTTAGTTTGAGGAGGACCCCAGGACCCAGATCTGCCTGTCATAAAGTTCTTCTTGTAGGTTTCCAGGACTCTGTGGGTCCTACTATTTCCCCAATCTTCCATGCTACTCTCACCTAAAGTCTCAATAGGATGTCCTCTCCTCTGACCCACTTTCTTGGTAAGTAAAGATTTTCATGGTACGTATCCCTTGGACTAGTGTTTTGATATAAGTGAATATAAACTGTTTGTCTCTTTTTGCTTCTGGGTGAACTCACTCATTATGATAATTTCTAGATCAATCCACCAAAGACCAAGCTTCACCTGATATGTTTATGGTAAATGTTTCCTGCCCTCCAGGATTGTCACCAAGGGTTTTTTTTTTGTTTTGTACTCAGTTTCCTCTCCCCCTCCCCCCGCATTCAACTGTGCAACAGTGCATTTTAAAAGACGTGTTTATAGTTTAGAAGTTTTAGCTTTTGGCTGGAGTTTTGTTAGGATACTTCCTTGGTATTCATAGAACTGAACGTCATTTTACTTAATATGAAAGACTAAATGCATGTACAGATATTAATGGGATGGACTCATCTATCTGCCTTAAAGGGTGTCTGAAAAGAATGCATGTATTTTGATGTTGTAAGTAGCATTCATTTACTATTTATATTTTGGTATTTATTTGAGTTTTCTTTTTACTCCCTCTTGAATTTCTTGGACAAAACCCAGCGCTTGGTTTCAGTTGGACTCGATTCAAAGAATGCTGTTTGTGTTTGGGACTGGAAGAGGGGGAAAATGTTGTCGATGGCTCCTGGTCACACAGACAGAGTGAGTACTCTCCTTTGAGCTTTGTAGTGACGACGTGGCAGGGAGTTCACAGGGTCTTCTGTGCCTTGTCATTGTCACATAGCCACAGTAAGGTAACTCTTCACAAACTTTTCAGATTCAATTATATAGTGACCTAAGAGACGAGTGAAGAGCACCGCATAGCACAGCAAAGGACTTATTTTCACATGTTAGTTTTTAATCTCCTTTGTTGTTTAATTACATGTTTCTTTGGGATATTCTGATTCACCTGAGTTTTGTTGTAACAACATGGTTTGTGTGTACTTTGAATTTATGGAATATTAGATATGAATAAAGCATAGCGACTCGGAAACCTAAGAAAGTGAACATTGATTCTGTGTGACCCATAAACAATGAGAAAGCTAAAATAAAGGCTGAATATTATTGGGAAATGAATGTTCAGATTTTTAAAAAATGTTATTTATTCATTTATTTACTTATTTATTATGTATACAGTGCTCTACCTGCATGTCAATGCCAGAAGAGGGCATCAGATCACATTATAGATGGCTGTGAGCCACCATGTGGTTACTGGGAATTGAACTCAGGACCGCTGGGAGAGCAGACAGTTCTCTTAATCTCTGAGCCATCTCTCTAGCCCATGCTAGATCTTTTATTAAAATAGTTCTGATTAAATACCTAGAGGTACCTTATATATCTCAGTATATAAGTATTCTACTTGGAGCTGTGCCTCTGTAAAAAGCCTCAGGTGTCTGTCTCATGCTCTAGTTCTGTTGCGCTGTTCATGTTACTTAGGTCAAAGTATTCTTTAAAACTTAAAAATAAATACATGTTAAATTTTACTTTACTGATGAATGTGGTGGCACACACCTGTAATCGCAGCACTCTGGGCGACAGAGGCAGATGGATCGCTGTGAGTTCAAGGCCAGCCTGGTCTACAAAGCGAGTCCAGGACAGCCAGCCCTACACAGAGGCTTAGCCCACCTCATTGTTTGGGCAGGATCCTTAAGTGATAGTGAAAATGTTTTAACTATTAATCTTATTCGTTTACAGATATTTGATATTTCTTGGGATTTGTACCAGCCAAATAAACTCGTCAGCTGTGGTGTAAAACATATCAAGGTACACGAAGGGTCCTTCTTTTATGCAGTCATTTTTGGTTGTCTGTTGTCACATACACATTATACCATTAGCCACTTAGGGTAGTTACAGAGTTCTAACAGGATTTGTTTTAAAATGTCAACTTTTTAATACTTATGTCTCGTCTAGCAAGGTGCTTATTTTCTAGTTTTTTGAGACATTATAAAGACGTAAGTTTTAAAAGGGAAGTAATGAGGCACTCTCTTTTAGGAAACATAGTCTAATGATGTAGTATCTGTTGTGAATAGGAAATCAAACATCTAACACAGTTTTCATTGGCAGAGATAATATTGCCTCACAGGAGCAGTGTGAGTAGCCACTATCGCTACCTCCTAGGTGCTTAACCTGTGGGAGTCATTTAACCATGGTGAGGTTTTAGTTCCACATTTTGAAGCTGTGACAGTTATTACCATCCTTAGAGTTGGGGATTTAAAAAGCAGCATATGTTCAAATGCTCTTCATAGTGCCTACCTAGGCCATGTTCCTCTTCCTGTATTTGCTCTCTGAAGGGATTTCCACCTTACAGTTACTGTGCATTTGCTAATGCAAGCTATAGGTTTTGTTTTGCTATAGTTACGTTTTGAAGCCTATGAAGTCAGTGGTGATATTTTTAAATGTTTTTTTTCTTTTACTGAAAATGAACTCTTTTCTCATACAGTGCATCCTGTCTCTAATCCTCCGTCTACTCCTCCCAGTTCTGCCCCACTTCCTCTCCCTTCCAGATCCACCCCCTTTCTGTCTCTCATTAGGAAAGAACAGGCTTCTAAGAGAGAACAACCAAACATTATTTTTACAGTTAGCTTTGAATCATGGTGCAGAATTCAAATAGTTCCTCTTCTACTGTCTTATATAATTGCTCCTGAAACAGTTAATTCCTAATGAGTAAGAACCCATGTTCTGCCATTCTTATCTTTTTCTCTCCCTCCACTCACACCCTCAAGGCTTTAGGCATACATTTTAAAACTGGGAAGATAGAGTATTTGTCTTTTTATCTAAGATGATCCTTGATGTAGCGCTTGAGATGTATGTGTATATATTAACCAACTGTGTATTAGACCAACGCTATACATGTTTATTTATATATTATATAATGTAGTATCTAAATTAATTATAAAGAGATCTTACCAATGACTTAACATTGTAAATAAAGCTAAAATTTTTATTTTCAGTATTTTTTAAGAGCTCGTCTTCTGAGATCAAACTATATTATAAATTACATTTCATTTCCTTTGGTAGAAACAAGGACTAGTAAGGTGGTAGTTTTGTGCCAGCGGTACATGCGAAGAAACTAAGTCCCAAAGATGATCCAAAATTGTATGCCAAGTACAGTGGCCACTAAGACATACAGGAATTTATATATAAACTCAAATGAAATGAAACTTAAAATTTATTTCTTCAGTCATTAGCCATATTTCAGATACTCTAGAACCATGTATTTCTGGGTTCCACTGTATTGAAAATCATGCATATATCCATCACACACGTATTTATTCATATATACACATATATATGTGTAGAAAAGTGGGAGAGAAATTTCCATTTTCACTGAACTTCTATTGGACAGCAGTGATCTGGATTCTAGAACAGAAGGATTAGCTCCTGCGGAGCCAAAGGCCTTTGGAAACCTAGACTTCATTCCTCAAAGATTGCATTTCACTTCATCTCAGTGTGTGCTCAGGAAGTGTAAATCTCCCCAGGTGGTTCTGGTGGGAAACCAAAATTGAGAATAACAGATACAGAAGAAAATGATAGCATTAGATTGGGACCGGGTGAAAGGACAAGACCATAATTTATATCTTGTGAATATAAATCCTGGATGGTGCTTTTAGGTTTAGAAGTCATAGAATTCCCACATTAAAGTACTCATTAGTCATGTGAATAGATAGGTAGCACAAGTTTTAGTTCTGTGAAGCTTCAGACTTTAAAACGTAAGGATCTAATGTTAAAACACGTTAAATAGTAACATGCTTATTATAAAATAATATTCTCTGGACCCAATTTCTTTATTTAGAAATATTCCATGTATAAATCCCTGCCCTATCACACTTAGGGTTTTTTTTTTTCCTCTGCGCAAACTACAAAAATGTACCGAATGCTGTATAGTAAAACAATAAGGCTGGCTGTGACCATTCTTTCTTGAATTTATCTTCTCCCAGGAGTAAATTGGTCATTTCTAAAGGGCGTTATTCAGGTTGAGACGATCCATGAGTGCAACATGTATTCTTTCTTTGTGTCCTCTCCCCGATCTAATCTGTTAGCATCAGGTTTGATGTGATTTGGCTCATTTTCCTATGAGTCTAGGGTGCTTTGCTCTTTTCTTCCCTGCCTTTCTGGTGCTACAGATTGAAACCAGGGCCTTGTACACACTAAGCAAATGACCTTCCACTGAATTATATTCCCAGCTTTTGCTTTCATTTTTATATTTAACTCACTCTCAACTTTTTAACCTAAATTGCATGCAAATTTTTGAAAGCACACCTTTTTTGAAATATGATTTAATCTTTGAGAATTTCATATATCCATACAATGTATTATGAACATATTCGCTCCCACTCCTCTTCCTAACTCATCCCAGAGCTGTCCTCCACCACTGCAACCACTCCCACTCTTGTATGTTTTCTTAAATAACCAGCTGAGACCAGATTGTGCTGCCCATATCCTCAGGGGTGTGAGGCTGTCCCCTGCAGCATCGCTGAAGTACGAGTGGCCATTCCACCAACACAGCCCTGATTCTCTATGCCTGAATGTGGACTGGCTTGACCTTGCTGCAGGTCTTCGGCATGTGGCCGCAGCTGCTGTGAGTTCATGTGTTCAGCAGTCCTGTTACTTCCAGAAGACACTGTTTCTGTCCTGACATCCCTGACCCCTGGATCATGCTTTAACTTCTCTCACAGGTTGATCCCTGGGGCTTGGGGTGTTAGAGCTGAGCCATTTGTGGTTGAGCGCTCCACAGACACTTATCGCTGCACTTTGCTGAGTTAGGAGTGTCTGTGTTAACTGTCATCACTACACAAAGATAGTTATTTGATGAAGTCTGCACTAACTTTATATGCATAGATGTGCACACACATTTAGATGGAAGTTTGATACAGTGTCCATTTGGTAAAATAATATTAGCAGGTTTACTCCGTGGGCTTGTCCTGGAGCTCCTCAATTATAAGTGTGTGGCCAGATTTACAGTACTAAGCATTTGTTTCCTCTTGTGAGGTGAGCCTTAAATAAAACAGTGGTTGGTTACCTCCACAATATCCATGACACATTTGCACTCATGGCATGACCAAGTCATGCTGGTCATTATTATAGTCATGGGGTTAACAGCTGGGTAAGACTAGTGGATGGCTTTTCTTCTTAGCAGCCTATTTAACACTTTCTGATGCCATGAAAGGTAACAAACAAGCAGAGAGAAAACTTTCTAGTTATCACCAACCTGATTTCTATATCACCTGTGTCCACAGTGTTTGTCTTCAGCAATACAGTCTCACCATCTGGTGGGCAACAGAAGCAGTGTCAGTAGCCTATATTTTTTGAGATTATCTACGAAGCATTGGGCTAACAGCTCAAGAGCACTTATGCTTGGCACCAGGTGTTTTATTTGGCATCTTATGGTTTCTGAGAAGAGTATTACCCTTTGTGTAGGTTAACTCCACTTTAACTCTTTTATGTGAAAACATTATCATTCCCTCTCTCTCTCTCTCTCTCTCTCTCTCTCTCTCTCTCTCTGGAAACTTATAAAATACTAAGTTCCCATATGGCTTTTTCAGGCATCTTTCATGTCAGTTACTTCTCCCCCATCCATTCCTTTGCCTTGCACTCTCATTCTTCGCTCCACTTAAAAATTGCTTTAAAGAAAATGTAGCTCAAATTCCTTATTCTTACAGATAAAGATTGAGACTGGTAACTTATCTGCTATAACAGCTTGTGATAACACCAACATGGGGATGTGAACATTGAATGCTATTTTATCATAAGACAACTATTTAGGTAATTTCTAGTCTGCTAGTATAGCATTGAACTGTTGAAAGTATTTTACTTGGCTTTATAAGCATTATTTGATAATATGCTTATACTGTATCCATTTTAGTTCTGGAGTTTGTGTGGAAATGCTCTGACCCCAAAACGAGGAGTTTTTGGTAAGACAGGTGACCTCCAGACAATATTGTGCCTAGCCTGTGCTCGGGACGAATTAACGTATTCTGGTGCACTCAATGGGGATATATATGTTTGGAAAGGAATCAATCTTATACGAACAATACAAGGAGCTCATACTGTAAGTATATTTGAATATTGTAAACACCTTTGGATGTTTACCACTTAACGTTCTTAAAACCAGCTGTCTAATGTAGCCTATTTCTAGCCAGTTTAGTTTCCTTAAAACGCTATTCTTAACAGTTTGTTTTTTTAAGATTTCAATTACGAACCATGCAATTAGACTCATACACATTTATTAACTTAGTATAGTTATTATCTTTTTAAAACCTTTCTTGTAACAGTATCTTTTTGAGAATACTGTTAAGTAAAGTGTGTTGACTTTAGCAATAAGAGTTTTCTAGATTAGCTGCAGTCAAATAAAGCTAGTGTTGTTAAGGCCAACTTAACCAGTAGGTAGCAGTTTGGGAACATGTAGGAAAACAAAGCAAAACCACAGACTCATGAAGCCAGGGGAGAAAGGACTTGATTTTTTAAATTAAGTGATTATTTACTTTGTGCATTTGAATGTTTGCTTGTGTGCATGTCTGTGCACTGTGTGTGTGCCTGGTGCCCTTGGAGGCCAGAAGGTTGCAGGGCATCCCCTGGAACTGGAGAGATACACCATTGCGAGCCTCCATGTGGGTGCTAGGAAGTGAATCCAGCTCCTTTGGAAGAGCTGCCAATGATCTCAGCCACTGAGCCATCTCTCTAGTCCCGGGGATTTTTTTTTTTTTTAATTCATGAGGTTTTGATGTAACTAAGTAAGAAAAGTATATTGTTAAAACTTTTTGTGGTTTTAAATTCAAACTGTTTTGCAGTTGAGTCACTCTTCCAACAGTGTATGGGGTTAGTTAGCATGGAGAGGTTTTCAAGTGAAAAGTACTGATGTACCAAAGAACCGTTTGTGAATGACTTGTCTAAGCAAAATGTCTGGAGACAAAAAAAAAAAAAAAAAAAAAGTATTTTTTTCATAAAAGGTGTGGTAATTCATATTATAACCTTTAGTATATAAAAGCTATTTTTTTCCTTCATGTTTTTCAGTATAGAATGTGAAGTGTTGTAAAATTTTGCTTATCTTCTGGAAGAAAAATGTTAATTTCCTTTTTTATTAATTACCCCTCTAGTCTTTCACTCCTGCTTGGTTGGTTGCATTGGTACATTTTGTTCATTTGTATATATTAGAAATATGTACTTTTTCAGTTATGTACACTGCAGCTAAGGGCCAGGAATGTGGCTCAGAGATTGGTAGAACGCTGGTCTAGCATTGTCGGGTCCTCGGTTCAATCCCTAGTACAATCCCTAGTATAGTAATGATGGTTTATATTTAAGATTTTTTATTGTGTTTTCTGATATATTTGTTTATATATTCATTTAATATTTATATATTCATAAGAAAGTATTGCTGAATGGATTTTTACCTTCATTTAGTAGTTGTTCTTAAGAAGCCCATGTTATTAAGTCATTTTCTACCTTCACCTAGGCAGGAATTTTTAGTATGAATGCTTGTGAAGAAGGTTTTGCTACTGGTGGCAGAGACGGCTGTATTCGTCTTTGGGATTTAACTTTTAAACCAATTACTGTGATTGATCTCAGGGAAACGGAACAGGGATATAAAGGTAATAATAAAATGAATGAGTTATGCTAAGCAAATTGTGAATGAGCCAATGGTTGCCTTTTAGTACACATGTTTTCTATAGGTTCTGTCAGAAAGACTTCAGCTGAAAGTTTGTGCTAACATTATAACAAAGGTCCTTTGTGTGTCTAATGCCTGTTTTAATGAAACCCACAAAAACATATGATAGACATTTATTCTTTTTAACTGTGGATTTCAAAAATACTGTTACAATGCTAAATAAACCTATTTGCCAAATGATCATGCAAATAAAATACATTGTAAATTCGTAAATGTTTGTTAATGGTTTAAATCATTTTTTTCTGATTAAAAACTTACTTTTTCAAAAATTATGGGATTTAAAAATAGACATAATAATAATAATAGGTTCTCAATGTAGCATATTAGTCACTAATATGTCATTGAATTATAAGACTAAAATTAGAAGTAACACATTTAGATCATATGTATTTAAGATATATTTAAATCATATTTGTGTTACTGGGGAGATGTGTAAGTTTGCTCTGTTTAGCTTCATCTATAAATTAAGACCACCATGAATATCTCCTAGTATTACATGAATTAATACATGTGAATTATTTAGAATGTTCAGTGCATAATAAGTTTTTAGATGTTAGCCATTATTCTATTTTCACTAGTTTGATGATCATTGTTCGGAAGCTTACAAAATATTATTCCTTTTTATGTTATCCTCAAGAGAATATTATGAAGGATAGAGGGTGTTTTTATTGGCAATGGTGTATAAATAAAAAATGGGATTTTTTTCATAAGGGCCAACATGAACTGTGGAAAATGAAGATAAAGTAAAAGTGAATTCCCTTTCCTTAAATATACTGATGAATAGGTTTCAGAAATGAGATACAGTGAGAAATCAGGTTGTTATGGAAGAAAACACAAAATGCACTTGTCTAAAGGCAGGGTCCTGAGCACAGAGTCCTGTGAGACCTTGACTACAGCAGCCCAACTCAACTCTCAGCAAAGGAGAAGGGAAAGGTTATCTAAAGGAGGGGTAGAAATTAGGTATGTCAAAAACGAAATCATTGTTCCTTATGAAAAAGAATGCAAACAATTGAAGACAATGGGGGTGTATATCCAGACTTTGTACTCTATCTTACAACTAAGATATAAAGGATACAAAAGTTAATTTCCAGTTAAGACTGAACTTTATTATTGTAGCACTGATATTAAGTTTAATATTGGTATTAAATGTGCTTTTTACCAGGTTTATCTGTGAGGAGTGTTTGTTGGCGAGGTGACCACATTTTAGTTGGAACCCAGGACAGTGAAATTTTTGAAATTGTTGTGCATGAAAGAAATAAACCTTTCCTAATTATGCAAGGGCATTGCGAAGGTGAGCTTTGGGCGCTCGCTGTTCATCCTACTAAACCTTTGGCTGTGACTGGCAGTGATGACCGTTCAGTCAGGTAAGTAAATCAGGCACTACAAAATTTCAAATTCAGATTGTAAGAACTAAGAATGTGTTAGTGATCATACACCTTAAATATATTGCACGAATGCCTCTGACGTATCATGGTATTCACCATTCACACATGTACACACTCAAAGAAGGAAATGTAAAATTGGTTCTAAAGTCTAACTCTGGGATGTATGTAAGCTGTAGGCAATGTGTAAACAAATGAATATGTCTGTGTTCCTATCAAAGTTTATTTATAGACACGAAATCTGAACTTTGTATATTTTTTTATGTTTTAAAATTTTATTCTTTTATGGTTTTCAACAATTGAAAAATAAAATTCATCTTTAGTTCCCAGTAGATAAAAACATGCAGCCATGTTTTAGTCCCAGGATTTGCCCCAGAGGATGTGTTTGCTAACACTTGGGAAGCATAAGAAATCTGCAGCAAACGCAGCACTTAATGTTGCAGCATTGAAACTTTGTGGTCAGGATAGGCAGGACGCATCAGCACAGAATGGCCAACTCGAGTGATTGGAGCACGCGCTTGAGAGCGAGAGAGAGAAGGGAAGGAATAAAGGAGAAACCACTTTTATATGTAGGCAATGTGACTGTCTATGTAGGAGCATCCAAAGAAAATGCAAAGAAATTCATGGAACTGAAAGGGAATTGGTGGAGCTGGAGAGATAGCTCGGTGCTTAAGAGTGTTTGCTGTTCCTTCAGTGGGCCAAGAGTTTGGTTCCCAGCAGCCACATTGGGCAGCTCACAACCAACTGTATCTGAAGCTGTATTTTGGCTTCCTCTGACACCTGTGTGCATGAGCTCAGACACATATACAAAAATAAAAAATAAATTTGAAGAAACTAGCAAATCTCTTGGTTATAAAAGAGTATGAAACTAGTATACAAAATTTACTTTCCTATAAAATAGCATGAGGGTCTTTTTGGTTTTAATTAAACATTTTCAGCATCAGGTTTTTAAAAAGGTAATGCCCATGGGCTAGAGAGATGGTTCAGCAGTTAAGAGCACTAGTTGCTCTTCCAGAGGTCCTGAGTTCAATTCCCAGAAACCACATGGTGGCTCACAACCATCTATACTGGGATCTGATACTCTCTTCTGGCACACAGGTGTATATGCAGATAGAGTACTCATATACATAAAGTAAATTAATTAATTAAAAAAATAATGTCTATAAAATCATTTCAAAAATCCATTTCTCCCTGTTGATCTTTTTCTGATGTCTTGTGGTAGATGCTTAGTCATTAAATTATAGCTTTTGTATTATAAAGTAGGTGGCAAAATGTTCTACATATTTTGGCTATAGTCCCTGAGTTTCATCACTGTGTTAATATGGTGACAGTTTACTATTTTAATTTTATTAATGTATGTATATGTGCATGCACATGTATGCTGCATGTGTATACTGAGTCCCCATGGAGGTGAGAAGGAGGGTATGGATCCCTTGGAGCTGAAGTTTCAGGTGGTGTCAAGCTACCTGGGTAGGTGCTGGGACCTCAGCTCAGCTCCTCTGAAAGACCAATATACTCTTCTAATTGCTGAACCATCTTTCTAGCTCTCAAGTTTTGATGCGAAGTTTTATTATAGCTTATTTGAATATGTTAGATCTTCATTGGTATTTTTCTTTGCTCTTTGTATGTGAGAGTATGAGTTCACAAATGCCGGGACACATGTGGAGTCAGGACAGCTTTGGGGAGCTGGTTCTCTCCTTCCATTGTGAGTTTTGGGGAGTGTGCTGTAAGCACTTTTACCTCTGGAGCCGTCTCGCCATCCCTGCTATAATATTTTAAAAACAAGAAATTCCAATACTCTCTTTTACTTTAATTATGAATAATATTGCCATTTTCACAGAGACAAATATCTTCCTTTTAACCAGTTCATTTTAACTAAAATGTTCCTACAGGGATTATTATTTTTATAATATATATTAATTATTTTTATTTTTGAATTAACTTGTACAGGATTTGGAGCCTTGTAGATCATGCTTTAATAGCGAGATGTAATATGGAAGAACCAATTCGATGTGCTGCTGTCAATGTAGATGGGATCCACCTTGCCCTTGGGATGAAGGATGGGTCATTCACTGTCCTTAGAGTGAGGTATGCAATTAGTGTAGAAACAGAAACACTAATGACTTGTTTTGTTATAATGCATAGTACTTGTTGCTCTTTAACCACATATTCTTTCCCACTTCTTTTGTATGTGCTCCAAATAGTAGTTTCATTAAATGAATATACTTATAAAAATAGCTTTGTTGGAAATTAAATTCAAGAACTTTTATCTGGGGCATTAAGAGTGCTTAGCAGATAGGTTGAGAGATGGCCCGGTGATTAAGAGAGCTACTGTTCTTGCAGAGGAACCGGGTTTGGTTCCCAGAACCAACATGGTGGCTCACAACTAACTTCTCCTAACTCCAATTCAAGGGGACTCGACTTGATCTTCTGTCTTCTGCAGGCTCCTGCACACATGTAGCACACGTAACCTTGAGCAGACACATATTGGTGTGCGCACGTGCGCACACACACACACACACACACACACACACACACACAAGAATGCTTAGTACAGTGCTGGCTAAAGCTCTGAATTAAAACTTGGGCCTTGACTTTCTGTTGGTAGTAGTATTTTCAGTCATGATCCTTTATTGCTAAGCAACCTTATGGCTATGAGAAATGACTGAGTAGGGTTTTTTGTTTGCTTGTTTGTATCTTTATAATTTGAAAAAAATGCCCATATCTTTTCACTTTTAATGCTTAAGGAATTTATTTAAGGCTGGGCATGGTGGCACATGCCTTTAATCCCAGCACTCAGGAAGCAAAGGCAGGAGAATTTCTGTGAATTCAAAGCCAGCCTGGCCTACCCAATAAGTTCCAGGTCAGCCACCACTACATTGGGAGTCCCTGTATCAAACAAACAAACAAACAAACAAACAAACAGAATTTGTTAAAGCTGGTCTAGTTGATGTTGAATTATAGGTAGGTACATTGAGTTTCTATCCTGTGAGGTCATTAGAAACAGTGCTGTAGAGCCACAGCATGTGCGCAAAACAGTGTGTATGAAATCTTCTCCAGCTCAGTAATCCTCAGCCCAGGTACTCAGGCCAGAAATGATTTATTTATTTTTACTTAGCCTCTCTTGTTTAAGAGTCACTTTCACAAAAGCTGTCAAGGTAATTTTCTGTCTCCAGCTTTACTGTTACATTCCTGTGTGAGCTTTGTCATCTCCTCACTGGACTGGTGGGATAGAAAGTGGAACTGCCCTCCTTACCATCTCAAACCGTCTCACACTGCCATGGTTGAGATTCCTGCTTTCTTTATTAATTAAATATGTACTTTGACAAACACACACACACACACACATGTACACTGCATATTTTGGCTACTCTCATTCCTTACTCTGTGTTAGCTCCCTTCCCCACCACCAACTCTTCTTCATCCCTACAAATCTCTTTGCCATACTCATAACTTTTTGCTTTGTTTTCTAACCATTGAGAGTAACCACAGCCTTTGTGACCATGATTTTGGAACTGTACTGGAGTCTGATGGGGCCACATAACTGAAGACAACTCCCTCTCTCCCAGCATGTATGTCAGTACAATAGCCAGTAGTTCTGCAGGGTGCCTGGGACCCTATGTGCGCCTCCCTTCATCTATGAGTGACTAGGAAAGACCAATGATGTTTTTCTTCTCCAGCAACTCTGGCTGTGTGGAAGTTACAGCAGGGAAGATGTTTCCAGCTCCCTTTCAGCTTTATTTTAGAGGTTCCTTTTTTTTTTTTTTTTTTTCACATCTGAATAGCTTTGTTATCGAGAGTCTTATCAATAAGGCAGAAGTGTGCCTGTTCAGAGGTCTTCGGATGATCTTTAAAGTATTATTGATAATTAGATTTTCTATAGTAATCAATAAATCTGTAAATTAGTATTCTTTTTTTCTTTTTTTCTTGTTTTTTTTTCATTTTATTATTTTATTCATATTACATCTTGATTGTTAGCCCTTCCCCTGTTTCCTCCCATTCTTCCCTCCCTCCCACTTCCCCCCTTCCCCCTCCCATATGTCTGTGATTGAGGAAGACCTCCTCCC
Source organism: Acomys russatus (assembly GCF_903995435.1). Classification (NCBI taxonomy): domain Eukaryota; kingdom Metazoa; phylum Chordata; class Mammalia; order Rodentia; family Muridae; genus Acomys; species Acomys russatus. The sequence continues at coordinate 107,470,715 of NC_067137.1, read as the reverse complement.
CCTATATATGCTCTTAGAATATCGAGTCTCTTCTTGGTAACTTGCTATCCTTCCTCTGAGTGCCGCCAGGTCTCCCCATGCAGGGGACGTGGTCAGAAAAGGGGCCCCAGAGTTTGTGTGAGAGTCAGATCTCACTCTTCACTCAACGGTGGAGAATATCATGTTCATCGGCTATTTTGGAGGTTTCTTTTAAGTCACATGTGGCGGCAGTCATCTTCTTTCCAAAGGCTGTCTCCTCCTTAGGCTGAAGACTGCAGTTCTTGATGTGGTGTGCAATGTCCATCTCGAATCTGCTTTTCTGTACCTCACTCTGTTTTGTTTTGTTTTTTCACCTATACAAAACTTCCTCACAACTGGGCCTGATAGTGCAGACTTGCAATCCAAGTTATTAAGGAGGCAGAGGCAGGAGGACTGTGAATTGAAAGTCTTGCTGGACTTGAGTTCAAGGCAAGCCTGCCTAATTTAGTGACTCAAAATAAATAAATAAATAAATAGACTTTAGTTAAATAGTAGAGTGCTTGCCCAGCATGTACAAGGCTCTAGGTTTGATTCCCAGTATGGAAAATAACTGTAGGTTTTTACAGTTGAGATGGGGTATAAGTTTTCTCTTAAAATTGCTTTTATATAATATATTTTATTTCAGTAATTATAGATCTTCAGTGACATTTAATAAATCCACATTATTGTGCCACTACTATCTTCTCTAAACTTTTAATCTTTGTATGTGGATTTGGCTTGACATAACTGCAGCCATTTTGATTCGGAACTGCCACATTGATTCAGGTTAACCTGAGTTGGCATTTCCTGAATAGTTTCTCAGCACACCACAAACCGACAAAATCTATGGAGTTATTTAGAGCTTTCAACCAGACCTTGGCACTGGGAAGGTACCTGACTCCTTGACACTGGCAAGATAAACTTGCTTGTGGGGGTTGTGGGGTTGAACTTGAGCTTGCTTGTTGTACACTTCTGTCAGTGGTTCGCAAGACTGCACTCTGCAAACCTGGATTTTGTCTGCCTCTCTTTCCTTGGTTTCACTCTGTCTTACTAGTCTATGTTTGGCTTCATTGTTTGCTGCTCTTCCCACTAATGTCCGTGTCCACATCATGCCCACTTCAAATAGCACGCCCACTACATGCTGCCGTGCCCGGTCTGTGCTGTGTCTTATTCCCAAAGAACCTTCTCTTCTCTTTTAGGCATAGCCAGTGCCTCACTCACGTCCATCTTATGCTCAGGTCAGAGTTGCTGTGGCTTCTTCTTGCTTTCAATCTAGTTTTAGCCAGACTTTTAGTCTCCCTTGCAGCTTCACATATTCCTTTTGAGCAATTACCATATATTGTCATAGCTATTTTATGTCTATGTCATGCAAGGTCAGCTCAAGTTTGAATCCCCAGCACTAAAACAACATAAATGTTCAGTGCTATTAAAAGGATTTGCTCCAAGCTCTATTTAGAAAATTAAAAAAAAACAAGAAACATACTTCTGCTTCTGAAATTGCTAACCTGGAGCACTTCAAACGACTGATGCAGAATTTATATGGAGAGACTGCTGCCGCTGAGAAGTAGTGCTCTTTCCCTGCTCTTGCCCCTCTTTGCTGCATCCCTGCCCTTCCCACTCCGTCCAGTTCTAGAAGTTTGAAAACTCAACTGTGTTAAACTTAAGTGTTCATCTGTTTTTATGGCTGTTACCAACACCCATGCTATTTTGGAAATTCATTTTAAGGTATCCTAGAAAACTATGGCTGAACAGTGGTCTTTTTGCTGTTGTGGTTTAATAAATTAAGCTGAGCATAGTGGTAGATGCCTGTAATTCGGGTGCTTGGGAGGCAGAAGCAGAAAGATTGGGAGTTTGAGGCCAGGCTGGGCTACATAATGAGACTCTCAAAAAAGGGAACATTTAAAATGAAATTCACTAGTAAGGAAAAATGAATAAAAACAGCCAAGGTAGTTATATAAATGTGTCTCCTGCTATAGCAGCTCCTTCTGCAAGAGGCATTCCTCCTGGGCTGTGACATGTGGCAGCAGTTGTTGGAGTCTTTTGAACCTAGAGAAGGAAGTCAGTTAAGACACAAGCCTGGTGGGGACCTGCCATGTCACCTGACAAGCTGATAGCTCCCACCACCTCAGCTGTGCTGGACAGTCAACATGGATCATTTGACTGGAGTTATTGCAGCACTAAGGCTTCATCCCCCAGCAGTCTCTGTTTCCTGTCTCAGCATGTTTACTTTCTTCAGCTGAGTCTGCTCGGTCAGAAGCTGGCTGTGGGGGTTGTTGCAAACACCCTCTCATCTCAAGGCCCTAAAGATATCTATTCAGATATATTGCTGAAGCAGTGCATTCTTTCATGCTCTTCTTACTTTCCAAATGTCAGTTTGTACATTTGACTCATTATAAAAAATGTGAGCTGGGTGTGGTGGCACTCGCCTTTAATCCCAGAGGCAGACAGATTGCTGTGAGTTCAAGGCCAGCCTGGTCTACAAAGTGAGTCTAGGACAGCCTAGGCTACACAGAGAACCCCTGTTTCAAAAAACCAAAACCAAACATATAAAAACTATGGAAATTATAGTGTTTAAGAATATTTCATAAATTTAGTATTTACAAAGAACTTTTATCTTTAAAAAAAATCTGGTTAAATATTTTACTATCTGAACCTAGAAATTTAGTAGGAAGCTATATGAAAATAAGGTTATTTATGCACTGAAATTTAGCATTTTTCTTTTCTACTTTTTTTTGGGGGGGCGGTGCTGGGGTTCAAATCCAGGACTTCATACTGGACAAGTGCTCTGTCACCACATGCTGCAGCGTCCATTTTTTTTTCCTATTTATTTCTGGTCAGTAAAATAATTATTCCCAAGCAGATGCTACTTACTTTCCTTTCATGTATGTCACAGCCAGAATTTGGAGATATTTTTAAACAGTTCTCCTGTGATTTTTGTTCATAGGGTCTTTTTTCTTTTTCACAGAGATATGACTGAAGTTGTACATATTAAAGACAGGAAAGAAGCAATCCATGAGCTAAAATATTCTCCAGATGGCACTTACCTTGCTGTTGGCTGCAATGACAGCTCGGTTGACATCTATGGAGTTGCTCAGCGATACAAAAAAGTTGGTGAATGTGTTGGTTCAATTAGCTTCATCACTCATCTGGACTGGTCTTCCGACAGTAGATATCTACAGACAAACGACGGCAACGGGAAGCGACTGCTCTTTAAGATGCCAGGTAAACTTTTCTAGCACATTACATATAGATCATAGACTTTTAATGTCTGTAGTATTTAATCTTTAATTAAGAGTAAGTTGCAGCTGGGTGTGGTGGTGCACGCCTTTAATCCCAGCACTTGAGGAGGAAGAGGCAGGTGGATCTTTGTGAGTTTGAGGCCAGCCTGGTCTATAGAGTGAGTCTAGGACAGCCTGGCTACATAGGGAAACCCTGTTTCAGAAAAAGAAAGAAAGAAAGGAAGAAAGGAAAGAGAGTAAGTTGTAAATTATACTTGATTATAGGCATAGTAATCTGAGCTATTTCAGGCATATTGGTCTTTTCTATAAGACAGATATCTTCAGAGTTCTTCGCCAGAATATCGAGTTGTAAATATGTTTAAAATACGTAATGTGGTATTTTTTTTTTTTAATTTGAGATAGAGTCTCGTCATATTTTATGGGTAGACTATAACTAGCTATATAGCCCAGGCTGGCCTCACATTTGGAGATCTGCTTGCCTCTGCCTTCCAAGTGCTGGGATTAAAGACAAGTATCACTATGTCCAGTTTAATGTGATTTTTTAAAAATGTACATATAATGGAGATTAAAAAATTATTTTAACAATCATACTAGTTGGTATACCTATCACCTAATATAGTTACTGTACTTTTCACATGTATAGAAACATTTCAAGCATGCCATGAGTAATAAGCATGAGTAATAACAGTTACCTTGCTGTACATTCAGAAAGGACACTCAGAACTCACCCTGTCCAACTGGAACTTAGTGCCCTGGACAGCGTCTTCCCAGCACTCCAAGCCCTTCTTAATTAAAACTCCTCACTTCTCACAGCGACCTTCTACACCTCTGCTTCATGTGGTGCTTTGTGAATTAATAACTCTTGTAAGAGCTTACTTAATAAGACCAGTTGCGTAATACAGTCAATGGGTCTCCTCCAAGCTTTTCACTGATGGTTTATAATGAAGTTCTACTGAGCCCTAAAGTCCTCTTTCCTCGCATGAATGTATCACCCTCCACTGATCATTCCTTTTTAGTCTTTTCTGGTGTTTCCTCCCTATGATGCGTCTTGAGTTTCTTTTATTAATACATGATTTGCCACTTTGTCATAGCATTTCCCTTTCCTCATTTCCTTCCCTCCTTCCTCCCTGCCCCTCTGTTCCCTGCCCCCCCCCCATTTCCCTTCTACCCCTTTTTTCTCTCTCCTTTCCTCCCTTACTTGCTCTCTCCCTTTTTTCTCTCTCTCCCTCCCTCCCTCCCTCCTCTCCTTGTTTGGATTTTTATTGAACACATTATAGAAGATGTTTAGTCAAAAAGACCCAAGCCATTGCCATCAGTAGACCCCTTAGATTCTTTCTGTGCTTTCACCTTTTTCTCCTCTGCGCAGCTACACAGTGAGCAGTCATTTCATTGTTGTCCTAAGTATAAGCTAAGCATAGATGTAGGAGAGTTGCCAGAAAGGAGGGCCTCACTCATCTGAGTGTAGCCTTAGCTTCCTTAGATCCAACCACTTTGATAACCTCTGAAGAAAGACATCTTCTGTTTTGTTCTGTTTTTTTTAATCTCACCCAGTTGTCACTAATTTATATCAGCATCTTAATAAGATTCAGTTCTGTTTTCCATATGAATGAGTCTGCTGAATTGATAATTATGTTCAAACTCTCTAAGTCAGTATGTTAGTAGAATTTAAAATTTTTTTAAATTTTGTTTTCTAATCCACACTTAGCTGTCTGGTTATTCTTCTCTGACTTAGGTATAAGATATTAAAATTTATACCTGAGTGAAAAGAATCAAATGAAGTAATTTTTTAAATAAAGACTCTTTTATTTTTAGGAGGAAAGGAAGTGACAAGTAAAGAAGAAATGAAAGGCATTCACTGGGCTTCATGGACATGTGTTTCAGGCCTTGAAGTCAATGGCATTTGGCCCAAGTATTCTGATATCAATGACATAAATTCAGTAGATGGAAATTATGTTGGCCAGGTGTTAGTCACAGCTGACGACTATGGTGTGGTAAAATTATTTCGGTACCCATGTTTAAGAAAAGGTATCTTTCTTTCTAATATTTTAACTAACCATCTCATAAAAAATGTTATGCTCTGACATAGTTTAGATAAATTATAGAAGTTAGTATTGAATTTATTTAAAATTATTTTTATCTTATGTACATTGGTGTTTTGTCTACATGTATATGTGTATGAGGGTGTCAGATTCCCTGGAACAGGAGTTACAGACAGGTGTGAACTGCCATGCGGGTGCTGGGAATTTAACCAGGGTCCTCTGGAAGAGCAGACAGTGCTCTCAACCGCTGAACCATCTCTCCAACCCCAGAAGTTAATATTTTAGAGTGTATACTTATTGGTGAAGACTTTTATTATGCCAGCTCAAAAATTATCCAAACTGAACTATTCAGTTAACTACAGCATGTATTTAATTTGGAAGTCTGTGACTTCAGGAAAAAATTCAGTCCAACCTGACACGATTTCTTAGATTGCTCATGATGATGGAATTTTATATATCAATAAAAATTCAAATGATAGAATATTACATAAGACGAAAATATCTCTTTAATCATGAGGAAACAGTAGACAAACCCAAATTGAATGGTATTCAGCAAAATATCTGGTGTTAAAAATAGCTATAAAAACTGGGCATATTTGACTTTTATTACATCGATTCCTATGTTACATTGTATGCTTTTCTTGTGTGTTGCACCAACCTTGCATTCCTAGAACAAGTCACCATAGGTTTTGTTTTTTAATACTTTTAAATATGTTGCTGGAGTCTTTTGTTTTTATTTTTTGATGTCTTAAATCTTTTAGAGGACTTTTGGGCTGGTTGGGCTGGGGGTACTGTCATTGGGTAAGTCAGACTAGTTATATCAATTTCACTTAAAAACAAAGACCTCAGGTCAAAGTGGTCACTTATCTTACTATAAAAAACTGATCTGTAAGCTTTACTCAGAGTAGTAAGATTATGCCGTGCATTTTTTTTTTTTTTGTTGTTGTTCTTATGCTTGTTTTGTTTTGTTTGTAGACAGGCTTTTCTTACAGAGTGTAGAGTTGTTTTGTTCATCTTTTTGTTTTATATTTGTGCTAATGGGGATCAAAGCCAGGGACTGATGATACACATTAGGTAAACGCTGTACCAGTGAACTATATATACCTTTTCCCTTTTAAGACAGTATGTTTTGGGGCTGGAGAGATGGCTCAGCGGTTAAAAGCACTGACTTCTCTTCCAGAGGTCATGAGTTCAATTCCCAGCAACCACATGGTGGCTGACAACCATCTATAATGTGATCTGATGTGCACTGTATACATAACAAATAAACCTTAAAAATAAATAAATCATTAAAAATTCTTTAAAAACAAAACAACAACAAAAAAAACAGTATGTTTTGAGGTAATGTCTCACAAATTTACTCAGGCGGGCCTCAAACTTGTGATTTTTCTATCTTAGCCTTCCTAGTAGCCAGGTGTGAACCAGCACACCTATCACCTCACAGTTTGTCTTTCTGTGTTTCTTGATTGTTTCTTTTATTTAGTTAAAATATAATCACATCGTTTTCTCCCCTCTTTTCTCCTTCCCACACCTCTTATGACCACCCTTTTAAATTTGTTGGTTAATTATTATATATACATCCACACCCACACATGTATCTACAAATCAATATATAAATGCAGAAAGGCTGTTTACTGTTGCTTGCTTGCTTGTTCGTTTTTTAAATGGCTTACCTCTTGGAACTGGATAAGACTTAGGGTGCTCTTCTCTGAGGAAGACTCATTCTCTCTCTCTCAGTAGTTTGTAATTGCTTGGAACTCTTCTTCTAGGCATGGGACCATTTTCAATTCCCCTCCACCACAGTGAACTTTGGCACGCCACCTAGTGTTCAGGTCTGTGTAGGCAACAGCACTGTTGAGACTTCATGGGTGAAGCTTCCCTGTCGTGTCTAGAAGACCCAGTCTTACAGAAGGCCTCCAGGGTCTTTCCTTCCTTCCACGGCAGTCCCCAAGCCTTAGCTGTAAGCATTGTGCCACAGATGTATCAGCTGGGACTGGGCTCCCACAGTTTGACCTTCCGTAATAATCTTTGCTGCAAAAAGTAGTTTCTTTGTCAAGGATTAGGCCCTGTACTTACATATCTGTGGGTATAAGGATAACTAATTAGACTTCAGGTGTAAGTGGCAGTAAGTAGGTTCTCTGAAATCTATGACCGCAGTAGCCATGGGTAGACATGACTCCTCTGTTGCTGAGCAGGCCTTAAGTCCAAATACAGCTGTTAGTTACCACCAAAATCTGTGTCACTATTGCACCTTTAGGGATATCTCACTGTGATTATCATTGTTGTGGTTCCCAGGTGTCACAGCTAGAAAAACTGTTGAGCTTGCCTCCCTAGGCAATGTGTATAACACTTCCTGGTATTATGAAAGCTAGTCATCAGGGAGGTGGCTTTTGGGTCAGATCCAGCTCTCTCTATTCCTCCATTCCCTATGTTCACAGTGTCTTCAGCAGTAGGAATTTATACCTCATAGTTTTGTTGTCCCTACTAAAACATATTGTAAAATCAGTAAAGGAAATATTTGCCCCTCTCAGTCCATTCATTTGTTCATTTAACTATCTTTTAAATTATTTTTCATCTGATCATACATAAGATAATGTTGTGATGTTGTAATAGTTTGGATAAAGTAGTCGTTGTTTAAGGTGGTATTTTTTGTGTATTATCTTTTATCAATTTAGAGATACATATTTTTGTTACAGGGGCCAAGTTTAGAAAATATATTGGCCATTCAGCTCATGTAACTAATGTCAGATGGTCACATGATTATCAGTGGGTTATTTCTATTGGTGGAGCAGATCACTCTGTCTTTCAGTGGAAATTTGTTCCTGAAAGAAAATTAAAAGATGCTCTTCACATAGCACCCCAAGGTAAGCTTGTACAGCTCCTCCATTCATAGATCCAAACTATTTTACCATTGAAGCTTATTTATAGCAGAAATTCCCTGGTAAAATAGGTGTATATCTTTAAAATCATTCATTACATTCATACAAATCATTCATACAACAATACAAAGTATTTGGGTTGATATTTAATTTGTCAAATGAGTGAAGTAATAGTTCTTGCCAGCAAAACCAAGAATTAATGTTTCATCTTAGAAATATGGGTTCCTAGGTTTCATATACTTTAAAAAATAAAGAAAATGTCAATCTGTTGTGTGTTGTATTTTTAAGCTATTTTTTAATGTTAATTATAGACTATATTCACTTACATCTGCACAGACACATAAATTTGTTGTAGTGGTCATTGGGGAGCCAGGGGAGGGATTTAATGGAGCTGTTGAGTTTTAGTGACTTAGACAGAAAGATAACTTGTACTACAGTTTGCTGACATGTGTGTCACTTGAATAGGTCATTTCATTTGACTGCCTTATGGCTTATTTCCATGTCAAACTGAGAGTTACATCTTAATCATTAATTTTACATTGTTGTTTTAAAAGTAAAACTTTAAGATGACATTTTGTTTTCTAAACACTTATAGAAAGTCTGGCTGAGTCCAACAGCGATGACTCAGATTCAGATCTGTCTGATGTTCCGGAGCTGGATTCTGAGATTGAGCAAGAGACACAGCTCACTTACCACCGACAGGTAAGAGCCTAGCAGCCTATGATGTTGGCCCCCAAAGTCCAATTTCTTCATCTTGAATTCTGCTACTTTCATCTATTGTGAGTTTTTATGGCTTTAATTTCTCCAGTAATGGATAGCTCTTTCAGTTTCCCCCCTTTGACATCATAACACACTTGCAAAGAATATCCTTTCATATTAAATATTTAATGTACTAAGTAGACCTGTATTCTTTTTGCCTGTAGAATTTTATCATAGTAGCCTACCATATTTCCCTTGAAGTGTTTCCTTATGAGGTATAAAGAGGTCTTAGAATACTAAATTCCAAGTGTTTTCTTATCAGCATTTGAAAGTTATATTAACTACATGGGTACTTTCATTAATACTTACCTTAATCATATTCCTGTGTATATACACTTTTAAGGTTTACAAAGAAGATCTACCTCAGCTTAAAGAACAATGCAAAGAGAAACAGAAAAGTGCTGCTTCTAAACGAAGAGAACGTGCTCCAGGAAATAGTATTCGGTTACACTTTATTCATGGGTATAAAATAGTATTTTTCATTTATGTGTTTGAATTTGAGTTTGTGCTCAATACCTTGGCAAGTCACGCTGCCTTGCTATGCCTGTTTCCCTATCTATAAATTGGTACCTGACTAAAAAGCTTCAATGAGAAGTAAATAAGCAATACTATGGATGACGTTGTCTGGCACACAGTGAGCCACTATGAAGGTCTTAATTAAATTTCTAAAAACTGTCTGAAAGTTTGATAGTACATTCATACATCTTTAAAAGTGTAAGAGTAGTCATCTCTCCTACAATGGGACTAAAGGAATTTTCTGAATCCTCTTTTGCCTGAGTATTCAGGATTTAATATTTAGCTAATTACTATCAGTTTCTGGAGTCCTTAGAGCATATATAATGTATAGGCCTCACATTTCAGCTCCACAGCAACATGTTTCTACCCTCAGCAAGCACACATTTTCTCATCAGACTGGTAATACCTTCTAAGGATTTGAAAACAATTTATTTATAAAAAGTATTCCCAGGGCTAGAGAGAAGGCTCAGTGATTTAGGAAGGTTTGCTGCTCTTCCATGGGACGTGAGTTCCATTCCCAGCACCTATATCAGGTGGCTTCCAAGTACACCTGCACATATGTCTCTCTCACACACACACATACACACACACACACACACACACACACACACACACACACACAAATCAATCTTTTAAAAAAAAGTATTTCCCTTCCAATGCTAAGTAGATATTATTTTAGTTAGGTTATGTTGTGTGAACTGTACTTCTTTGAAGCACAAAGCAAGGTTGTCATTGATGGGATTGCATTAATTATTGTAAGATTTATATATTCTAATTGATTGCTTAAGGCTGCTGTTGGAACATGTATTACATAGTCATGGCCCAACAGTGTGCATAAAAAGTGCTGTTTGGAACCGTCTCTTCTTCCCTCTCTGCTCCAAGTGTCATTCCCTTCCCCTATTAAATAATATTTGCTCTCAGGAATATTTGATTTATTCCTTTCCTTATCTGATTGTGTATAAAAGAAGTGGTTTTACTTTGTAGAATACAAATTTAATAATGTTTTTGCAAATACTTGCATACCAGAGATGACTTTTTTGTACCTGATTTTTTTTTTTTTCACTCAGTACCTAAGCCTAGGTTTTAGCTGTCTGTAAGCAGAGAGGCTCATAACAGTATGTAGATTCTAAGAAACTGGTCGCCTCCTTTAATTACTCAGTTCCTTTAAGACTGGACATTAAATGGTCCAAATGATACCCACTCTTCTGTGTGTTACATATCGATCAGGTAAAAGATTAGAACTCGTCATACATGACTTATTCTCTGCATTAGTTACAGGGGTTATGACTGTCGAAGTAATCTCTTCTACACTCAAATTGGTGAAATCGTATACCATGTGGCAGCAGTGGGCGTCATATACAACAGACAGCAGAACACACAGCGCTTTTACTTGGGCCATGATGATGATATTCTGTGTCTGGCTATTCATCCTTTGAAGGACTATGTGGCAACGGGCCAGGTACGTTCCCTTAAAAGACCGTGTGACAGTAAGTCAGATAGGCAACCTTCAAAAACTTACTTCGCTTTTTATTTTTATGTGCATTTGTGTCTTGCCTGTAAATATTTCTGTGCACCATGTGCATGCACTACCCATGGAGGGTAGAAAAGGATAGAAGGTACTCTGGAACTAGAACTACAGATGGTTGTGAGCCACTGAATGCATGCTGGGAATCGAACCTGGGTCGTTTGGCAGAGCAGTCAGTGCTCTTAACTGTTGAGCCATCTTTCCAGGCCCCAAACCTGATTTCTTTAGGTTGAGTTGACTAAAGCAAAATAAGTACTTAGCAAAAAGCTCTATGACAGCACAGAACGACTGTGTCTTTTATTTTTCAATGGCAGTACCAACCTACCTCACTTGCCCAAGCACAGGTTCTGAAATGGTGTAACAGATGCGTCTCCATATGAGTATTCATAAAGGAGGCACGCCATCAGCCATAGACTCTTCCTGTGTTTAAAACCTGTGCTAGTGGCCAGGCGTGGTGGTGCACACCTTTAATCCCCGCATTCGGGAGGCAGAGGCAGGCGTATCACTGTGAGTTCAAGGCCAGCCTGGTTTACAAAGCAAGTCCAGGACAGCCAAGGCTAACACAGAGAAACCCTATCTCAAAAAACCAAAAAAAAAAAAAAAAGAAGAAGAACTGTACTAGCTTGTTTGGTTTACTTTCACCCCCAACCTATGAAAAATATTTAGTACTCAAAGACAAAAGTGAGAAGTAACCATGGAATAAAATCTTTAAAACCCTGAGTCAAAATAAGTTGATTTAGGGGTCTGGAGAGATGGCTCCGAAGTTAAGAGCACAGCTTGCTCTTCCAAAGGTCCTGCGTTCAATTCCCAGCAAGCACATGCTGGCTCACAACCATCTATAATGAGATCTGGTGCCTTCTTCTGTCATATAGGCATACATGCAGGGAAAACACTGTACACTTAATAAATAAATAAATCTTTAAAAAGAAAAAAAGAGTTCATCATGGTGATAGAACACCGACTAACATATGTGCTTATGTCCCTGAAATGAGATGTCTCAAGCATGCTTCTAGGGTACTATGTGTGCGTGTGTATGTGTGTGTGCTTGTATGTAGCCCAGACTAAATTTGGTATTTGAATCCATGTGCCATTATTTATTGTCTGTGGGAAAATTCTGTGCCTCTGTGTCCTCATCCTTAAAATCAGGATACAATAGGTGCCTAACTTAAGGAGTTATGATGGTTAATAGATAAGCCAGGCTTTGTCAGGGCTGTGGAACAGCCTCTGTCAGGTAAGTCCCTTCTCGGTGAGTGTTGGTCCGTAGCATCCATTATTCTCATCTGAACTGATCAACAGGCAATTGAAAATGTAGGTCTTGACTGGGAGACATTGTTGATTTAATAACTGAAAGTGTAGAAAAAGTGTAGAAAGAAGAGCCTGGGTATCTAAAGGGGGGAATCTTGATGGTTTATATCTGAATTACAAGTGACAAAATTATGAAGAAAACAGTGGTAGAAGTGAAGGAAAATGGATGATTAGGCAGGAGTCATGCTGTAAAACTGTCAGAAGCAGCAAAACTTGTAGAGATAAAACTTAGAGGTCACCAGTAATGTTTAGATGGATGATTTAATGAGTCATTTGATGGTTTGGTGCTATTTCTTTTATACCCTTTATATTTAAAAAGTCTCAAAATTAAGTATAATTGATTTCTACCATTGCTTTTCCAGGAGCTGCTTTATATATAAAATGATAGTGTGTGTATCTTTATAGATGATTATATAGTTATAGAGCCAAATTGAGAATTGTAGATTACTTATGTATACGTGAGCACCATAAACCATGTCGATTAGTCTCATGTCTGTTGCTATGAAAAAAATATCTTAAGTAAACTACTTAAAGAGGACAGATTACCTGCTTCTCAGCTTCAGGAGGTTCAGTGGTCATGTGGCACATCACAGCCAGGGGGACACACATGGGGCAACTGCTCTGCTGTGCTGGCTGTGAAGCAGACAAAGAGGAATGGGCCATATTTTAAAGGTTCTGCCAACCTAGTTAAACCATGGCCTAAAGACCAACTAATGTGTATATTTGAGGGCCCTTTAGATCCAAACAGTAGCACCACGTTAAAGATGAATGAAATAGGGGTGGGCATAAGAGAGTGTATTTGAAGTTTCATCTGTGAAGAAGAGGTGAGGAAGTAAGGAAGAGCATTAGTGATTCAGAGAGGTAAAAGTTCAACTAAAGAGAACACAAGAGATAAACAAAACACGAGAGTCCCAGAAATAGTAAGCCTTACTAGAATCATAAACAGGTAACAGTTACAAATCAGCCATCATTGAACTGGCACTCCAGAAAGCTTCTAAGGTGAAGAAAGATGAACTCAGTACATACTCTTTAATAATAACCTGGGTGTAAATGCTCTGAACCCTCTGAGCAGAAGATGAAGACTGAAGGGACTGCCACTGACTGGGAAGGTCGCCTTCTTGACTCCAGTGGTTAGCTGGTGAGCTCTTGAGATCTCCCGCTCCTCAGTGCTGGGGTTACAGCCACAAACTACAGTACTAGATTCGTACATAGATATTCGGGGTTCAAACTTAGATCTTAGGAACCTCATGCTTGCAGAGCTTGTAGTTCTTAACCTGCTGGACCATCTCCCAAGCCCTTAAATAGAGACTTTACAGTACAGTTGTTTACTTTGTGTGTGTGGTGTGTGTGTGTGTGGTGTGTGTGTGTGTGTGTGTATACACAAACACAAATGCATGGAGAGTAAGACACTTACATGGTGGTTCTTTCCTTCCACCATGTGGTTTCCAGGGATTGAACTCAGGTCATCAGGCTTGGTAGAAACACTGAACCATCTCACAGGCCCCCAGAGTTACCTTCCGGAAAGAGCAAGGGAATCGGGAAGGGGAGCAAGAGCCAGTAAAGGGAGAGTGAGTGTGCTCAAAAGTGTATGACACACATGTGAAAATGTTATGACCACGCTATTTTGGGTAATATGGGCCAATAAAAGCTGTGTGCGGTAGAAAAATGATTAATATCAGAGTTCTATTGTCCATTTTGTCTCATATACATACTTAGTGCTTTAACCCTTTCTGAATTTTTTATTTTACCAGTATTCTAATCTAGAATATTCTTGCTTGCATCTCTTCATCTAAGACCTATGATTGTGAAGTCACAGCTGTATTAGGCATTATCTGTTCCATGAACTCCTGAAAGCTGCTTTCTTTTCATTAGCATACAGCGCTGTATGTTCTTATTTGAAATGTCCTGCTTTTCTAAGGAGTTTACAAAAGTTATGCGATGTAATACTCACAGTGCCTACCACAGTAACCCTGACGACGATCGGTACTCAGTAATCATCTATTATCTTTCTTAGTGAATTGTAGGAGGAGGAGTCTACTGTGCCTGGCTTTGTTATTTATTTTTGTTTTGTGCTGGGTACTGAACAAGGGGCTGCATGCGTACCAAGCATGCGCTTCTTCCGTGAGCCACAACCTCAGTCCTCTTAGCATTTTCAGATTGTTTGCAGTTAGCAAAACAATGGATCCTACAGTGACATTTTGTTTTAATAAGTTTTTATCATTTTCCTTGGTAATCTCTTCCCTCTGCTGTTCCATCCCTCTTAGACTTTGAATAAACGTTCGTGAAAAAACACCATGCTTATAATCTGCTTTTTGTTTTTAGCTTGATAAATTTCTATATACATATACATATAAAGGCTATGTAAGTGTTTTGTTTCCTTTTAACAGATATAAAAAGAATTGTTTACAATGACTTTTATAATTGTATCTTTATCAGGTAGGTAGAGATCCCTCAGTTCACGTGTGGGACACAGAAACCATTAAACCGTTGTCTATATTAAAGGGCTACCACCAATATGGCGTCTGTGCTGTTGATTTCTCAGGTAAGACTTTTCTGTCTCAGTAAGAATGATCAACACACAGGGAATGTATAGTATTTAAATCAATGTTACCTAAGCTTCCATCTAGCTGTAGCCTTCACAGTTCGGATCAAGTGTGCATACTGTTCTCAGCAAACATAGTAATAAAGCTTGGTTTTCTAGCTTGTTTATAATTACAGTGTAATGACTATAGCTACCTAGTCTTTTTAAAATGTTCATGTTAATATCAGCATAAAAATCTAAACTGTCGCAGGCCCTCCTGTAATATGTACCTTCTCTTTGTGCAGACCTTGATACTAATATTTTATAGCTTCAAAGTAAACTTTGAAAATGCTTAGTGTGAATGAGATGAGAATTTTTTAGGTGTCTATATTCAATAGCAGTTTCAGTGTATCTTATAATTTCAGTTCATGCTATCAGTTTAGCAACTGCAATGAAAGCTACTGTGTGGATTGGAAGAAAATGTCATTATTGAAGAAGTGTATATCATGAAAAAGTAGTGGTTTCACTGCCCTAACCAAAGTCAGTTATTCATACATGAGATTTGGGGAAAACATATACACACATATATTTTCAAGAGCACTAATAGTCAAGAAACAAGAAAATGTAAAGCAGACTGTGCCGGTCAACAATAACATCCATGATAGCATTGAGCAACTATGCTTTGCAAAAGTGAACCAGAATAGGACCAGTTCTCTTATGCTGTGAACCTTATAACCTATAAACACATGCACTTCTGTCAATGTGTCACAACAGTCATTCACTTTAATATTTAGTGTAGTCATTACTTGTTGTTTGGTAACTATGACAACTAAGACTTGGCCTTCACTAAAGACATCAATATTAGTGACAGCATGTTGTAACCTAGATGCTTTTCATTTGAGGAACTTTTTCTAGTCACTGAGTTTTTATGCCTCAGTAGAGTTCTTACAGTGAATTTAGTTGAACTCGAGCTATTTCCCTTCCATTCGTAATGGTCTTATTTTCTTAATAAAGATTTTGGATTTATCTTGTGTGTGTGTGTGTGTGTGTGTGTGTGTGTGTGTGTGTGAGAGAGAGAGAGAGAGAGAGAGAGAGAGTGTATTTTTGGGTTTTTTGTGTATGTCTTTTTCAAGACAGGGTTTCTTTGTGTAGCCTTCACTGTTCTGGACTCTTTGTAGACCAGGCTGGCCTCGAATTTACAGAGATCCACCTGCCTCTACTTCCCTGAGTGCTGGGATTATAGGTATTCACCACTATGCCCAGGTTTGGGTTTATTTTTAATTGACCTATAATAATTATTTATATTGATGGGGTATAGGGTAATTTATGTGTGTGGTACCAGCAGAGGATGCCAAGGCTTTACATATACCAAGCAAGTGCTCTACTATTGAGCTGTCCTCCAGGCCATAATATGATGTTCTGATACGGTATGTATTATGTAATAATTACCTCACAGGATATTTAGTATAATCATCATCATTTATATATTTCCATTCCCCTGTTTCTTCTTTCAATCTAATGAATAAATACATAGGTCAAGTACAATAGTGATTCAAAAACCCATTAGTCCAGCTTGGAAAATGGCTTCATGTGTAAAATCACTTGCTGCATGAGCCCAACAACCTGAGTTCAATCCCTGTGGCACATATAAAGGTGGATGGAGAGAACCAACTTCATGTAGTTGTCCTTTGTCTTACACACATGCACACACACATACACACACTCACACATATGCGCACATGTGCACACACACATACACACACTCACACATATGCGCACATGTGCACACACACACACACATGCATGCACAAGTAAACCATTGTCCCCACTCTCTTCTAGATTCTGGTTCTTTTCACGGATATATACATGCCTAACATTTATCATTACCTTTTCTAGTTTTAAATATAGTGCTGTAGTTTATTGGTCTATTTTCTATTGCTATAATGACACCTTAAGGTGGGTATTAGTGAAAACAGAGACCTGGTTAGCTTACAGTTTCAGAAGCTGAAAGTTTAGGCTCCGTTGATTCCGCTTGTGGCAGAATGTGACAGACAGAATCCTGGTGGGAATAAGTGCAAAATGAAAAGATAACGTGAAACAAGAAGCCCTGAAATTTAGGAATCAAGTGCAGCCAGGCTTTTTGTCTACTTGATTTGGTCTCATATATACTCTTCACCCCCCCCCCCCGGGTCCCTTCCATCCCTGCAATACTAGGTAGGCGAGAAAGACGTTAGAGGGGAAAAGGGGGAAGTAGGCCTCTTTAGACTGCTTCCTGCTGATTAGGGGCGTCAAGTTCCTTGGGAGAAAGTCCAGTCTTCATCTTCAGAGTACCAGCAAACAGCAGTGCAGCAAACAGCAATGCAGCAAACACAATGCAGCAATAGCAAAAGCAGCAGCAGGAACAGCAGCCACCGCCACAGGCCCTCTTGGAGCTCTCACATTTATACCCTCACAAGAGTCCCTAGCATTCCAGACATAAACTGTCTGCAGCTGGCAAAAACCATGCCCTCCTAGAGCACAAGAAAAATCATCGTTAGCAGCTGTCCACAATCTGAAGCAGCCCCATATCCCACACCTGGGATTAAAACAAAAACCTACTCACATAACTGGGGTTTTAAAGAAACCAAAATTCTCGCTACAGTCAAACTTGTTATTCTTATAACAACCATTATAATAGAGCTAACTCTCCCTGAGAGAGCATCACACCTTTCTTAGGGCAGAGCACCCAGCACTTTTATCCCCTCACACCAGGCCTGTTCCTTAACCGATCTTCCAGTTTACACCACCACACTGGGGCCAAGCATCCAGCATGTGAGACTTGGGGTGGAGGGCCTTTCAAATGAGAGCCTGGGGCACTGGAAAACACATTAGATGGTTTTTACTTCAGCATCTCATCTTTTTTTGGTTGTCACAGCTGATGGGAAACGCCTGGCTTCAGTTGGAATAGATGACAGCCACACCGTTGTGCTGTGGGACTGGAAGAAAGGGGAGAAACTTTCAGTGGCAAGGTAGGGAGAACACTGAGCGTGTTGGCAAAGCACTGATGTTATCTGTACTTCACTTTTGAAATCCGGCTGAAACGTGAGGTTTTTTTAAAAAAATAATTGTCAGCTTTTATTACTTTTAAATAAATATAATCAAGCTTAAAGATAAATGATTTTATTATTTCTTTGTAAGTTTAGCCCCTATAAACACATTTTTTATTTGCCTTTAATAGTACATTGGAGATTGCTATTTCAATTTGCCATTTGCAAAGAGTGAATTCTATTAAAAACTATTATATGCCAACTGAGAAGCATGGCAGAATGCTCATACATTTAATTGAACACACACACATGTATATGAAACTATATTTTTTATAATATTTTTTTCATTTCTATGTTTTCTAAAATGAGCATGATTTATTTTATAATAAAGTATTAACAGTGCTTTGAGGGACGAAGTAGTTAACAGTGTCAGAGGCCACATTTTAAGTTTGTTACTCCCTCAAATTGAGATGCAAAGTATATAGATGATGTCCAAGGACACAATAGTTTCAAAGGAACTTCGTGGGTAAGATGGCTCAGTGGGTAAGATGATGGCTCAGTGGGTAAGATGATGGCTCAGTGGGCAGAGGCACTGAGTGAAACCTTAGTCCCATCACCAGGGTCTACAGCATGGTGGAAGGGGAGAAGTGATCCCTGCAGGTTGTTGTCTCGCTTCTGACACACATACTGTGACACAAATATGCCTCCCCTGAAGTAAATAAATGCAATAAAAGGAATATTAATATTGAAGGATGCTAAATTGTAATGAATTACTATTTCAAAAAACTTTAACTCATTCTTGTCACACAGCACTCCCTGTGCACAATACAGCGGGTCCCATGGGTACTATTTAAATGAAGTTCTCTGTTCCTTGTTTTTACCGGCTGGAGAATCGGCTGAGCAGAGTTAACATATTTAAATAGTGACCAATGTGCAAGTGTATGATTTCACAGGTGAATGTCACATACCAGGAGGAAACACCTGTCCAGTAGGTGGAGGACTGTAGATAGGAGGTGAGCTGTTCTGGGATGGGTTATCTGCAGAGCTAAAACATTTTGGTTTGTTTCAGAGGCAGTAAAGATAAGATTTTTGTTGTGAAAATGAACCCTTATGTGCCTGATAAACTAATTACGGCTGGGATTAAACACATGAAATTTTGGCGTAGAGCAGGTAAGGAAATGTTTCTTTTTACTTTTTAGAAATTCTAGAAAGCGTTACATTTAAAATAATTTAGCTAAGTACCATGTGGTATGCTGCACTGGATCCTGGGATAGAAAAGGAAATTTTTTTAGAAAAACTGAAATCTAAGTGAGGCCTGAGGTTCAATTAAAAGCACTGTGTAAATAACATTAACTTTTTAAAAGTCTTGATAAAGGGATACTGTTGTTAAGATATTATTAAGGGAAACTGGATAGAGGACCATGAAGAAATATTGTTCTTTTTATATATTTGTATAAACTTAAAATGATCCAAGATAACCTTATGGGTAGGAGTGGGTCACAGATCAGGGATAGAGTGCATTTCTAGCCTTCTCAGGCCCTGGTTTGATCCCTGCCCCCATCAAAAAGAAAAAGTTTCATTTTTAAGAGATGCTCTTGTCTTAGTACATTTTAAACAAAGATGATTTAACATGTGGTTAATCAATGTGTAGATTTCTTCCTTTTGTTATAGATATGTTTTATAGTCTAAACTAAAATTGAAAATTTGAAAAAATGCCTTGTATGCTATAAAGTAATACAGAAACAAAATACTATGTTTTTAGTCATTTATCCATAAATTAGTCGAAGTTATTACTTATAAATCACAAATGTGAAATAAATTTATATTTTACAATAAAAATATCTCTTTTTCAAATAGAATAGTGTATTTTTTTCTTTCTTTCTTTTCTTCCTTTTTTGTGTTTTGTTTGTTTGTTTTTCAAGGCAAGGTTTGTCTGCGTAGCCTTGGCTGTCCTGGGCTCACTTTGTAGACCAAGCTGGCCTCAGATTCACAGAGATCTGCCTGCCTCTGCCTCCCGAGTGCCAGGATTACAGGTGTGTGTCACGGTGCCCAGCTCCTAGAATAGTATATTTTTGTTAGCCATGTTGCTCTGAAGTCTCAATGAACTGAAACCTTTCAGAGAAAATGCTTAACCATGAGAAGTGGAACATCAGAAAAGAACAAACCTTATCATGACATTTCCCAAGTTCCTGTAACTTCCAAGTTGTGAGCCATGTGGGACGTGAGCTGATGTTTCAGATTTGTATTGACTGCTGTACCAGAGACTCAGCAGATCATAGTGTTTATAGTTACAAAGTAAAATCCAATTTGTGTTTTCATTCCTACAAATTTACACAAGCATTTCATTGGGCCATATCAGTTACTTGGAATTGAAAATGCCTAATAAGTAGCACGGGAATACACATGTGTGAGCAGACCCCCTCCCCTTCCTACATATACACACACAGACACCTCATCTGTACTTTTGTTTGAAATAAGAGATTTAAAGAAAGTAAATACTAGGTGGCTGGAGAGGTGGCTCAGTGGTTGAGAGCACTTGCTCTTCCAAAGGACTCAAGTTTAATTCCCAGCACCCACCTGGTCACTCACAGGTAGGGGAACCAATATCCTGTTCTGGACCTTGTGTGCACCGCTTGTTTGTACCCAGTCACCATCAATTGGAAACATTCTGAAGGCTGACGAGCTACAGGGAATGGGCCTGGTGTGTGGGCGTGTGGAGAACAACCATGGTCAGCCTTACTCTGAAACCCTTGTCTCAGTGACACATAGACCCCAGTGTGACCTGTTCTGAACAGCTAGCCCTGTGAGCTGGAGTATCTTGTCAAGCGTGGGGCAACTGCCAGACTGAGATTCCAGTGCTGGCTCTGAAGTCATTACCTGAACCCTCAACTGGTGGAGGGTAATCAGACAAGCTACGGTGTACTGCTAGTGGCTACAGCAATTAGGGAAGTGGGGCATGGGAACAGAAAAGGAAACGGAATCATTTTTCTGTGGCTCTACTGCTAATCTGCTCCCGGAGGCTTCCTATGAAGCCAGTGGCCACAGGAATTAGCCCATGGCTAGTTGTTAATGGATTCAGATTTAGGTGTGTAGCGTGTGCTATAGGCAAAGGCTAGTGCTGCTACTTGCGTACTGGGTTCCATTTTCTCTATCTAGAGGACATCTTTTGCCCTTCTCATCCTCTTGAGTTAACAACTCTCCCTCTCTGGCTTGCTCTTCAGCATCAAATGTACTATTATTTTTCCATTTAAGTCATGAATAAGCAGTGCCACAGGCTTCCACCACCAGAGACAGGGGCTGTTAGAACCATAATGCCTCCCATCACAACACTGTGAGATGAAATAGATCTTCCCTTACACTTCTTGTCAAGTATTTGGTGCAGCAGTGAGAAGAGTAACCAGGACCCTCTCCTCACCTGTAAAGACTAAAGTGCCTTCAGTGTTTAGGCTTTCCCTCCCACAGTTTCTCCTCCCTTGACAGAAGTCTAATGCACTTTTGTTCCCTGACCATTCTACCCAACTTTTCTTGCCAGGAAACTAGTGACTCTGGCTGTTATTAAGATGGCTTTCCAAGTACATCTGGAGTCTGATCTCTTTTCATCTTCTATGCTACCGCCCTTATCTTGTGTCCTTTATCCTTTAGCCCAGTGGTTCCCAGCCTTCCTAATGCTGCAACCTTCTAATACAGTTCCTTATGTTATGGTGACCCCCCCAACCATAGAATTATTTTGTTGCTACATCAAAACTGTAACTTTGCTACTGTTAGAAATGTAATGTATCTGATATGCGACCCCCAAAAGGGTGGTGACCCACTGGTTGAGAACTGCTGCTTTAGCCCCATGGTTGAAACTAGACGTCCACTGTTTCTCATCTCCCCACTCCTTTAATCTAGTCTCAGTCTAGAAGCCAAAATGAACCTCTTATTAACCATATACTAGAGTTTGTTATTGTCTCATATGGATGAAAAGTTAGATGCTCAGGGCTAGAAAGATAGCCCAGTGGTTACAGATGTTTGCTGCTCTTGCAGAGGACCTGAGTTCAAGTACAAGCACCCAGGTTAGGAGGATCACAACTATGTGTAACTCCAGTTCTAGAGGAATCTAATGCTTCTGACCTGTGTGAGCACCTGCATACTTGGGTACAATCCCCCTACACACACAGATCCACATACATGCACATAATTAAAATGCAAGCAAAGTTAGAACCTTCCAATGGCCTGCAGTACAGCCTCAGATGATCTAGCTCCGTCGACTGTTATCAGCCCTCTTGCTTTCTTTGCTGCTTCTTGCTGCTCTTGGTGGTGGTCTTCTTTTATCATCATCATCATCATCATCATCTATTTATTTACACGTTGCATATCTTTCAGTTCCCCCTCCCTCTTCTGCCCTATTTCCCTCCCATAGACCTGTGACGGGGCACCCTCCTACCCCCACTGTCTGGCCACAGCCTATCAGGTCTCACCAGGATAGCCTACATCCCTTTCCTCTGTGTGCCCGCAAGGCAGTCCTGCCAAGGGGCAGTGATCGAATCGTGGGCAACAGAGTACATGTCAGAGATTCAGCATCAGTTGCCTCCTGCTCCAACTTGGAGAATCGGCTGTCCATTGGCTACATCTGAACAGAGGGTCTAGGTTCTCTGCCTGCACTGTCCTTGGTTGGTGCATCAGTTTGTGCAGCCCCCCCTTCGGAGTTCCTGACCCCTCCTGGTCCTTCATCCCCCCCCACACTCTTCCATAAAACTCTCAGCGCTCCACCTAGAGTCCAGCTTTGAGTCCCAGTATCTGTTCCAATCCCCAGCTGGGTGGAGTCTTTCAGACATCTATGTTGGGCTAATATCCACTTATAAGAGAGTATATACCATGTGTGTCTTTCTGGGTCTGGGTTATCTCACTCAGGATGATTGTTTCTAATTCCATCCATTTGCCTGCAAATTTCAAGATTTCCTTGTTTTTTAATAGCTGAATAGTATTCCATTGTGTAATTGTACCACAGTTTATTTATCCATTCTTTAGTTGAGGGACATCTAGGTTGCTTCTAGATTCCGGCCATTATGAATAAAGCTGCTATGAACATAGTTGAACAAATGTCCTTGTTGTATGGTGGAGCATCTTTCAGGCATATGCCCAGGAGTGATATAGATGGGTCTTGAGGTAGCTTCTGAGGAAGCACCAGATTAATTTTCAAAGTAGTTGTACAAGTTTGTACTCCTACCAGGAATGGAGGAGTGTTCCCCTTTCTACACATCCTAGTCAGATAGGTGTAAGATGGAGTCTCAGAGTCATTTTGATTTGCATTTCCCTGCTGACTAAAGAGTTGATCATTTCTTTAAGTATTTCTCAGCCACTGAATATTGCTCTGTTGAGAATTCATTTTTAATTGAGTTATTTGGTTTGGTGGTGTCTAATTTCTTGAATTCTTTATATATTTTGGATATTAGCTGTTTGTTAGATGTAGGCTTGGTGAATATCTTTTCCCAGTCTGTAGTCTGTCATTTTGTTCTGTTGACAGTGTCCTTTGCCTTAGAGAAGTTTTTCAGTTTCATGAGGTCCAGCAATAAGACAACTAAAGGAGATCAAGGGGATACAAATTGGCAAGGAAGAAGTCAAAGTATCACTATTCGTGGATGATATGATAGTATACATAAATGACTCCAAATATTTTACCGAGGAACTCCTAAAGCTGATAAACACCTTCAGCAAAGTGGCTTGATAAAAAATTAATTCAAAAAAGTCAGTAGCCCTCCTGTATACAAAGGACAAATGGGCAGAGAAAGAAATTAGGGAAACTACACCCTTCACAATAGCCACAAATAATATAAAGTATCTTGGTGTAACTTTAACCAAGCAAGTGAAAGACCTATATGAAAAAGCTTCAAGTCTCTGAGGAAGGAAAATGAAGAAGGCATCAGAAGATGGAAAGATCTCCCTTGCTTGTGGATTGGGAGAATCAACATAGTAAAATTAGCCATCTTAACAAAAGCAATCTACAAATTCAGTGCAATCCCTATCAAAATACATGTATAATTTTTTATAGACCTTAAAAGATAAATTCTCAAGTTCATAATACAGAAAAACAAAAACCCAGAATAGCTAAAACAATTCTGTACAATAAAAGATCTTCCATAGGAATCTCCATCCCTGATCTCAAGCTGCACTATAGAGCAACAGTAATAAAAACAGCATGGTATTAGCATAGAAATAGGCTGGTTGATCAATGGAGTTGAATTGAAGACCCAGAAATAAACCTACATACCTATGGACACTTTTTTTTTTTTTTACAAAGAAGCCAAAACCATACAATGGAAAAAATAACATCTTCAACAAATGGTGCTATTCTAAATGGATGTCTATAGGTAGAAAAATGCAAATAGATCCCTATTTATCATCCTGCAGAAAGCTCAAGTCCAAGTGGATTAAAGACTTGCAACATAAAACCAGACACACTAAATGTGTTAGTGGGGAAGAGCCTCAAACAAATGGGCACAGGAGACAACATCCTGCACAGAACACCAAAGCCCAGGCTCTAAGATCAACAGTTAATCATTGGTGGTTCTCGAAGAGTCTAGTCACTCTCACTGCTGGAAACATTATTCTAGCAGTTCACTCCTGCTTCTTCCGCAAGAAGCAGTAGTAGTGGTAGTTGTTGTTGTTGTTGTTTTCCTCAGCTCCTCCTCTTCTGACCCTCTTCCCCCTCCTCTTCCTCCTTTCCCTTGCAGTCCTGGGGATTAAATTTAGGCCCTCTTGCTTGCTAGGCAAGAACTCCACCACTGAGCTGTACGCCAAGCCCTCAGTTTTTTATGTAGATGCTACGGTCTATGGCTTCTCCTTAGCTGCCTTCATGAACATGGTCTCCTCCCACTTCCTGTCTCCTTTTAGGCTTGTATTTTTCCGAGGTGTCCAGCCTCACTGATGTACTGTGTGTATTACTTGGTTCTTATATTTATTGAGTGTCTCCTACCATGGGGCTCCATGGAAACAGAGCTTTGTCATCTGTTTTGCCATTGCTCTAGTCTCCATGCCTTGACTAGCGTGTGGCTAGTGGATGAACGGCTAAGATGATATGAAAATTGATCAAACTCATTAACACTAATGCATTTAACTTAAAACTGCAGTAAAAATCAGTTGGTATTTCACAGTCCTGGTCTGGTAGCACCTAGTGTTCCTGACAGCGGTAAACTATTAGCAGATGTGTAAGGTGCTCTGGTAACTTCGGAGAATCAAGTGTTGATTTGTGTCTTACACTATCCCTTTCACACAGTCCCTTAGAACAGCTCCCTGCCGTGTCCTGAGAAACCTGTGCACTTGCAGAGAAGCCCTTATAAGCCTATTTCAAGGAAAGTACTTCTGAGAACAAAAACTTATAGGCAACTTAAAAACTCACTAATCGGAAAGTGATTACATAAACAATGGAGCCATCTTCCAGTAACTTGACAAAATGAGAAACACAAAGGGAAAGAGGAGGGACACTCACGCTATGTTCTTTAGGCCTTTAGGAAACGTAGAGTTGTTCCTTTGGTCACATACATGTGAATCTACAAGAAGGGTGATATTGTAGACATCAGGGAATGGGCACTGTTCAAAGAGAAATGCCCCATAAGTGTTACCACGGCAAAAACAGAAGAGTCTACAGGGTCACGCAGCGTGTCGAGGGCATCATTGTGAACAAGCAGGTTAAGGGCAAGATTCCTGGGAACAGGATCAATGTGTAGATTGAGCACATCAAGCTCTCTAAGAGCAGGGACAGCTTCCTGAAGCGAGGGAAGGAAAATAATCAGAAGAAGCGAAAGAGATGGGCACCTGGGTTTGGCTGAAGTGCCAGCCTGCCGCTGCTCAGAGCAGCACACTTTGAGAGGGCTGATGGGAAGGAGCCTGAGCTGCTGGAGTCCATTCCATGTGAATTCATAGAGAAATAAAGGATCCGGGCTGTAAAGTGTTTTTCGTATAAGAATGAAAGAAAGGAGTTCGAAAATTAGATTTCTAGAGGTATTGATTGATGTGTATATAACTGACAAAATCTTGGGGATGTCAGCAGACTGCAGAGGGATGGGAATGGCCTATCAGTTGTTTGTGTATTTTTTTTGTAGCAGATAGGTAGGTAGTCATTATATTGGTCTTTAAAAAAAGAAACAAAAAAACACAACTTTTCTGGGCCGGGTGGTGGTGGCTCCCAGCACTCGGGAGGCAGAGGCAGGTGGATTGCTGTGAGTTCAAGGCCAGCCTTGTCTACAAAGTGAGTACAGGACAGCCAAGGCTACACAGGGAAGCCCTGTCTTGAAAAACCTAAAAAACAAAACAAAACAAAAAGCTTTTCTATGTCCTTCAATAAGTCATAACAATTTTTAACAAGTATTATAAAAAATTCTAACAATGATTAAAACTGACTTAGTTTTTTATCTTGTTTACCTAAAAAGCTGTAGCTTAAGATCCATGGTATAAAGGATTCCCCAAATCAACTGATCGACCTGTAATTTTCCTTTTAATTCTCTTTACTGTTACATGTCTTTCTACCAAACATGAGTAGAAATAAAACTGTACTTGGAACTGTGGGCATTTTAAAAGTAACCCTTTCGTGTTTTGTGACCCAGGGGGAGGATTAATTGGAAGAAAAGGCTACGTGGGCACTCTGGGGAGGAGTGACACAATGATGTGTGCAGTATACGGGTGGACTGAAGAGATGGCCTTTTCTGGAACATCCACAGGAGATGTGTGCATCTGGAGAGATGTCTTTCTTGTAAAAACAGTTAAAGCCCACGATGGCCCAGTGTTCAGTATGCACGCGTTAGAGAAAGTAAGTAACCTAGGGAAACTAAGTTACATGCAGCTATCATGGAAGAAGCACTGCTTTTTACTTGGCTGAGCTACCTGACTATACACTGTTTTATTTCTTCTCTCCAGATCCCTAAATATGATATGAAATAGTATGCTGCTTAAAAACATACTGTAACTGCCAAATAGTGGTGCATCCCTGTAACCCCAGCTCTCAAAAGATGAAGGGAGAAGGATCTTAAGTTCAAGATCATCTTTGGATACATAACTAGTTCAAAGTCAGCCTGAACTACACGAGACCCTGCCTAAAAACAAAAAAAACTGTAGCTAAAAGTGGTGACTCATGTCTGTAATCTCAGAACTCAGGAGGATTATGAGTTTGAGGCTAGCCTGGGCTATAAACAGAGACTTGCTTAAATAAAAAGAGAGGGAGAGAGAGAGGGGAGGAGGAGGAAGATGGAAGGAAGGGCTGGTGAGAAGGCTTGGCCTGTAAAATATCTGCTGCACTCACACTCCTGAGGTCAGTCCTTGGAACACACAGTGGAAAGAGAGTTGTCCTCTGTCCTACACAGAAACTCTCTCTCTCTCTCTCTCTCTCTCTCTCTCTCTCTCTCTCTCTCTCTCTCTCTCTCTCTCCCTCCCTCCCTCCCTCCTCCCTCCCTCCCTCCCTCCCTCCCTCCCTCCCCCTCTCTCTCTTTCTCTCTCTCTATTTCTCTGTGTGTGTGTGTTGTGTGACTCCTTCTTCCTCTCTCTCTCACACTCTCTCCTTTACTCTATTTCTCTTTCTTATGCACACACAAATTATTCTGAAAGGAAAATAAAAGCTTACTACATTAAGTCCCTGCTCTGCGTCAACATTATGCTAAGTCCTCTCCTAATGATCATATCCTTCATCTCTGTATAATTATAATCATACCGAAGTACTGCTGCTTCTTTTTTGAGGTAAATTAGGAGGCTTTAGAAGGATGTTTGTGATTGCAGAATGTGGCTGGTGTAGCTCATCACCCACTATATTAACGGGCCTTCTGGCACCCTATCCTATTACCACTATAAATATCTTTATAGATTCTGTGTTGGTGTTTGGACACTGTAATAGATGCTCATTCTGTTATTCAAAAGCTCTGGTTTTTGGCTATATTCTTTCTTGCATAGTTTTTCAGTATAAAGCATGTAACTGGTTTTGATATATGTTTGTCTTTACTAACTGGAACCCTTTGTTTTCATAGGGTTTTGTAACTGGAGGAAAAGATGGTGTGGTAGCCCTTTGGGATGATTCCTTTGAAAGATGTCTCAAGACCTATGCTATAAAAAGAGCTGATTTAGCCCCAGGATCGAAAGGTGGTTTCATATTTAGTCTTTTATTCAGGAAAAGACTAATTATTCATCCATATGCTTGATCACTGAGGTGGAACACAAGAAATATATTTTCCCTTCTTGATGAGCATCAGAGTTAAATAGAAATCACTTCACGTGATACCAGAGTTGACATTCTCATTTCTCTGAAGTAGTTGATGAAGTACTAACTAACTAAGACACCCTTAACTTTAACTCCCACACTTGCCAGCACCCAGGAGCCTGCGTACAGTGCCTGGAACCCCTTGTGGGGGAGTGTGCTGGCCTCCTCTCTAGCCTCACAGGTCCTTAGTTATCTTTTCATTTCTTCCATTCAAGACCCTGGGCCATGCTCCTGATCTCAAGGTCTTCACCACAAGCTTTAACATGCTCCTAGGGTGTGGTCTTCCCTCCAGTGACAGCACCATGTGCTCACTCTTCAGATCCCAGATGCTTTACTCTGTACGACTTCATCCTCACTCTCCTTCGGAAGGGTTAATTTGCTTCTCAAGCTCACCTTTCTAGTAACCTCCTCACATGAGATCTCTGGCAAGAGCTAGATCTGCTGTACTTACAGTGCACTGCCTAGGCCTTCCTAGGACACCCTGGGTGAAGGACTGTATCTTAAACTGTTAGAATTCCGATCTGGATGTTATAAGTAACCTAAGGGGAACAGGAAGCAGAGGACCATTTGCTGATGTATGAGGCAAAGACATAGTCATTGATTGGAATGGTAGTGTGGGATCTCGGTAGAACAGAATTCTATGTTGTTATGTTCTGAGATCAACACATTGAATGACTAAAGGAGATACAGTGCATTATTAGAATTTCTAAAATATATAAAAAAAAAGCTTCATGTGATTTTTTTTTAACCATCTAAACAGCATCAGTGGGGGAAAATACATATTCTTGAATTATCTTAACTTGGTACCTTCAAGAACTTCTCCACTTAACATTTCAGGTCTTCTCTTAGAAGATAACCCATCTATCCGTGCCATATCATTGGGACATGGTCATATTTTGGTTGGCACAAAGAATGGAGAAATACTAGAAGTGGATAAAAGTGGTCCAATAACACTTCTGGTCCAGGTATTCTAAATGTTAATATGCACTTTCTTCCTTTGTAGTTCATGTTTTCATTCAGGCTGTGAGAAGCAAACCTGACACTGGTGAACACAATGCAAGATGAGGTAGGGAAATATGTCTTAATGTTAATATAAAGTGAGAGAACTAGCCCAATGGCTAGACATAATCAGTAAATGAATACACATGTTCTCATGTAGAATTGTTGCCAAAACTTAAGTAAAATTCTATCATTATGATTCAGTGGGACAAAAACTAGTTATAATTGATTTGATCCAGACATTAATTTCACGTTTAATTTAATTTTTGAAGCCTATTTGTTAAAAATAAATTACCTATTTTCTGAAACTCATTGGTTAAGAAGTCTTAAGTTTATAGCTTAGAGAGTGAACAAGGAGAGCATAACTATACACTAAAATCATATTACTGAAAACATTTATCAGTGAGAAAGCTAGTAAAAATTCAGAAATAAACTTTCTTTTTTTGTATTTTTATTTTTTTTTAGTTTTTCGAGACAGGGTATCTCTGCGTAACTTTGGCTATCCTGGACTCACTTTGTAGACCAGGCTGGCCTCGAACTCTCAGCAGTCTGCCTGCCTCTGCCTCCCAAGTGCTGGGATTAAAGGTGTGCGCCACCACGCCCAGCACTAAACTTTCTTTTAAGACGGAGTCTTACTGTGTTCTGCTGATTTTGAACTTGCTGTGTAGACTAGGGTGGCCTCAAACTCATAGAGATGCACTTGCCCCTGCTTCTGCTTCTGCGTCCTCTCTCAATAAGATGTATGTCTTTAATTCTGTGACTCATTCTTGCTAGGATACTAAAGAGTACACACAGATAGAGCCCTGTTCATGCTTTATCCGGTGCCTTTTGTTAATACCCTGCCAGTGAAATTGTGTAAGGGGAACAATGTCGACTCATGATAGCGTGTTAATGTCACCTACATAATAGCCATCATGAGGTTTTGTGTGTGTGTGTGTGCGTGTGTGTGTGTGTCACTGACTGGCCTTGCACTTCAGCTCTTTTCACTTGGGTTATACACTACATGCCTTGATTAGTCATGGTACTTTAGCTGTCTATGAGATCTCAGACAGTACTGCTACAAATCCTCTTTTAGACATGAATACAGATTGAATTACTCTTTAAATTTATGTGAAAAGATTTAGAAATCATAAATGATATCTATTAAGATAAAAATATTGTTTTTTTCAAGATATGGTTACTCTGTGTAGCCTTGGCTGTCCTAGACTCACTTTGTGGACCAGGCTGGTCTTGAACTCACAGAGATCCACCTGCTCCTGCCTCTGCCTCCCTGCGTGCTGCATTACAGGTGTGCGCCATCAGGATCTGTCCTAATGGAGTCAAGTTTCAATGAACATGAAACAGCTATTTAGTCACTGTTATCTCAAACTTAATGGGAGCAAGGGATTGTGGTTTTCACTGTACAACCTTATTTTGTGAAGCTTGTTCCTATTTCTTGATGCTATTTTAACAGATTTTTTCCAATTTTATTTTCAGATCATTCTTTGCTAGTATATAGTGCAGTTCATTTTGTACACATCCTGTTAATGGAAACAGGGCCTATAACTTTGTATGTTTCATTTATTAGTTCTAAAAGTTTTGCAGTAGATTTTTTTTACCATTTTTTTATATACAAGATTATGCCATCTGTAAATAATTGATTCACTTGCTCATGTTAGTTCTGGGCAGCTGTTACTTCTTTTTCTTGGTGAGCTACCATGGCTAAAACCTCCAGTGTAACATTAAATGTGAGCAGTGAGAACAGATGTGTTTTTGTTCCCAGTCTAAGGAAAATTTTAAGCTTTCCATCATTAAGTATAGAATGCCCCCTCCCTTCTCCCTCTTTTCCTTTCTTCTTCCTCTTTCTCTGTCCCTCTTTCCCTTCTCTTTTTTCCTTCCTTCCTCCTTATCCTATTTTGAGACTTGGTTTTGTAGGTCATCCTGGCTTGACTGGAACACACTATGCAGATTAGGCTAACCTTGAATTTGCAGCTATCCTCCTGCCTCAGCTTCCTCGGTAATGATAGTATAGGCATGCAGATTATAGGTTTTTCACAAATGCTCTACTAAGATGGGGAATTATGGTTTGATTCCTAGTTACTAAGTAGTTTAAAATCAGGAGGGATTTGTCAAATGCTTTTTTTTTTTTTTTTTTTTTTTTGTCTATTGAGACAATCATAGTGTTTTGATTTTCATTGTGACAATTGATTTTGAGGTTTGACACCATTGCTTTCCTAGTTGCCTTGTACAATTGTCTTTACATATGCAGAATTGAGTTTGCTAATATAGATTTTTAGTGGTCCTGATTAAAAGAGTTATTACTTTATATTTTTCTTATCTGGTTGTGGTATCAGGCTTTATAATATAATTTAGAAAGTAGTACCTCAGGGTTTGAGAAGAAAGGCATATATATATATCCTAATCTTTTCTTAAAGAAGCTAACTTTACAGCAGAATGTAGAAAGCAGTCATCTCTAAATGTACTCTGGACAACAGGGAAGGCTGTGATGAAAGGAAGCTGAGAAGACTTTCACAAACTCTGATGGTGTGCTAATGGAAAACAGACCAGTGAGTTTGCTCAGAGGCAGAATCTCAGAGTCAGGTCTCTGGAGTTGAGTATAGAAGAGCGAAGGCTTCTGGGTGTCGCAGGCTTAGGAGGTAACTGCATGGAGCAGAAGAGACGGTGATCTCAGGTCTTGAGTTAAAACAGGGCTTCACTGTTATCAGTGGCACTGCGCTGGGGGTAGAGTTGACATTTGGAATAGAAACTTGGGGGAAAAGAAGCTTCCATTTTCCATCTGTGCACAACAAGAGTTTATCCTCCCACAGGCGGCTGGGGCAGGATGAGAAACCAATCCACTGCCCTCCCTGCAAGCTGGCCCTCCAACCAGGAGCTGGGGATAGAGCCAGGTGTTCTTGGTTGTAGGAGTCTGTGTTTTTCTGTGTGGATGAGCTGGGACCAGAGAAGCGGGGCTGGATTGCAGTACACATGCAATCACTATGCTGACCAAATCCCACCAGGCTTTCTTTAGTAAAACTTCCTTCGTTTGTTCTGTCTCCTTGAAGCCACGTCAAAGCGTTACTGAATTTAGAGTTCTTTTTCAAGTTTCACTGGCGAGCGAGTCTGCAGAGTTTCTCCTCTGATTCATGTATTTTCAGGCTACGCTGA
This sequence comes from Acomys russatus, assembly GCF_903995435.1. Lineage (NCBI taxonomy): Eukaryota > Metazoa > Chordata > Mammalia > Rodentia > Muridae > Acomys > Acomys russatus. The sequence goes on along the minus strand of NC_067137.1, from coordinate 107,438,544 downwards.
GATTAACTGTGTTTTCTTTATAGGGACACATGGAAGGAGAGGTGTGGGGTTTGGCCACACATCCTTATCTGCCCATCTGTGCTACTGTAAGTGATGATAAAACCTTAAGAATATGGGATCTCTCTCCTAGTCATTGTATGTTGGCAGTCCGGAAACTGAAGAAGGGTAAGAGGCTCTCAGACTTCAACAAAGATCAAGCTGTCACAGCCGCAAATAGCCATGGAAATTCCCTCTTCTTCTTTGGCCTGAACCCATGACATTCCAAGGGCAGGGTAATGGGAGAGATCCAAGGCAGGCTTACTTTATTCAGTTTTATTATTTTAGCTTAACTGCTCTTTTAGCAGTGTAATACCAATTGGAGCAAAGTATTGCCCTCACTTGTCAGTAGTGTGACCTCACTTTGACAGTTGCTTCAGTTTTGACTTCTAGTAATTGCTTCTGGAGCTCTTGGTGCACAGGTGGCATTACTTGGGTTCCACTGCTCTCTCTGCTTTTCCCTACCGCTCTATGGTTTACCAGCTCTGAACATGTGTCCGGTGTACTTGGAGTCATCCTGCTTCATGCTTCCTGAGTATGTGGCCTCTTATTTTGTATTAGTATTGAAAAACTATCTGCCAGTGCTAGCGGCTCCCACATTAGGTTGCAGGCAGGACTTGTGATTCTGTATTTTCAGGTTTAAATGCTCCTACTTAGTTATCTTTATTTTATTCCACATTAGTTTAAGAGGAGAAGTTGGTTTTTCTAATTTGAAAGAGATATGTGTAATTTTTTTTCTTTTTTTGAGACAAAACCTTAGCTGGCCTTGAACTCAGTATAGACCAAGCTGGCCTCAAACTCACACAGATCCACCACCTCTGCCTCCTGAGTGCTGGGATTAAGGGTGTGAGCTTTTACACCTGGTGGTATTGTGACAACTGCTTAAGTTAATGTAATAAGATTATAGGTGTCATTCTGAGTTTATTATGAGACAGTGATGTAAATGGGCTGTCATAAGAAGACATTTTGACAAATGTCTCAATTTTATAGCAATCAAAGGATGAGCAAGGGGAGGGTAAATATATAGAATGGCTTAATTGTTATATTCTTAAAGTTCAAGGAGTGAATTTTTCTGAATTTTACCAGCCTTTTGCTCTTCTCTCTTTAATGACACACGAGAACCTTCCTTCCCATTAACAGCTTCTAGTGCTGGCATGCTGGTGCCCACCTGCAGTCAGCAGAGGTGGCATGCTTTCAAGTTTCAGGCCAGCCTGGGCTGTACAGTAAGACCCCATCTCAAAAACAAAGCAGAGCTCTTTTGTATCTGTGGCTTCAGATCGTTTCTTTTTTTAATTGTTAACTCGATCCTTTATATTTGCAATACATATCATCTCTGAAACGTAGAACACAGAATTTGATCCTCAAACAGCAGCTGACCTCATCATCAAGAATGGTCATATTCTTTAGCCTGCATCGTGGTATCTACTTTTAAAAAATTAATTATCTGTTTTACATCTCTGTCACAGCTTCCCCTCTCTTCTTTCCTCCCAGGCCCTCCTCCTTACCTCCTCTCCACCCCCTTCCCTCTCTCCTCAAGGAAGGTTAGGCCTCCCATGGATATCAGCCTGCCTTAGCATTACAGGCTGCAGTAGGACTAGGCTGTCTTCTCCTAATGTGGCTAGACAAGGCAGCCCAGTTAGGGGAAAGGGATCTAAAAGCAGGTGACAGAGTCAGAGGCGGCCCCTGCTGCTGCTGTTGGGAGTCCCACATGAAGACCAAGCTGTACAACAGGTACATATGTGCAGTGGGTCTAGGTCCTTCCCATGCTCTCTGGTGGGCAGTTCAGTCTCTGTGGGCCCAGGTTAGTTGATTCTGGAGGTTCTCTTGTGGTGTTCTTGACCTCTCCGGCTCCTTCAATCTTCCCTAAACCCTTTTCCTCTGGATTCCCCAAGCTCCACCTAAAGTTTGGTGTGAGTCTCTGCATGTGTCTCAGTCAGATGCTAGATGAAGCCTTTCAGATAACCGTTTTGCTAGGCTTCTGTCTATAGGTATAGCAGAATATCATTAATAGTGTCGGGGGTGGGCTCTCTCTCACCACATGGGTCTCAAGCTGGGCCAGTCATTGGTTGGCCACTCCCTCAATTTCTTCTCCATCTTTACCCCTGTACTGCCATCTTATAGGCAGCACAGATTTTGGGTGGGAGGTTTTGTGAGTGGGTTGGTATCTTGCCTGGTTACAAGAGATGGCCATTTCAGGTTCCGTACCCCCCATTGCTAGGAGTCTTAGCTAGAGTCACACTTAGAAATTCCTGGGAGCTTCCATTGGCTTAGGTTTCTAGTCACAGAGATCCCCCAGCCCCCACCATCGATTCCAGTTCTTTCTCCTGGTGCTCTCTTCCTCTGCCCTCCCTGGACTTGATCCCTCCTGTTCCCCTCTACCCTCTACCTCACCCAGTCCCTCCATCCATCCACCCCTGATGTTTATTTTAGTTCATCAAGTGCACCCCCCCTCGGGCCATGCTTGCTATTTAGTTTCTTTGGATTTGTGGATTGTAGTATGGTTATCATGTACTTTATGGCGAATAGCCACTTAGATTTTAATTATAACCAATTCTGAATTTTTGTAGAATTCCTGTTTTTGAATTCTTGCTATCTTTTCACGTCTTTCTTCATTCTACGCCCCCCCTCTCTCTTTGTAACCCCACATCTCTGTGGTCTTTAATGGTGAGCTAACTTTTATAAGCTCTCTCTCATCATTATTTAATCTGTTAGCTCATTTTAGTATTTGTCATTTTTTTTCCTGCATCAAAGCCGAGAATCATGGGTTTACTCAAGTTGAGGTCTCTGAAAATAATTTCTCAGGCTATCAAGGGGTGACAGTGTGGAGCTATGTCTCTCTGCAACAAAATAGCCAGAAACAAAATAGCATATAAAACACTAGCTTGGAAAGGTCTGGAAATTGGAAGTAATGTATGTGAATAGGTAGCACAGATATTTTCACACATTGCTGCTGCAGAAAATTCTTTTTTAAGAGGAGCTAGTATGAAGCGGAGTTGTGTTCTATTAAGAGATTCTAACATGACGTTAAGCACAGGATGAAGAGAGGGGCACTAGGGAAGAAGGACACACCCAAGAGCATGACCGTGGCTTCTCTAAGGGAGTCAGCTTTACTCTTTTCTTTCTTCTCTTTATGTTTTATTTTATTTTGTTTATTTGAGACAGAGTTTTTTGTGTAGCCATGGCTGTCCTGGGACTCACTCTGTAGATCAGGCTGGCCTCAAACTCACAGAGATCCACCTGCCTCTGCCTCCCTGAGTGCTGGGATTAAAGGTGTGCACCACCATCTGGTTTCAACAGCTCTATATACCATTTTGGAGTTTGAAGCTGTTATGTGCAAAGATTTGCTAAGAAACTTCATAATCATAGGGAGATTCCTGAGGGACCCAACAGGATTGCAGTTTATAGGGTAAAAGTTCAGGTCACAGGGATGTAGGGAAGTAGAAGCAATAGTCTTGTTTGAGATTCCCAGAAAGCATCTGAGGAAAGACTAAAACCTGATATGAGGCCATATGAGCTTCGGCTTTAACCTTAGTTCATTGGTATTTTAACTTTCTTATTTGAAAGTATTTATAAAAAAAAAAGAAAGAAAGAAAGAAAAAAGAAACACTGTCTCTATGTTGACAAGTCATGGCAGGTAGTATCTATTGTACTGGAATTACGCTTCTTAATTGGCAAGAGGCTTTAAGGAGACTCTGGGCTTAGGGGCTCCTTTTCCTTCCCACATCCCCAAAGTGTTCCTTGTTTTTGTATCGTGCTTCAAACCTATAGATTAGGTTGAGCCCACCTCCTCCTCTGTTCTCCTCACAAAGGATGTTTTGTACTCTCTGTCTGTCCCTCCTGCCCTGGCTTCCTCAGAGCTAAAGTAATATCAAGCCACCGCTTTCAGCAGAGAATACGAAGGTGAATTGGATGTCCCCAGGCCCTCTGCCCTGTGTCGTCTATACCCAGGCCCTCTCCATTGTGCTGTCTAGGGTTGCTCCACTGCCACAGTGGAGGTGAATGGTTTGGATGGCTGTTTTGTGGCTTACAAACATGGAAATCTTTTTGTCCATCTTTGCTCTGGAGAATGCTGTATTTTGACCCAAGCTATGAGTCTATGACAGACAACACAGGGTGGTTGTAGGAGTTCTTCAGAAAGATGAGCATTTCTTTCCATAGCAGCTAGCTGCTTCAGGTCAGACTTCTCGGATACAGAAAATAAATAAATAGATGGCAAATTGTGAGTGCTGCCAAGCAAGGCTCAGAATCATGAAGTTTGAGATCTCAGCCTTGTCAGAGTCCAACCAAATGTTCACATTCAAAATTTTAGTGTTTCCATTTAGTTTTCATAGAAGAAACGTGGTAAGAATGTATAATTAAATTGGCATGATCATTTACCAGCAAAGTTAAATTTGTGTTTAATTGTTTTGGACCACTGGGTGTCAGGAATCCTTTATACTTGCCGTGGAAGCTTTGACTACTCCAACTCATGCAGAGCCCTTTAGACCCGATCTGGTTACTTCTCTCTGTAAATGGTTGATGCGCTCAGAATCTCTTGCACTTCACCTTGTAATCGCCATTAGCACAGTGTTCAAAAGTGGCAGCCACTTGGCCCCCCCAAGGCCTTAGATAGTCAGCAGCCAACAGCTGGACATAACTTGGCTAACTGCGGTGCTTGTGCATGCTTTCGATGACTAGCACTTCATTTCCGGTTGGCAAGGATTGAGACTGCTCAGCCCAAAGGTTATAAAAGGCAGTTAACTACTGAAGGCATGAGAGAGGACTCTGGAGGGTATAGAAGGAGCAGGTGAGGAAAGCAGATGTCCCTGTAGGGACAAAAGACAGTGGGAAAAAGAATGAACATAAAGAAGCACTGGCCGTCTCAGGATGAAATTCAGGTCTCTCTGGAGAACGGGCCTTGATGCCTCTACACCCTGTGCCTCCTGCTAGTGGTAAAAGAGTTTCCAGAAGATGTGGGCCAGGCTATTCTGGGAAAGCCTCTGCTATGATATCATCCTTGTTCACAGCCCCACCCCAACCCTGTCAATCTGTCTGCAAGCTCCAGTGCTCTAGAAGAAAGAAGCAAAGCCCTTTTCTTCAGTTTTGCCCTTGCTGTTTCCCTCTGGTAGTGGACCAGGGACCGCATTAGTGTAGAAGGAGTCAGGCAACAGGAGGAGCCTGTTAGGTACATGGCAAAGGTCAGCATCCTGGCGAGTAACTAGAGCACTGTGTGGAGTACAAGGTTGTGGGGAGATGTCTCCAGCGTCAAGTCCTTACACAGCTGGATTGAGGGCAGTCCATACTGGCTAGCGTACAGTGTAGGGGTTCATATGAGGCCCATTGATTTCCAATTGTACAATTTCTGCTATACAAATAAGGGCCATACAACTCATAGTCATGCAAATAAGAGCAGTCCTGACCAATCAAATTCAGTCCTTGTCCTAGTTTGGATTCTATTACTGTGATAAAGACCATGACCAAAAGCAACCTAGAAAGAAAAAGGTTTACTTCTGCACACAGCAAGGATAGTCAGGGTAGGAACTGAAACAAATCCATGGAGAAGTACTGCTTACTGGCTTGTCCCTCTGGCTTCCTCAGCCTGTTTTCTTACACACTCCAGGACCACCTGCCGAGGGCTGGCACCACCCATAATGGCCTTGGCCCCCTACATCATCAATCAAGAAAATGCCCCACAGGCTTTTTCATAGGCCAGTCCGGTGGCAGCATTTTCTCAGCTGAGGTTCCTTCTTCTCAGATGACTCTAGTTGGTGTCTAATTGACAAACTAACCAACACAGTCTTGACCAGAGGTTCAGTCAGTCACACGATAACAGGTTTCAGCTCAACAGTCCAACAGTCAAGTAGAAGGTTCAGATTTCTGGGCCATGCTTGTGGGAAGTTCCCAGTGGAGATCACTGCATCGTCTGCAGAGTCTCTTAATAATGGCTTTCCCTCCAGAGTACCATTCTTAGCCAAACCAAAGTTGACTGACAAAGCAAAAAGTGTCTATAAGATTTCACTTTAATATCATGTAACAGAAAAGAAGTACGGATTTGGGGTTGGCTGGTAATAAATGACCACCACCCACATACTATCAGCTCCCATGTTTGTATCTCTAGTCTGTCCTCCCGAGAGGTATTAATATGTAATGCCTTCCACTGAGGTTCTTTTATGCGTCCTTAACTACAGGGACACGTACCACGTGTGCTCATCTCAGTAAACGACATCACTGTTGAGGAAGAAGTGTTATCTGGACTTTTGTCTTTTTCTCTTACTCCACACCCCTTACTGAAATCCTGCCAAGTCTGTCTGCATACTTGCCCGTTCCCGATCCCTCCCCCTGCTGCCATCCTACTCTAGGCCATCGCTGTCTCTTGACTCTCAAGTTGCAGCAGTTACTCCTGGATTTCTCATTACCAATGCATAGTTGATAATTAGATGATTGACCATTCCCAGTTCAGTCAGATTTCCCTTCTGCACCAGCCTTTTACATGCTAGCACTGAACATGTTGGGTTTTGCCTGAGTTTGCCATATCTCTCACTATCAGGATAAGGATAAGCACATTATTATCTTTTTATTTATCAGTGTAGCTCTGATCCCCTTTTGAAATGAAGAATAACATCATTAATAATAAATGATATTAATATTACTCATGTGTAGTTTTAAAACAGATCTTTCTAGCTTAAGGCAATAGTTGCCTAGCATCCCTTTTAGTTTCTGAAGCATTTTTACAAAGATGGCCTCATTTTTAAATTTTTGATTGGATAGAACATTCAAAGACAGCACTCACCTCTCACTCCCACCCTCAGTCTCAGATCATTGGCTTTATATTGGTTACATTTTCTTCCTATTTGCATCACTTTCTGTTAAGGTAAACAACAGTACATTTAGAAGCCAGTTTGTTTTCAACAGAGTTTCTTGACTTCTTTTTTTATGTTGATTTGAGGCCACAATGCATACAGTTTCCTCTTTATAATTAAATGTCGTTAAAGCACATACTTTGAGCATACATGCGATAGTAATTCCCTGATGGCTTCTCTTCTCTTTCAGGTGGGAGGTGCTGCTGCTTTTCTCCCGATGGAAAAGCTTTGGCTGTAGGTCTCAATGATGGGAGCTTCTTAATGGCAAATGCAGACACTCTAGAGGATCTGGTGTCCTTTCACCACAGGAAAGATATTATTTCAGATATCCAGTTCTCACCTGGTAAGATTGTGTATTAATGTGTAATGTTTTTCTAACTTTACCTCAGACCGTACTTTCTTTGTACTGTCTGCCTCCCCGCCCCCTCTCTGTGTGTATGGTATTTCAGTATGTGGTATATGCGCATGTGTTGTGTGTGTCCTCATAGAGGAAGGAGGTGTCCTGCTCAATCATCATCCACTTAGTCCTCTGAGGCAGGCTCTCTTACTGAACTGGAGGCTAGGCTAGGCTAGCTCAACAATCCTCCAGTCTCTATCCGCAACAGTGTTAGGGTCACAGAGCGTAGCTATGCCCGGCTTGTTACATGGGTGTGAGGATCCAAACTTAAGTCCTCACGTTTGCACTGACTGTCTCTCCAGACCTAGAATTTTACTCTTTGCTTCAGCAGCAGGGTGAGGTGTAAAAGCCCTGTACTTGCCAGATGCAAGTGTCTTATTTAATCATTATGCCACTATTTATCCATATAACTTGGACCAGGACACTTTAGGTGGACTTTAGTTTTCATATTTGTAAATAGGGGTATATAGCTATTTTTTGGATATAGTAATGCTTTTGAAAGTGTGTAAGTTTTATGTCACTTTGATTCACTGTCTACTACAGAGCCAACTACAATTTAGGAGTTACTAATTATAAGACAAAAATGTCTTAATCATTGATTTTGCTCCATTTTCCCAAATGGGGAAAGAATTGATTGTATCAAAATTGGATCATACATGACTCTTTAAATTTTGCTGTCTACTAAACCGATGTGTTATATTAAAATATACTTACTTTGCTATTAATATTCTTGAAGAAATATATTGTCATTTGATATCAATATATATGCCTGATTGTAATATAGCTTATGAGCCACTTAAGACTTCCTCCCAAAGTAGTAAAGTTACCTCTAGTTGCAGAGTTAAAAATCTCTTCCTCAGATAGGAAATGCCAAACAAATGTTTCTGTTGTAGGTTCTGGGAAATACCTAGCTGTGGCATCCCATGACACCTTTATAGATATATACAACGTGGTGAGTAGTAAACGAGTGGGGATATGCAAAGGAGCGACCAGCTACATAACACACATTGACTGGGACACTAGAGGTAAGACTTTAAGTAACTTAATATTGATAAGAGTGTCATGTGCTCTGGTATCCCTCTTTAGAAGAACAGGCGTGATTCAGCCCAAGGTGAACACTATACAGGGTTAGACTTTTCAGTAGTCCATCTAATGTCATTCAAATGAGAGTATAGTTAGTGATACAATGTTAATTTTAAAGTAACCATATTTTATACAATAAAGAAACTTAGTCAAATGCCCTCATTTTTGTCAGTTAAATTTCACTAATTTGGAAATAGAAATGTTAGTGAAGCATCTCTTCTGTTATTTAATTTATTTTATATAAAGTTTATTATTTAATATGCTATATATTTTAAAAATCACTATGAGTTTATGTGGCATAGTATTTAATGAGTATTTCTTTGCAGAATGCATAGCAAATAACTATGTTTGAAAAGTTTGGACAAACGCTAAATGTTTTATATGCCCTCATTTAAAGGATATCTCACAGTTTTAGTTTTCCAAATTTCATATTGTAAGGTTCCTAAATATCCTTAAACTGTATACTTTTATGTTCAAAATTTTGCAAGCAATTTTAACAAAAAATAAGTTTCTTTTCAGGGTACACACCAACTAATGTATCTATCTACATAAAACTAAACTTTTTATGAATGAAGTTATTTAGTTGTAGGGAGATCAAAAGAATGAAGTTAACATATTCACTGTAGAGGAAGCTGACCTAGGGCCTTGCACATGCTTTACACGTGCTCTACCACTGAGCTGTGTCCCTACTCCATTTCTTATTTTTAACTTACAGGCAGGGTCTTACTAAATCCCACAGAGTTGCCTTGAATTCACTCTATAGTTCAGGCAGTCCTTGAACTTGTGAACTTGCTGCCGTAGTCCTAGCCTCTTGAATGCTTCAAAATACAGGCCTTAAACTTAATTTTTCCTGTAAAAATGTAAACAAAACACAAGTATCCATAAAAAAAAAAAAAAAAAAAAACAACATAGCTATCACTTCATAGGGAGTAAAAGACATTTGTTCTGGAGCTAAATATGAGTGACCATAGCCTGGGAACACAGACTCAGGTTACCCCTAAAACCATGTTCCATGAAGTAACAGTTACATGAAGTTTACATAAAGTAACTTTATAAAACAAACGAGACATTTTAAAAGTACATTTATTAGACCAGCACCATTTGTTGAAGATGCTTTCTTTTTTTTTCATTGCACAATTTTGGCTTCTTTGTCAAAAATCAAGTGTCCATAGATGTGAATTTATAGGGGCTCACAGAAACTAGACCACCAACCAAGCATGGAGTTTGCATGGGACTGACCTAGGTCCTCTGCACACATGTTAACAGTTGTGCAGCTTGGTCTTCTTGTGGGGCTCCTAACAGTGGGAGCAGGGGCTGCCTCTGACTCCTCCTCCAATAGGAGGGGAGATGCCTAGTCTTATGCAACTTGATAGCCAGGGGAGTTACTGTCCATTGGAGGCCTGTGCCTCTCTGAAGAGAAGGAGGAAGAGGAGATGAAGGGGGAGGCAAGGAGGGTCTGGGAGGAAAGGAGGGCGGGGAAACTGCAGTAGGGATGCAAAAGAAAGGAAAGAAATAAAAGAAAAAGGAGAAAGAAAGAAGGAAGGAAGGAAACGAAGGAAAAAAAGAAAGGAAGGAAGGAAAGAAAATATATTTGTGTGTAGCTCAGGTGGGTGGGTTATGCAGAGAGGGAATCCAGTGCTGTCTGGGTTAGTGGAAGCTAGGCTTCTGACTGCTTATTCTAAAATGATTTAGCTAATAGTCACAAGGAGGAATTATACAAGTTCTGATCAGCTGCGAGAGGTTTATCACGTGTTATGTTTTGTTTTCTTTCTGAGAATGTCAGTTCAAAGTAATGATGTCTTCAATGCTTAAATTTCCTTTTAAGGAAAGCTTTTACAGGTCAACACTGGTGCTAAAGAGCAGCTATTCTTTGAGGCTCCCAGAGGAAAGAAACAAGCAATCCCCAGTGTGGAGGTAGGAAGATGGTGTTGCTTGTAGAGGTGCTACTGTGATTGACAGTGGCCGCAAAACTGAGGTCCCCTTCCCATCATTCAGCTGCATGTGCTGACCATTCATCCTCACATCATTTGAGTAGATCTTTGGGGAAGTTTATCTTACGGGCTAGATAGAAAAAAAGATGAGTAAGGGAAAAGAGATACTTTTTAAAAGAAGGAATATGGGCCTGGTGGTGCAGGCCTTTAATCCCAGCACTCTGTAAGCAGAGGCTGGTGGATCTCTTATGAGTTCAAAGCCAGCCTGTTCTATGTAGTGAATTCTAGGCCAGTCAGAGCTTATACAGTGAGACCCTGTCTCAAAAAAGGAAGTAAAATGAATGTGAAAATGTGTCTAGGTCGCTTGAATGGCTGTCCTAAAAGGTTAAGAAGCATCCTCTGGTAAGTAGAGGAGATGCATCCATGTGTGCAGCATATTTTGAAGCCAGTGGACCTAATATGATTGTTCTGGTAGGTGTGTATGGGAGTGGGAGATGGGGATGGAGGGGTCAGGGAGAGGAGCAAGGAAAAATCATTCTCAGTCTTGTACCTGATAATATCACTAATTTTTATTTGGCATGACCTGGGAAGAGATGCTCAGCAAATTTAACATGAAAGAGGCTTAAAGAAAGTGGCTGTCAGAGTCCTTATCCTAGACTGATTGGAAAACATGTTCATGATGAATTAGTAGAGGCTAAAATACTCAGTGGCAGTGTTTTGGGCTAATCTTTGGGAAGAAGCCGTTTCACATATCACTGTATGCTCAGCAGCTAGGACACATATTATGCATAGTAAATGTTTCCTGAATGGTCTTGGTTTTGGTTTTGTTTTGTTTTGTTTTGTTTTGTTTTGAGACAGTGTTTCTTTGTGTAGCCTTGACTGCCCTGGACTCGCTTTGTAGATCAGGCTGGCCTCGAACTCACAGCGATCTGCCTACCTCTGCCTCCCGAGTGCTGGGATTAAAGACATGCGCCACCACGCCCCGGCTGTCCTGAATGGTCTTATGCTGAAATTCTCTGCAGGAGACTGGCCTGAGAAGCTGTAAAGCTGGCTGAGGATTCAGCAGTTTTCCTGCTAAGTCTTTACTGTATCAGAAAAATGTTCAGACTTGGTATATTAAATATTAGAAACTTACAGCAGTTTTCTTTCTTTTTTTTTTTTTTTTTAGGTGGAAAAAATTAGTTGGGCATCATGGACAAGTGTACTTGGTTTATGTTGTGAGGGAATTTGGCCAATAATTGGGGAAGTCACAGATGTAACTGCCTCTTGCCTCACCAGTGATAAAATGGTCCTAGCCACAGGGGATGACTTGGGATTCGTGAAGCTGTTTAGGTACCCAGCTAAAGTATGTATTTCTCTTTAACTTGTCTAATGATGCTGTAATGAAAATGGTGGAGGGAGTAGAAATGTCATTGTTTTAATAATTATAGTGCATAGGTAGTATGTGATATTGTATCACTAGAGGTTTAGAATTGTTTTCCCTGTGCTTGGCATCATATTTATAGCTTTTATCTAAAATAACTATTATAATTGTGCCTTGGTTTATATGTTATATTGTACAGTGTTTTTATTATTAAAGAAATAAATATCCCTCCCTCAGCATTCCTTTTATTAGTATTAAATAATTTTATAATAATTATAAGTATAAATTTAACTTAAATATATGATACCAAGAGTCAATATAAGAGCCAGGCGGTGGTGGCATACACCTTTAATCCCAGCACTTGGGAGGCAGAGGCAGGCGGATCTCTGTGAGTTCAAGGCCAGCCTGGTCTACAAAGTGAGTTCAGGACAGCTAAGGCTACACAGAGAAACCCTGTCTCAAAAAGCCAAAAAAAAGGACAGAGGGAATCAATATAAGCCTTATAGATGTAGGTTTTACTTCAGAAAAGAAGGCAATTAAATATTAAAATATTTAAATACCTATAAAATTAAATAACATTGATTTTATGTGATGATTTTTTTCTAAAACCAGATAGTACAGATTCTTTATAGTGTTATATAACTTGTGTTGTTTGTTCTTCAGTTCGTTTCTTTTGCTATGCTCTATTCATGCTATTGTAAAATATCAGGCTTCTGCTTACTACAGAAACAAAACATATGTATATAGTACAAGTTAATTTGCTTCCTAATTGCCATAAATTAAGTTACATATTGCAATCTAGCATTATCATGAACATAAGCAGTTTGAAGTGGGGTGCTGAAATAATACCATGATATTTATTTAGTTCATGGTGGCCTCAGCTGCCCATACTAGCATTTTAAGATTCTTTTTGAAATGAAAACAAAGGTTTAAAACTTACTGGGAGCTCAGGCACTCAAGAAACCATTCCAGACCTGGGTATGTCAGTTTATAGTACGGAGTTTACCTGGTCGGTTTGATTCCCAGTAGGAGAAGTGGAGAGAGGGAGGACGAGATCACGGTTGCAATAACCACACTCTTAGAGAAACCCTGGGCCTTGAGGACAGACTCATCCTCCCTAGAAAAAAAAATCTTTATTACATTTATTTGTGTGGCAGAGCATATGTGCCTCATGGCCTGCATGCATGTGGAGGCCACAGGACAACTTGAGAGGGAAGGTTCTCTGCTTCCCCGCAAGCGGTTCTGAGAATTCAACTCTGATCACTAGGCTTGGTGGTGTACCTTTATCTACTTAGCAGTCTCACCAGCCCCCTAATTTCTGTTGTCTCCTCTGTGATCCCCCAAGAATTCACTAACTTTGCTACTCACTCACTATGTTTTAATTAAACATTTATTTATTTGTGTGTCTGTGGATATATGTGCACATGTGTGTATGTGTGTGAGCATGTATGTGCCATGGCCGTGGAGGTCGAGGACACTTGCTGAAATTGGTCCTCTCCTTCTAGAGATGCCACTCATCATCAGTCTTGGCAGCGAGCACCTTTGCCTTCGAACATCTTCCCCATCCCTGCGCTTTATTTAAGAAACTTTGTTAACAACTTTGAAAAGGTGTTCACTTAAAAATCTGTGTATAGTGTATTGACCTCAAATTTACTTGTATAAACTTTCCAGGGTCTAGAATTTATAGTTCTCTTGGTGTTTAAAAGGGAAATGCGGTTCTGGAGCGTGTGGTTCCACAGTAGAGTGCCTATTGCGTGCCTAGCAGGTGTGGGACACCAAAAGATGAAGCAAAGAAAGAAACTGTGTGTAGTGCTAACCACAGGAAGCACAGCAAACTGAGGTGAAATGTAACTGTGGGCTTATTATAGATATATTATATATCTTTAGCTCAAACTTGAAAAACCAGGCTCAGTACTACAATTGAGAAAGTATATTTGAATTATTTTACCTTCAGGGAAAATTTGGAAAGTTTAAGAAATATGTGGCTCATAGCACACACGTCACAAATGTCCGCTGGACTTACGATGACAGCATGCTGGTTACCCTGGGGGGAGCAGACATGTCCTTAATGGTGTGGACAAATGAAACAGAGAGCTACCGAGAAAGAAGGTCCTGTGATAGTGAGGAGTCTGACATAGACTCTGAGGAAGATGGAGGTAGGCCATTTTAAAACATCTTAACAAAAATATAGAAAAAAAGGGCTCCACTGATTGAAACTACAGAAGCTAAACATCACAATCATGTTTGAACAATGGTATTTTTGGTGTTTGAATCAGTTTTACAACAAAATTGTTTTTGTGATTCATAACTGGCATATATTGATGACTTAGATATTTATTATCTCTAAGACAGGCAATCTATTTTAAGTAAGTGCTGTTAAAAGCTTTTATATCATTGAGCTTTATATTTTGAAATAATTTCGATTTTCTTAATGTGTCACTAATATCAGTAATTATATACTTTTTTCCTTTTGGTTTTCCAAGACAGGGCTTCTCTTTGTAGCCTGTGCTGTCCTGGAACTCACTCTGTAGACCAGGCTGGCCTCAAATTCTCAGCAATCCACCTGCCTCTGCCTCCCGAGTACTGGGATTAAAGGCATGTGCTACCAAACTTGGCTAATATCAGTAATTATAAAAACACAGGATAGCCGGGCAGTGGTGCTGCATGCCTTTAATCCCAGCACTTGGGGGCAGAGGCAAATGGATTGCTGTGAGTTCAAGCCTAGCCTGGTCTACAAGTGAGTCCAGGATAGTCAAGGCTGCACAGAGAAACCCTGTCTCAAAAAACCAAAAGTTAAAATAAAATAAAAAATAAAAGCACAGGATAAATAATTAAACCACTCACACTTAGCAGTTGAGGGTATGTACTAATGTATGCGTATACATATATATAATATTTTTAATAAAAACAGAATAGTTGACCTCATTTTTGTAGCTTCAGTAACGTACAATTAGTGATAATTAATAGACATCATTACATATTTTAAATATTCTTCACATAAATTTTTCTAGTTGCATATTTAGTAATGTGCCTTTAATAATTTATTTTATATTGTTGGAAGAAGATGAATTTATAGGATTGTAAGTGATCACCTATTATCACCTAATAGCATTTGTTTTGATGGCAGGCTATGACAGCGATGTTACACGAGAGAATGAAATTAGTTACACCATCAGAGCCTTATCAACCAATATTCGCCCAATGTTTGGAGTCAAGCCTCATTTGCAACAAAAAGAGCCATCAGTTGATGAGAGGTAATAATCAAGTTTAAAGATTGGCAAGGAAAAAGAGACTGATATAAATTTTTGAATTATATCTAAATAGGTTTCTTGTAGAAGCAGTTGTGATGCACTGTTAGAAATTATCCTTAAGTGACTTTGGTGTTGACACTCTCTGTAAGGAGTTCAGGGAATGTTACATAATATGCAATTACTATGATTGAACTAATCATTAATTTTCTGACTTTCGTAAGTGTGTGATAGATTGGGGAAGAGATAGAGGTGTGACTCAATCTTTAAAAGCCCTGTCTACATCCTCAATGAAGAGGTAGCTGTCATTATTTCAAAATTTTTACAAAAAGTTTGAAGTGTAGCCTGCCTTTAATGGAAATTACTTTCCTTGATGTGGAATCAACATAGGCAGATCAAGTTTGTGAAGTGTGTTTCTGTGTGTGCATACATGTACATGTTTGTGTGAGTGTACATGTATACACATGCCTGTAGAAGTTAAAAACAGACCTTGTCTGTTGACTGTTGTTTCTCAGGAACCATCCATCTTTTTCATCTTTTTTGTTTTGTTTTTAACAGCCTCTCACTAGCCTGGAATTCCCCAAATAAGCAAGTCTGGCTGGCCAGGGAGCGTCAGGGTTAACACCTGGGTGTTTTTCCTGGGTTCTGAAGATTGAATTTAAGCCGTCATGATTGTAAGACACGCACATGGGGTGTCTCCCTAGCCCAGCACAGAGCTTTTTAGTAAAGTCTTCGTTATGAAGAGTTTAACCTAATGTTTTCCAAGTCAAGGATGGAGGACAGTAAAGAGGCATTTGGGGGTTGTGGCTGTAGCCTGGTGATAGAGCACTTGCCAGTACGAGTGAGGCCCCAGGCTGTGCCCTCAGAATCACAAACAGAACAAAATCAGCCTATGGCATAGACTCCACTGGTGAAGAGGTTGACATAATACAATGCATTATCCAGGAACAGTGAGAAACACAGCTGTGGCGGTGGGTGGGCTAGCAGTGGCTTCCAGAGAAGCCTGTGACAAGGGAACTTTATTGTAAGTTCATATCTGATGGGGGGGAAAGTGAAATGTGGGTTTAATATTTAAGGGCAGGGATGAAGTTAGGGGTGAGCTGCACCTAATAATGGGGAAGGAGACAGTGAGGCGTTCTGAGAACTTATGCTGCTACAATTCCCAGGGAATGCAGCACCTTTCTGCTTTAGGTACCCAGTGTCCATAAAATACCCTAGGTAACAACAGTGGGTAGGCATCTGCAAAAGAGCCAGAGAGGGAGTGTGCCCATGTGCTGTGTTAATAGGCAAAGTATAAAAGCATTTTTAGCAAAGTCGTTCATACTGTGATCTGAATACTTGTATTGCATTCCAGGATGAGGCAGCTTGTTGGAAGATAGTGTCTAGAGCTAGAAGGATGGCTCAGCGGGGTAAGAGCACTGTCTGCTCTCCCAGAGGCCCTGAGGTGAATTCCCAGCAACTACATGGTGGCTCACAGCTGGGATCTGATGCCCTCTGCTGGCATCTAGGTGTATGTGCAGATAGAGCACTCATAAACAAACAAACATTTTCTTCTTTTTTTAAAGAAGAAGATAGTGTCTAGTGCTGAGCTCATACATTTGGAGCCAGCCAAAAGGATAAAATACCCATTTATGTCATTTACCAGCTGTGTGACCTTGAAAAATATTCATCTATCCTTAGCTGTTTTTACTTCACTCGCAGAATAAGAGCTGTAATACTTACCTGTGGATTATTTTCAAATGCTAAATAAAATAATCAACAATTGAATAAATCAAATATTAAGGATTAATAAATAGATCTTTGCCACTGACACCACTCTCATTCAGTGAGATAGAGTAGGCTGGGCATGATGCTGCACATCTGTAACTCCAGCACATGGAGGGAGGCAAATCTCGGCGAATATGAGGCTAGCCTGGTCTACAAAGAGAGTCCAGGCCAGCCAGGGCTCCAAAGTGAGAGTCTGTCTCATGAAAAAAGAAAGAGTAACCTAAAATATTAATCCTCAAACAAATATTCACAATGTAATGAGTACACCTAAATATTTATCAATTACAGGAATACATAAAAATGAACAAATATGGGTTTTGTAAATGGAATACTTGAAGAATTATTATTAGTATTTAAGGGAACTTCTGTATCCTAAGTAATGAAAAGTCAAAAGGGCCACAATCTATTTCATAAGTTATATTGATATTTTTCAAAGAAATGTTATCATTTGTCAGATCAGTTTATTATGTAAGCTAACTTTACTCTAGAAGCCATAATTTGTCACAGTAAAGCAGATTCCCTCTTCATTGGTGAATCAAGCCACAAGATTGCAGATGGAAATATTTTCCTTTTTTTGAAGAACTGTTTAATGCTGTCATTACTGTAACCATTTCTGTTTGGTTTTTTGTTTGTTTGTTTTGTTGGTTGGTTGGTGGTTTTTGTTTTGTTTTGTTTTGTTTGAGACAGGTTCTGACTCTGTAGCCTAGTCAGGCCTGGAACTCACTGTGTTTAGTACCCCAGGCTTTCCTCAAATGAATACTTTTTCTGCCTCTGCATCTTAAAGGCTGGTATTACATGTGTAAGCCACCATGCCCAGCTCTAGTTTGGATTTTTTACAGCTAACTTCCCAGAATTATTTCTGAATTATTAATTTTTTTGGTGTTTCATTTTCATTTTCTGTAGGTGCCAATTCTGCTATGTTCTTTTGAAAATGCTGAGACAGAGGTCACTAATATAGCTCAAAATAATCATTTTCACAAAAAAAGGATAAAATAAAAGGAGATTAAAAAATTACTTCTTTTGCCAGTTTTGAATATATTACTCAAAGTATGCTTTACTTGTTTAAACAGTTGTTTCCTATTTTAATGATAGTCATTAAATATTAGTTAGCTCAGAAGCAGCTAGGTAGCCAGTTATCCACTAAAGGAAATGTTTCTGATGACAATTGATTATTATTATATTTATTTATTATATTATTATATTATATATAATATATATATAATATATTATATATATTATATATATATATAATATAATATAATATATTATTATATATTATATTATATATATAATATATATTATATATTATAATATATATTATAATATATATATAATATATAATATATTATTATATTATTATTATATTTAGTTAATACTTGGTGGATTTTTTTCTAAATGATTTTAATAGTGATATGAGTTTTTGAATAAATATAGCAAATATTTTATATCTGAGATAGTTAATTTTTAACCAAATTTCTAGTACTTTAATTAAAATATCTGAAATCTGTTATAAAATTAGAATTTTTGTATTAAAGTTCTTTTGATGTTACTTTTATTCTGCTTACTTATTACTGTATATATTCACCATCAATTTCCTGTGTGTTTCCCCACTCTCTTCTCCTTTCAAAGACAGGGGGTAGTAAGGTAAGTGATTTATTAAAGAACATATTCTATTAAAATGTTTTTTATTCTGTTTTGATCCTAAGAGTATTTTAATGTATTAATTTTTCCTATAAAACATTGTTACTTTTGATAAACATAATTAGAAAATGAAATGTAGTTGTTATTAAGAGAGTAGGCCTTCATTATGAGTTAGTTTTACAAATGACTTTTCATGGACTAGAAAGATTATTCAGTACTAAACATTTGTTTTGTTTAATGATGTTTACTATACACATTCATTTAAAAATTAAAATTTGGTAATTACGGTATTTTTAAATTTAACAATAATACATGGATAAGGAAGGCTGTTGGATTGCTGGCTTGCAGCTACCTTCAGTGAGATGAAAATGTCTTCAGAGCAATTCTAAAGGAGACAATATGGAAATTAGTCGATTTTAGAAGTAAGAGAAGATCAAAAATTCTAAGAAAGTGATGGGAGATGAGGATGAAAAATACACTTGAGACCAAATTATTCAGAAACCCAATTGGGTATCCTTGAATAAATTGACAGCAGAAATTATCTGAGAAATTCATTATTCAATTTCAACAGAGTAGTATATGCAAAGATGAGTCCAGAGTGTGCCTTTGACCTCTGAAGAGGCCCACATAATTTTACGTAAACTTAAATGGAACACCCGTCGTAGGCCTGTATGGAAAGTAATGTGTTTAATACTGAGCTCCAAGTTAAAGCAAACAGACAGTTCTGAGTACTGTAGAAGAAAGCACAGAGTGAAGCAAAGTTGGAAGGCTGCTTCTGGGAACACTCAGCCATTTAGGAATTGCTTGTTTGCAAACACGAAGCTAAGTAGAGATATAATTGCTGTGTTGGATGTGAACAGCTCCTTAGGTGAAGTAACCTCACCATCACAAGTGTGTGTGCTCCTGTGCTTGGACCCCCATCTGGCAGGAAAGTGTGCTAGGAGACTCCTGTGACCCTGTTCAGCTCTGATTATGTTGTCATCACTCTCCTCCCACCCCTGAGTGTGAATCCAGGCCTCAAGTGATGGGACACAGTTGCATCCTCATACCCTCGTGTTTTTATTTCGTTGTTTTAAGACAGAATCTTGAAGTGTAGCCAGACCTGGCTTGAGGTCCTTTTTCCTCAACTACCCAAATGCTGGGATTTCAGTCATGTCCCACCTGCCAGGCCTCGTTCCTTCTGGGGTAGGAGTTGGGGGGTTTTTTGTTTGGAGAGAAAGTCTTGATGTGTAGCTCTGGCTGTCCTGGTACTAGCAGTGCTGCTCAAGTTAGCCTTGAACTCACAGCAATCCTTCTGCCTCAGCTTCCCAAAGTGTGCTGGCATTAAGAAAGAGCACCACCACAGTCAGTTGGCACTTTTCTTTTTAAGGGTATTTCCTTTGGTAGCCAAGTCTCAAACTCACAAAACCCTAAGTGACTGAGGCAGCTGCTTGAGTTGAGAACCTTCTTGGATCTGACTGGTGGTCTCATTACAGTTTCCTTGAAGTGGCCCCATGATACCTGGCTGCCGTTCTCTTTTCCTTTCTTCTCTTCTCTTCTCTTCTCTTCTCTTCTCTTCTCTTCTCTCTCTTTCTCCTTTCCTTCCCTCTTTCTTTTCTCTTTCTCTTCTTCTTCTTTCTTTCTTTCTTTCTTGCTTGCTTGCTTTCCTGCTTTCTTTCAGGGTTTCTTTGTAGCCTTGACTGTCCTGAACTTGCTTTGTAGGCCAGGCTGGCCTTGAACTCACAGAGATCCACATTAGAAGCATGTGCCAGCCTGGCTACCTCTTTTCCTTTCTTCAGAACAAAGATAAGATTAAATATTTTGCTTGAATGATGATCTAAAATTTACCACAGAACATTCTGAATTCTCCTATGTCTACTTTTTTAAAATCTTCTGACTTCTCTGCCACTAATGGAATACTTTAAGCTTTTCTTATGTACAGTAATAAACTAAAAACAAACCTTTAATAATATATGAACTATAGGTTATCTGTGCTAAACCTAGCAATATTTGATTATGTGAGATTCTGTAATAATGCTTAAAATTTAAATACGTGTTATAATCCTTCTCCTTTTTTATCTGCTGCTTAATAGAGGATCCAGGTAACCCTCTCCTTGCTATGTTTACAAGACCAAATTTTGTTTTATCATCTCTTCTATTTGCCATTAATGAACAATGATTCTTTGTTCTTTGCCTCAGTTCCCACCTTCCCTCCCTCTGAAGGAATGATATCTTAATTATTTGGTTTACATAAGTCACTATATTACTAAAATTTTATCCATCCAAATTACATAATTTAACAAGTCAAAAAATTTCATTGTAGGCAGTAGTGTGATTTATGTAAATAATATGTATAAAAATTAAAATATGCGGGCTGGAGAGTTGGCTCAGTGGTTAAGAGCACTGTCTGCTCTTCCAAAGGTCCCAGGTTCAATTCCTAGCACCCACATGGTAGCTCACAACTGTCTGTAACTCCAAGATCTGACACCCTCACACCAATGCACATAAATTAAATAAAAATGTTTTTGTAAAAATTAAAATACACCATGTCCCACGGAAGCCTTCACTTACCAGGAAACTGGGACAGAGGGGAAGACATCCTATTGGGACTCTAGATGAGAGAAGCATGGGAGAATAGCAAAGTAGAAGGATCCAGAGGGTCCTAGAAACCTACAAGTAGAACATTATGATAGGCAGATTTGGGCCCAGGGGTCCCGCTCAAACTAAGGCACCAGCCAAGGACAATACAGGTGATAAACTTTAAACCCCTAGCCAGATCTAGCCAATGGTCAGAACATTCTCCACAGTTGAGTGGAGAGTGGAATATGACTTTCTCACGTACTCTGGTGCCTCACATTTGACCATGTCCCCTGGAGGGGGAGACCTGGTGGCACTCAGAGGAAGGACAGCAGGTTACCAAGAAGAGACTTGATACCCTATGAGCATATATAGGGGGAGGTAATCCCCCTCAGGAACAGTCATAGGGGAGGGGAATAGGAGGAAAATAGGAGGGAGGGAAGAATGGGTGGATACAAGGGATGGGATAACCATTGAGATATAACAAGAATAAATTAATAAAAAAAATTTTTTTAAAAAGAACATCATTTTCTGCATTGTAAAAAAAAAATAAAATATGCTTAATTTTTATATAAGGTTATATAGATAAAACTTGCTAATGGAGTTAGAATTAAAACCATCAGATCAACTTAAACATTGAATAATGTTCACCAACTAAGTTGACTTGGGAGAAGCTTTTTATCTTCTTTGAGCTACTTCTCTGGGTAGGAATATTCTTAAATGTTAAATAGCATACATTTAGTTATGCTTTTACTTACAGAAATTAAAAAATATGAAGGTTTGAACTTAAAGTTTTATGATAACATGGAAACTTACATGTTTCTGATAAAGATATTTTTATGACAGCAGTCAGTCATGCTTGATACATATTAATCATGTTCTATGTGAATATATACATTTATTGAGCACTGTTTTACAATACTCAGAATCAAATGAAGGCTTTGCTCATGCTAGGCCACTGTGCTACCTCCAGACCAGATCTCCAACATTCTGAATTTATTTGTAATGCATGTTTAATATGCAGCACCAGGGCTGGAGAGATGGCTAAGCGGTTAAGAGCACTGGCTGTTCTTGCAGAGGACCTGGGTTCAGTTCCCAGCACACCATGGTAGCTCACAACCATCCTTAATTCCAGTTGTAGGGCACCCGACACCACTTCTTACCTCTGTTGGCCCCTGCGTGCATGTGATGCACATATATACACTCAGACATGTGCTAATGCACACACACACACACACACACACACTTAAATAGTTTTTAAAAGATGCAATAATTTTTTAGCTTTATAAATATGTGACTTGACAATAATTTTGAAATTTGTTTGTGTGTTTTTAATAAATAATTAAATATTGGAAGTTTTTATAAAATTAATGAGTATCCTTTCTTATTTAGTTATAAATTGAATATGTAAAATTTAGGGAAGGGTTAATGAATAATTTAGATTTAGTGTTCAAATTATAAAATATTTAAATAATGGTTGAGCCACTAGTAAGTGGCTTTTAAAAATTAAAGGTTTTACAAAAGTGCCTCCACAATTATATAATTCAAAATATGAACATGTGCCCTGCTGGAATAGAGAACATTTTAGTAGATTCTGAGAGGATAAGAAAGGGATTGATTCAAGACCTATTATGTAGGGAAATGTGATAAATATTTCATAAACCGATTAGGGAAGAGAGAAATTTGGAGACAGTAGTTGT
The DNA here is from genome assembly GCF_903995435.1 of Acomys russatus. NCBI lineage: Eukaryota > Metazoa > Chordata > Mammalia > Rodentia > Muridae > Acomys > Acomys russatus. Next base: position 107,415,983 of record NC_067137.1, on the reverse strand, counting down.
GGTAATGACTTTTTATGGGGTGTTGTATGGCTTACATTGCTTCGTGACTATAAAATGTCTTTCTTGAATAACTTTCTGACGTTGATGCCATTAGTCATCATGAGGGAATTCAGGCATCGGGGAGCATGTGAGGGCCATGTAAGTTTGAATTCGTATATATTAGATTTCCAGCAATAAACAGTTCATGAAAATGTTATTCAAATCCACTGTCAGAATGTTTGTATGTCTGCTCTATGAGCCATAAGGGATGCTTTAGAGCTGTAGTGCAGGCATTGATGGTAATGCACCCATCCAGGAGTGTTTGAGTGGGTTAGACTAACGTTTTTACAGTTGCTTATTCTGATGCTATGGTATTTACATTATGAGACACAGGCCAATGCTATTTAAGGTAAAAATTAATATACATATTGTTTCCTTCTACATTAGAAGTTGCAAAGATACAGAGAACACAGTCTAGTGGAAGGAAAGTGGGCTCCCTTTGGGGAGGCTGATGTTTCTGGAGGGCGGGTTTGGAGACCCAGTGGAGGCCCTAAGTGACCTGCCTTTTCTCCTTCCAGGCCCCCAGTGAGTAGGGCCCCACCACAGCCAGAGAAACTTCAGTCCAACAATGTTGGCAAGAAGAAGAGACCCATAGAGGTAAGAAAAACAAATCTCCCAATATACCCAAGTTTCCTTTTAAAAAAAATAAATCATTCAAGTTTTGCCATTAATTTTCATAAAACCGGGTATATTGAATTAATTATCTTTGGTGGTTGTAAAAGTTGGTTGCTTAATTCTTACGGAGGTCTGAAATCTGTATTGATACCTTTTTATTCTATTAATTTCAAATGAGTCTTTTACTCTTGTATAAATAATTGTCTGAATTGATCTGTATCTTGGAGAACCTCTAAATGTAACTCTATATGGTTTATGGCTCAGGGAAGCCTAGGCACCTTGGTGGTGTCTTATAGTTAGTAAATTGATTTTAAAAGTTAAAGATTAAATGCACAATTTCAGGAACTTTGTACCTCATGTGATACATTTAAAAATTAGAGATTGTTTCTCCCCTTCTCAATCAAAAAACCATCTTACAGGCATTTCATAGGGCCAACACCAGCAGGAAACAAGCAAACTGCCCTAAGTCCAGCAGGAGAAAGGTGTGCAGGAATAGGAGGCATGGCGATTGTAGTTCCCTCCCACCACCCGGTGAGGGCAACAAAAATGAATATGTCTAGTTGTAGGATTCTCTGCCAGAATTTTCTCTGACTTGTCAGAATCAACTTTGGGTTCTCCTGAGTATCTAACTTGTACATAATTTATCTAGTGTAGAACAAATACTTGGACTAACAATGAGTACAAACAGAAAGAAAGATTCCTTTGGACATGAGAATGTGACTGTATTTAACTCAAGTGTATTCTCTTGGAATGAGGTGGCCTTGTGATTCCCTTCTCCTCCCTGTACATTGATAGCGAAAAATACGGAGTGTGTATTTCCGTTGCTGAAAGCATAAAAAGGTATTTCTAATGGCTGTTGCACCCATGCAATCACAGCATGGGGGTTACCAGCATTAGGCTGCGCCCACCAATACTCCACCACCAATATGGAAGGGGCGCAGAAGCCCGTCTCCATGAGGATCCATAGACAGCTGGGGGAACAAATCATGTTCCTCACAGGTGCAACCCCTGGTTAAGTTGCCCTTTCCTTAAGTAAATACCCACTACCCATGCATGTGCAGACAGCAGCAATCAAAGGCAGAGAGGCACCAAAAGCCTTGGGGAAGAAGGAGGTCAGTGGGATGGGAGGGGATAAGAGGATAGTGGGGGTGGGGTAGTCAAAGTGTGTGTGTGTGTGTGTGTGTGTGTGTGTGTGTGTGTATGTATGTATATATTAAATCATGAAAAGCTAAAGAAAAATTGAAATGTCTAGCTTAATTTTGGTTAGAAGTTTATGAAATGCCTAAAGCACATTCTCGCTTTGACAGAAAATGCTAGCACTCTCTGTGTCACAGAGCTCCGGTGCACGGTTAGTCTGAAGAAGAACGTAATGAACGTACAGTGCTTTCTGTCATTGCTGCAGGACCTTGTGCTGGAGCTTGCTTTCGGCTACCGGGGCAGAGACTGCAGGAACAATGTGCACTACTTAAATGACGGTGATGACATAATCTATCACACCGCCTCTGTTGGAATTCTGCACAACCTGGCTACAGGTATGACATCTTGATTCTCTAGGTGTACGCTCTTTTTCATTTAGGAGACCTTTTTATTCAGCAGCTTAAAATTGTTGGTTAAAACTACAACTGGCACTTTTACTTAGTTTATTTAAATTTGGGGTTTTGTTTTTGTGTTTTTTGTTTTTTGTTTTTTGTTTTGTTTGTTTTTCAAGACATGGTCTCACTTTGTAGCTCTGGAATTTTTTGCTGCTTTTTTGAGATAGTGTCTCACTATGTAGCTTTGGCTGTCCTGGAACTTCCTATGTAGAGGAGGTTGCCTCTAGCTCAAACTCATAGAGATCTGCCTGTGTCTGCTGGCATTAAAAGGCTGTACCACAGCTGGGCGTGGTGGCACACTCCTGTAATCCCAGCACTCAGGAGGCAGAGGCAGGCAGATCTCTGTGAGTTCGAGGCCAGCCTGGTCTCCAAAATGAGGCCAGGACTAAAAAGAAACAAACTTGTACCACAACATCCAGCTTCAAATACTGTTTTTAAAAGATGAAAGATTTATATGTTCTGAATGGAAACCAGAATGGCAAATACTAAATGTATAAGAGAAATGTTGTAAAAATTTAAAGTATTTTATATTGTAGCTGTTTCTATGTCTGTTTTGAGATAAAAGGTTAGAACTATTTGGTAGCCCAGGCTGGCCTCACTAGCCATCCTTCTGCCCTGGCTTCTGGAGGCTTGTACTACTGTGGCCACAATATTTCAGTCTTAAGAGAGTGTGATCGAACAGAATAATATTTCATATGCCAAGTCTATGCAGGTGTCTGTTAGAAGTGAAGGCTTTGTGTTTAAAACAGTGTAACGAAAACGTGAGTCTACCATTAGGATTCTCTTTTCCAACACCTTCCTCACCAGCACAGACTGTTTAGGATAAACGTCTTTGAAAGTGGTTGGACAGGTGGTAGCTGAGGTAGAAGTAAACGGAGGCTGCTTTCCTGAGGCTGTGGAAAGACGGGCTAGAAATCCTGTGGCTCTACTGGTGACCTCTTGTTTAATCTAAGAAGGTGGAAAATACTTCCTGATGTTTACTTTATCAGTGTGATGAAGAGCAAATGAAGGTCTCTCAGTATCATGTGATGGCCAGTGTGGCGAGCTAGAGTGGCAGTTTTGGGTTTGGCTTTATTGTATGTAATTGTAAGCTTCAGCCAGCCTGCAGTTGGAAGCAGCAACAGACGTTGTCCAGCTCAAACCCTCTGGTGTCCCTCCGAGTGGATACAGAGCAGGTAGAGGTGTGAGTCACAGCCCTCTTCCCCTGGCCGGTGCTAGCTATGACACGACTCTATGTTTTGGCTTCCTGAAGTAAACGATTCACAGGCTCACAATCAATCAGTAGCAATTTTCTTTTTAGTATTTGGGGGCTTTAAAAAAATAATAAGGAAATCCTCTTTAACTGAGGTTTTCTAAGTCCTTTGGGAGAATGGACAAAAGCAAACTAGGACAAACATGAAGGAAATAAGTGTGTAGACAGGTGGCAAACTCATGTCTATTCTTGTAATTTCACTCTTAGGTTTCTGACTTGTAATGAATTTGAGAGAGAGGACAGGGCCAGGAGGCCCTGCTTTGGTTTGTGTATTTCTCATCAGTTTTGGGGTACCTTGGAATGTCTCTGCTAGCTTGTTTCCCATCAGTTTAATCAGCAGCCCATAATTAGTCACTTGTTCTTCTCACTGGGCCCCCCAGCTGAGGAAATACAAAATGTGTTTTAACTTGAGAAGATTTATTTTTTGTTCTGTTGGACACAAGTCCTCATGTTGCTCAGTCTGGCCTAGAACTCTCTGTGTAGCACAGGCCTCAAACTTGTAGAGACTCACCTGCCTCTGTGGGCTTGCAGGTGTGCACTGCCACAGCCATAGGCTTTGAGAAAGTGTAAGTAGCATGGGTGTGTTAATGTAATTGTTGAGGTTGTGGAGAGCCTGATGTACGCAGTCCTCTGTAATCCACACCCAGCCTGCTGTCCTGACTTTACATCCTCAGAGTTAGTTACCTCCTGGTTTATTTACAGTCTCGTTATCATCTTCATGGACTGACGTTGGGCTTTCGAAGGGTCTTCCCACTGTCAGTACTGCCAGAAGAACTGCATTAGCTTTCCAACCAAAAAACACTGCTTATAAGATAAATGTGAAATATGAATAAACATCGCCCAGATTAATAAATGAAAATTTACTTTTGAATTCTCTGTAGCCCTAGTAAATTTTTTCTTTACAAAGCCAAAAAAGGAAGACAGGTGTGGTGATGCACACACCTTTAGTCTGAGCACTCAGGGAGACAGAGGTAGGCGGATCTCTTTGAGTTCGAGGCCAGCCTGGTCTACAAAGCAAATCCAGGACAGCCAAGGATACACAGAGAAGCCCTATCTCAAAAAACAAAAACAAAAAAGGAAAGATTATAAGTGACAATTCAAAATCTTCCATAAGTCTAGTACCTGTTCACCATTCCACCCATATTGCTGGCATCCATGGCATCCAGTTTATTCAGATGAACCATATGTATGCGCAGTCAGGTCCATCCCAGCCTTTGTCCATCAGTCTCTTGTGGTGTTTGGTGTCTTCTGCTTACCTATGTATGGTTCAGTCTTTTCAGGGCTCTATCCCTTTAACATTATTGATCTGATTCATTGTCATCCTTTTGTACTAATCACTTACATGGTAAATGCTCAAAATAAAAACAAACAAATTAATTTATTGTGCTAAAAAAAGCTCATTTGGCTGTTCCATCGTAAAGTTTTTAAAGTTAATTCTCATTCTTTTTTTTTTTTATAGGGACCCAGAGTTTTTATCAGGAACATAATGATGATATTTTGTGCCTCACTGTAAATCAGCACCCCAAATTTATCAACATAGTGGCAACTGGCCAAGTAGGTATGTTTCTATATTTCAAAAAAAAAATAGTTTGAAACATCTATTTTGTTCTAATAATTTCAATACCGTAGGGGAAATTGCACGTATTGAATTGTGTACTACTCAGAATGTATGTGCGCATATGGAACCTAGCCCTATTTACCTTATGCTTGCTGCTAGGTAGCTTTCTATTTCTTACCTTTGGTTATCGAGTTTACATAGGTGGCCTTTGGCTTTAGCAGGGATTTCTGGTCAGCCGAATGCTTGCATTCAGTAGTATATAAAACTCAGAGGGAGGATTAAAGGGAGCTAAGACATTACCTAGACCATTGGGGACAGAGCCCTTGTTCAGCAAAGTTTAGCCTGCTTCACATTAGAAATCCCTTTTGCATTTTAAAGTGTTTTTTTGGCATTAGTATGGATCAGATTCACTAACCATTTGAAATGTACCTGTGGTTTATTTTTAACTTCTGTCCAAAACTTCAGAGGTCATGGTTCTGTGAGTAGGAGAACAGGCATTTTAGAGTGACAGGTAAAGATTACCATGACATTCCATTACAGATGTGGCCAGTCTTGGGTACAAATCTAACCACTTATCCCTGTGACTTTGCCTTGTAGCTTTGGAGACCATTGTTTTCCCAGTGACTTTCTCCTAGGGCTTTTCTTTCAGAAGGGCCCTTTTGTGCGTCCCCCAGCTGCGTTCTATAGGAGTGGGGTATGCATGGAACAGTCTCTCATTGCTTTCCAGCAGGAGCCTTCTTTGTACTGTACTATGTCTTGAGTGTTTGAAATCCCAGAATTCTCTACAGAATGGTTCTGAGTCTACTTTTGGGCTTGCCCGAGTCTCTTTTCAGAGTCTGTCCATCCAGCTGTACATACGCACTCACCAAGGAGGGCCAGCTTTCACTGGGTGATGGTGGATGGAATTTTGGAGTTCCATGCTGGGATGCATGTCTTAGCTCACTTTGGCTACTAGCATATTCCTGGAGTAGGTGCTTTTAAAAGAAACAAATAGCGCATTTCTCACTGTTTTGGAAACTGGAAGCTAAAGCTGAAAGTGCCAGCCTGGATGGATTGTACTAAAGGCCATCTCCCTAGGTGACAGATGGCCTTGTTATCTCCATAGAGGCTTTCTGTGTTTCCCTCAACTCCTCTATTCTGATCTTCGTTGTGGGGCTTCATCCTTGTGACCTAATCACTCCCAAAGGTCGCGCCCTCTAACACCGGAGTTGAGATTAGAATCAGCCTAGATACTGTAGCCCCTCCATGGGCCCATGTGCATTTAGGGCCCAGTTGCACACAGTGGGTGGAGTAGCGTGGCTAGATACTCGGGTGCAGTCTCATGGCCTTCCCTGCCCTCCTATGAGGAGATGCAAACATGCCCAGCTGCAGAGATGTTTTGCAAGTGGGCACAGATGAACACCTCAATATGGCAGGCTTTTTTTTTTTTTTTTTTTTTTTCTGGCTAAGCAGGCTGGGTGGTTCAGTACAACACATATGGGAAGTCTTTAGTTATGATAAAGGACCCTTTTTGCTTTGGGGGCTAAGCTTTGCTGCCGTGTTCCTCAGACCCAGTTCTTTCCTACAGGCACAGATGTATATCAAACCTCCAAAGTGTAATTAGCAATGCATTTTATAAGCCCAGAATTAGGGCTGGAGAGATGGCTCAGGTTAACAGCACTTACTGCTCTTCCAAAGGTCCTGAGTTCAATTCCCAGCAACCACATGGTGGCTCTGTGTAACCATCTACAATGTGATTTGGTTCCCTCTTCTGGCCTGCAGATGTACATGCAGCCAGAATACTGTGTATATAATAATAAATACGTAAATCTTTTTAAAGCCCCAAATTATTATTGTTTTATAAATTTACTATTATTAACATATTATTTGTAGATAACTTTTTTACTTATTCTTTATTATAGGTGATTCAGCAGATATGTCAGGTAAGGAAATAGAATACTTTCTGTTTTAGTTATATAGTGGTACATGCAAATGTCATATTTCTCCCTAAAAGTCCAAGCATCTTACTGCTCCACTATTAGCTTGTAGAATATTAATGGCAAATAACATCATTTTTAAATCTTTAATAATAATAATAATAATATCTTTTTAAAAAGTGGTTTTGAGACTGGGAAGATAGCTGAGTCAGTAAAATTGCCTCACAAGTGTGAGTACCTGAGTTCAAGAACTCATGTGAGAACACCAGGCATGGGGGTACACACACTTAAATCCCAGAGGCAGGATGATTTCCTGGGGCTTGCTCGTCAGACAGCATAGCCTAATGTGCAAGCTTCAGTCTCAAAAATAAGGTGGGTAGTACACAAGTACACATGTTTGTATTCTCTCTCTCTGTCTCTCTCTCTCTCACACACACACACACACACACACACACGTACTCACAAATGTTTTGATCTCTCAAGTATGCTTGGCACTGTTCTGAAGATTTTTCTTACATCCCGTTATGTAATCATCACACATATTATTGATGGTAGACACTATTTTGCTAATTAGCTAATTTGCTAACATCATATAGCTAGTACAAAATTTATAAGCTTTTTTTATTGAACATATATCAACAAATTATTTAAATGTTTAATAGTAAGTAATTTCTATGACTAATTTCATCATGGCTTATGAACTAAGAAAGCAATTAAATTAATAACATATATCTGTTCTTATGTGTTCATTTACAAACATATCAACATCTAAGCCTATAAAAACTTGGGTTTTTCAACTATAATTTTTCTAAACAATAAGTATGAGCAGAAAATATTCCCCAGATATTTCTGTTTTATGCTTTTAATAGAGTGCAGTGAGATTCTGTTCTCTGACTAGTCCACTGTTAATCTACCCAACACAGTAAGCTAGGGCTTGCTCCCTTGGTGACATTTGAGTAGGAATTAGCAATTGCCAAATCTAGCCCGGCACTTGCTTTGTGTGACACATAAGCTAAAGATAGTTGCATTTTTCCTTCTTTCTTTTTCTTATTTAAACCAGTTTGGATAGTTGGAGGAAAAAAAATCAAAAACTCATAATAAAAATTATATGGAATTCAAGTTTCTGTATCCATAAATAATTATTTGGTACAGCCATGCTCTGCTCTATATGTCATCTGCAGTAGCTTTGCATTAAATGTGCAATTTTCATATAACTTCTATGAAGATTGAAAAATGAAAAATTTAAATTTTCCACTTAAGAGCCTTGCCTCTTCTAAGCTGTGGTTTCTCACTGACTGCTGCCTGTAGTCCTCAAGCACACATCTTGTTTTGATGAGCTATTTAAATAATTGTCTGGTTCCTTCGTCTAAATGCTCTTTTCTTGAAAGTGCCGTTTATAATATATGCTGAAGGGTTTTGTATCCTTTCCTTTCCTCTCCTTTTAATTTTTTTTAAAGTTTAGCTTCAGTTTTGAGCTGTTATAAATACATCCCTTTAAGTACATATTTCCATATGTCCAACGTGTATGCCGGATTCAGAGGTGGGAGTGTGGAGATGGTTGTAACCCTGGGATTTTATCTCTGTGCAGCTACAGCCCCGTCTGTGCATATCTGGGATGCAGTGAACAAGCAGACGTTGTCTGTACTGAGATGCTCCCACTCCAAGGGTGTGTGCTCCGTCAGCTTCAGCGCTACTGGGAAGCTGCTGCTGTCTGTAGGGCTCGACCCAGAGCACACGGTCACCATCTGGAGATGGCAGGAAGGTGGGACGCTTCTCATGTCTGTACTGAAAGCAAGAGCCCTAGGCAGCATGGGTGCTGCCTTTTAGCCTTTGACTTAAGTTAGTGATTGAAACCATTTTTCGTTACAGTCCTACAAAACACGTAGCACACAAAAGCTCTGTAGCCATAAGCTCAAGAAACATGAAACGGGAAACCACAGTTGGTATTCAAACTGACTCGCTATGATTTCCTTCCAGTAAGAAACTGTGTCTGTGGTTTTGCTAATGATTTGATTAGTTCTGAAGTATTTTAATAAAAAATGAAAACTGAACCAGGTGCAGTGGCGCGCCTGTAATCCCAGTAGTCACGGAGGCAGAGGCAGGAGGATTGCTGTGAATTCAAAGCCAGCCTGGTCTACACAAAGGGAGTCCAAGACAGCCAAGGCTACACAGAGAAACCCTGTCTTGAAAAAACAAAAACACAAAACAAAACCCAAAACAAAGAAACAAATCTGTCAGGCATGGGGGCACTTGCCTGTAATCTCAGCATCGGGAGGGTGAGGCAAGAGAATGACCCTGAGTTTGAAGCCAGCCTGGACTACATATCAAATTCAAGGCAATCTAAAATATATAATTGGGACTCTGTCCCAAAGAAAAAGAATATTGAGATCCAACCCAGTGTAGGCATACACACACACACACACAAACACACACGCACACACACATGCACACGCACACACACCACATACTACACAGGTGACCTGCCACTGAACTACAATCCCTTAACCCATGAAAGATACACACACATTCTTTTTTGAGACAGAGTCTTACTGTGTAGCTCTGGCTGGCTTGGTATTCACTGCATAGATACCTGGCTGGCTTCAGATTCACAGAGATCCCCCTGCGTCTACCTCTTAAGAGTGCTGGATTGAGAACAGAAGCCCAATAGACTAAATTCCCAAACACACTGTAGAGAGAACATTTAAAATTAATGGTGCTACACAGAAAAAGGTATGGCCCTTAAATTGGCCTCCAAAATTGTCACAAAGTAGTCCATGAATCTGTGTCACTTACGTGACCCAGTGATTATAGGTCATGTGGACCCTGCTAAGTAGTAGAGCAAAGGTCAAGACCTTGTAAGCATTTGTATTGGGGTTTTTGTTTTGTTTTAAGCTATGTAATTCGAGGAAACTGTTCAGTCTTGTTAATTAGCTTGGTTCTTATATTGACCTGAAACATTTTATTGTGTCTTCTGTATTAGGGGCCAGAATTGCCAGCAGAGCTGGACACAACCAACGGATTTTTGTAGCAGAATTTCGACCAGACTCAGACACCCAGTTTGTCTCTGTGGGTATAAAGCACGTGAAGTTCTGGACCCTGGCAGGAAGGGCTCTTCTCAGCAAAAAGGGGCTTCTGAGCACTCTGGAAGATGCCCGGATGCAGACGATGCTTGCTGTTGCATTTGGTGCAGTATGTCTGTTAAAGTGCTGTGCGATGTTGTGGTCTTGAAGCCGTTGTGTTGTCTGTTCACAAGCAGCATTAATATTGTCCGGGGATGATAACCCGGCATCCCAGCCAAGGAGATAAGTCTCCTTTTAAAAGCCCAGTCTTCTTAAACGTTAACGACTGGCAAGAAAGTGAATGCCGTCATTACTGTAAAACATCTGCCTCCTTGGCTCATTGCTGTTCTCCAGGGCTTCATTAGCCGTGCATTTGCCGCCTTCCACATCCCCAGTCTCCGAGAGCTTCCCCTGCTCCTCACATGCGTTAGAGAAAAAGAAAAGGAACAGAGAAAACATGCTCAGGTGACTTCTGTCAGGGCAGACTTCCGTTTAGTGTCATGTCATTGGAGCTCCAGGCCCACGACTCATTCAGGGAAGGTGGAAGCTGAGAGCAGAGAACAGGGTCCCTGCCCTTAGTGGAGAGAGAGTTCAGGGGCCTCTCGCTTTCTCTCCTACCACCCACCTGGGTCTGTACTTTAGACTCACATCTCTCCCTTGAATACCCTGCCCTGGTGAGGCTTTTCAGATTCTTCGGTTCCAAAGAAAACGAAGTAGATTTTTTTTTTAAAGTGGGTATTAGATATTTTAAGAAAGAAAGCTACAAGTTTAAAAGAGTTTGACACCCATACTTAAACAAACGAACAAAGAAACAAAATGACTAACAATATCAAATGGATGGAACCTCTTGTGTATTTTTAATATAAGAATAGTCACTTGAGCTGGACATGGTGGTGCACTCTTTTACTCCCAGCAGTCAGGAGGCCGAGGCAGGCAGGTTGCTATGAGTTTGGGGCCGGCCTGGTCTGCAAAGCTTATCCAGGACAGCCAAGGCTACACAGAGAAGCCCTGTCTCAACATAAAAGAGAGAAAGAGGGAGAGAGAGGGGAGAGGGGAAGAGAGAAAACAGACACTTGTTTCCAAAAGAAAACCCAGGTTGGAATGTAATGACCTTGGCACTTGATCTGCCCATGCCAGATGAACTCTCTTTAGTGATAAAACTACTTTGTAGCTGAGTGTCCATTCTTGGTTAAAGGGATAAATAAATAAATATAGGAGAAATGTGGCTTTTTAATGTGTGAAGCAATAGTGTTACCAGAATATTTTCTTACAAGATAGGTTTTTATTCAGTATAAGCATTTTTAAATGCTATAACTATACATGAAAACATGAAACTACATAGATAGTTATAGGCAGCCATGTGATGCTTCTGTGCTAGGGGCTGGGAAAGGGAAAAGGAGGAACAGTGCTGGCATTCACAGCTGATGCATGCTCTCACTGCAGAGAGCATGGAGCAGTGCTTCTTCTAGGCCCGCAGGATTAGCAGGGTCTCTGGCTTTGCTGTGGGTAATAGACTTACTTTCTGTGATGGAAATCCTTACCAAGTGAGCTGTATTCATCCAGTCCCTAGCTGCACCGTGTTCTCCTCCTAGTGTTTAGTGACCTTTGAAGTAGCTATTAGGCAGCAAAAGGCACTGACCCAAAGAACAATGTGAGTGAGAGTTACAGTACTTCAGGAGAGATCTGCCCCAGGCTGAGCCTGCTAGTAGAGGACAGACTCAGGAAAGGGAGCAGCTTCACTTCAGCCTCCTGCCCTGGGTCCAGCGTCCCCCACCACACCTTGCATGTGCTTCGTCAAAGCAGCTGAAGTAGCATTCCACTTGCGTAGCGGATGACATCTGTTTGACCTCTCTTTGGACTTTTGATGAGTTTGTCTCCCCCCTTCCCCACTCCTTTTCAGAATAACTTGACGTTTACAGGTACCATCAGTGGTGATGTCTGTGTGTGGAAAGATCACATATTGTGTAGAGTGGTGGCTAGAGCGCACAATGGGCCTGTGTTTGCCATGTATACCACCCTGCGAGACGGACTGATTGTAACTGGCGGCAAGGAAAGGCCGTGAGTCCTTTTTCATATCCTCACACATTTGTTATCTACCCACGGCATCCAGCTAGGATTTGAGCCTCTGTCTTTCAGGCTGCACAGGTTGAGCTGTTCATGTACTTCTCCTCCATTGCTAATTATGGATGGTTCTTTGGATCCTCTAAATTCTTGTCCTAATTGATTTTTTTTTTCATTTTATTTTTCATTTGTTTTTTTGTGCTTATTTTCTGTGTAGGAGGTGGAAGGTATGGACCCCAGCACTTGTGTGGAAATCAGGGGACAACGTGTGGGATTGGGTTCTCTCCTTCCACCGTGTGCATTCCAGGGGCCAAACTCAGATCATTAGGCTTAGAGCACCATTAACCCACTATGCCACTTGCCTCCCTATTTTTGGACATGTTAGCTGCACCTGGACTGCAGCCAGAGTGTTACTTGTCTGAGATAGGCATGGGCAGTTGCCTTCTGACTGAGATGCTGTCCAAATCCTGTGTGCTTGCATCACTGCTGACAGTACACAGAGGGAAACCCCTCCCTATAGAACCCAGGCTACATCTTCATCCCTGTGGCCTTGCTGTAAGTCTCCTATAACCAAATGAGAGAGGAGGGAGAAGGTGCTAGAGACAGCCTCATGACGTCATTCTTACAATCCCTCAAACACAATCGTGAGGAGAGACCTTTGTCTAAGTCACTTCCAAATATCCAGAAGGTAACCAGATACTTAAAGTGGATCTCTGGGCTGAGGTTGAGGACTTGCTGAGTAAAAGTGCTTCCTCCATGTACCTGATGACCTGAGGACCAATCCCAGAACCCACATAAAAGCTGGAAAACCCAGACCAAGTAGCGCAAGCATTTGTAATTCCAGTACTCTCCCGTGGGGGAAGCCCAGCCAGCCAGCTTGGATCAGCTGCAAAGAAAGTTTGTCTGAAACATGGTGAAAAGGCAAAGGCTGACACCTCTGACCAAATATGCCCACAAACACAACAAAAAATTAAAAAAAAGAAGTAATAATAATAATTAATAAATAAGTAAAATAAAGCTAAGACTGAGGGTTTGAAGAGACAGCCTAGCAGTTATTATGCCCTGCTCTTGCGGAGGACCTGAGTTTAGTTCCCAGCGCTCAGGCTGGGCAGCTCAAAACCACCTGTCACTCCAGCTTCAAACGATCCAGTGCCCTCTGTGGACTCTGAGGGCACCTACACTCACGCACATGCACAGACCCCTCCCCCCAAAACACATATGCACATAATTTTTTTTTTTTTTTTGGTTTTTTGAGACAGGGTCTCTCTGTGTAGCCTTGGCTGTCCTGGACTTGCTTTGTAGACCAGGCTGGCCTCAAACTCACAAAGATCTGCCTGCCTCTGCCTCCTGAGTGCTGGGATTAAAGGCGTGTGCCATCATGCCTGGCTGTGCACATACTTTAAAAAAAAAATCTTAAAAATCAAATTAAGGTTAAGTGTGGTGGTGCACACCTTTAACCCCAGCACCTAGGAAGCAGTGGCAGGCAGGTTTCTGTGAGTTTGAGGCCAGTCTGTGTACATGGTTGCCACAGCTATGCAGTGACTCTGCCTCAAACCCTGTGCTTCTTCCCCTAAAAACAAAAACCATTTGCTACCAGTGTAAAGTCCCCTGCAAGCTAAAAAAAAAAAAAAAAAAAAAGTGGCATACTGTAACTGAGGAGTGCAGTTCTTTCCCTGCAGATTGGAGTCCACAGGTAGCAGCTGAGCACAAGTGGCCAGGCTGTTTCTTTCATGGGAAGGTGTGTTTCCTCCTAATACAAGTAAAATGAAGGAATTATTTTTCAGCTCTTTGAAGAGGACATCCATAAGTGGCTCGATTTTATCCTTTATCTATTACTCCAGATGCTTGTATTTCTCACACTGCCTCATTTCGCACACCTTTACTCACTAATAGCCTGCTACCCTGTTTCAGCAGGAGGCTTTAGTAATTGTAGAAATGTGCTGCCCTTTTGGCCCTTAGAAGTAAACTCTGCAGCAGAGCATCTGTAACCGTCGTTCTTGCTCTGCATCTCACTTACCTTTCTGATGTTAGCAGTGATTCTGTGGGACTGTGTGACGGCTAAGCAGGCCAAGATGCTCATCACAAGTGCCTGCCAAGAGTTTAACCCCTAGGTAAAGGTGGAGGGGCAACAGACTCCAGAGCTGCCCTCTGCCCTCCATGTACACACCATGGTATGTGTACATATACACGACTGTTAAAAACAACAAAATCCCATTTTGTGCATTTTCTTAGTGTAGAGCTATTATGAGAAATTTATTGTAATGTGTAGTGGACTAAGTAAAATTATGTTTGTGACAGAAGAAAATGAATATTTCACAAAATAAAATTTACTGAACTGAGTGTACATTTGACTGAGGTTTAGTATGTATTCTTAAATTGCTGGAAATTTAGAATTCTAGAAGTTATAAATAGAGTGTTTAAGATATCCTGACAACTTAGTGTTATAATGGAAATTATTGTAACAGTCAGGTATAAGTACTTATATGGGTTTTGTTTTTATTTACCTAGGTCAAAAGAAGGAGGCGCAGTTAAACTGTGGGATCAGGAGCTGAGGCGATGCCGGGCCTTCAGGCTTGAGACAGGACAAGTCACAGATTGTGTTCGGTCTGTGTGCAGAGGCAAAGTAAGGTGTTCCTTGAGCCAGTGTGATGCAGCAGAAAATAGAGAGCAGCTGTGGTCCCTGCGCTTTGTGACTTAATAAGCAATATTTAGTGATACATAGGGCTGCTATTATTTACTGTTTACTATACAAAAAACGTGTCTAAACACTACTTAAAACGCCGTTTTGTCTCGAATCTGCTGATTGAACTATGTTAAGATAGGTTTGAAAATCACCATTGACTAGTTTTTATTAGAGTAGCTTTCTCCGTGGGTCTCCAGCAACAGCAGATTTCCACAGTGCTGCTCGCTGTGGCCTGAGGAATCCCTCTCTTAGGGACTTCACTCACATGTGGCCAGGATGTGCGATGAATGAAGCAGAGAGGGGGTTGGCCGGGCACGAGGGGCCTGAGGGTTGGGGAGGTTTCATAGTACCTTGCTCAAAGGTTGTAACTTAGAGCCAGGGTCAAGGTTAAGCAGAGCTTATTTTAAGATGTGCTTGTTCTGTGGGTATGGGTGTTGTACATGCATGTGTATCTGTGTACTGTGTGTATGCCTCATGCCCACAGAAGCCAGGAGGAGGCATCATGTCCCCTGGAACTGTAGTACATGTGGTTGTGAGCTGTGGAACCAAACTGCAAGAACAGCAGCCGCTCTAATAGCTAAACTGTCTCTCTAGCCGTTTATGCCAAGTTTTAAATTAAAATTTTACAAACTAAGTTTTAAAATGGGCTGCTACTTATCTTACATTAGCGAATCTCCCTTCGTAGATGAGATTGGCAGGTGGGTTACGGGACAGATGTACTGTTTAGGGTCATGGGTGAGGAATGAATGCTGTTGAAGCTAAACTCAGACACCACCTCTGAGGTGGTCTTGCCTAAGCCTCCTGTGAGCTGGAGTTACAGATGTGCACCTCCACACGCAGCTCAGTGCACCTGTCTCCCAGAAAAGAGTTACTGTCTCTTTTAGAAAGTCCTACTAGCCAGGCACTGCTTTTAATCCCAGCACTTGGGAGGCACAAGCAGTTGGGTCTCTCAGTTCAAGGCCAACCTTGTCTACAGAGTGAGTTCCAGGTTTATACAGAGAAACCCTGTCTCAAAAAAACAAAACCAAAAACCAAAACAAAACAAAAACACAAAGCAAAACAAAACCAACAAAAAAAACCCCACAAAACAAACAAAAAAACAAAATAGATAGTCTCCCTGATAATTTGGGGTGGGGGTTTGTTTTCAGATGCATCCAATCAAATGCCTGAGGCTTTCTTTCTCTTTCAGTGTCTCTTTAATTTTCCCTTTTATGTTTCTCTTAAAAGCAGCAAAACCTCCATTTCCATAAAGACCGTTAATGCACTTGCACTGTGTGCCTTAAGTCAGATGCATGTGCTGTCCTGTCTGTGTACTTACATCCTAGTTAGGTTTACTTCTTTTCTTGAGACAAGTCCTGCTGTGCAGTCCAGGCTGGTCTGGAACTTGCAGTCAATTATTTCCCATTCTGGAGATCCTAACGTCATCATAGTCAAAGCCCAAACTCTGATTATTGAAGAGGTTGTTTCTAGCACAGACTCTGCCATCAGTAGCCCAGGGGTGCCGTAGGTGTGTGTCCCTAGGAACAAAAATGTTTGCACAAGCTAATTGCCTTGCACCTTGTTCAAAGCATGCGACTGTTGTATCACATTAAGTGTATTGGTCCCTTTGCTTTTCAGGGCAAGATACTAGTTGGAACAAGGAATGCGGAAATAATTGAAGTTGGAGAGAAAAATGCAGCATGTAACATTTTAGTTAATGGTCATGTGGATGGGCCAATCTGGGGACTAGCAACACATCCTTCAAGGGATTTTTTCCTTTCTGCTGCAGAAGATGGGACAGTGAGACTCTGGGATATTGCTGATAAAGTAGGTATAAACACTTTTTAATGAGAGGTTGCAGATTTTAAGAAGTGAAAAACCTCAACTGCCAGCTTTAACTTGCTATTATTTTGAGGTTTGGGGAAAATTGGTTTCAGTTGTAAATGTTTCCTGTGACTCTTTCTTCTTATACAGAAGATGCTAAACAAAGTGAATTTGGGACATGCTGCTCGGACAGTATGTTACAGCCCTGAAGGGGACATGGTTGCTATTGGAATGAAAAATGGAGAATTTATTATATTACTTGTGAGCTCTCTAAAAATATGGGGGAAGAAGAGAGACAGGCGATGTGCAATCCATGATATCAGGTTAGTCAAGAGAGGGAATGGCTTTTCTAGTTGATTTTTACAATAACCAGTATGAACTTTAAAAATCTTCCTCATACATCCAGATTAGGTCCTGATCTTATTTTTGCAGGATGGGGGATACCGATGGCCCCAACACCTCCAGATGTTACACCAGCTGTGAACTGCTTATCAAAATTAAAAATCCCAATGAACAGCTGGGCGTGGTGGCGCACGCCTTTAATCCCAGCACTTGGGAGGCAGAAGCAGGTAGATTGCTGTGAGTTCGAGGCCAGCCTGGTCTACAAAGCGAGTCTAGGATAGCCAAGGCTACACAGGGAAACCCTGTCTCGAAAACCAAAACAAAATCCCAATGAACATCATCACCTATACAGTGCCCTATGGTACCAGCTACTAAACATGCACAGTAAACTCAGTGTGCTGAGGACTGTTTTGTACTGTTAATACAGGAGGGCCGGCAGCCATCAAGAAGTTTGAAAACCTTTGCTTCATCTCAGCAAGGGCACCACAGGTCAACTGTGGACGTCCTCCTGACTGCCTTTTACATGCCTTCCCTGGATCTGCATTCCTGGCTCATTCACTCAGCCAAGACTCACTGAATATCTATTTCCCAGAATTCAAATTAACAAAAGCCTTTTTGGAAAGATTACATTTGGTGGGTGTGTGTACACATGCACATGCCACACACTGCACAAGTGGTGGTCAAAGGGCAACGCGTGCTCTCCTTCCGCCACGTGGACTCCAGGGATTGCACGCAGGTTGTGAGGCTTGAGAGCAGGAGCCTTTACCTTCGGCCACAGCCTCTGTGACCTCTGGCCCTTTCTTGATCCTGTGTTTCTTAGTGCTTAAACTAATTTCCATAATAGTTACCCTTCCAGAACATTGTGGTAAGATTATTGGGTCCAGGTCTCTCAAAAATGGGTCTTTTCAGCTGTAAAACCCTTTTATAAAGGAAATCTCAAGGAACTTGAAACATGTAGAACTTTTAACAGTGGCTTTCCTTCACCCCTACATGTCTCTGATGTTACTCAACAGGACTCATGGGACATTTTCTAAAACTGAGTTTGTCCCCTACTGTTTCTCATGACTGACAGGGGAGAAGTTTTATTTTTTAACTTTTAACAAATATTCTTCCATCCTAACAACCTGAGTGAACTCATCTGGCTGTGTTTGGATATTAAGACATTTTTCTATCTTATGAAGTATGTTCACTTAGCAATTCTGGATTTTTTTTTTTTTTTTTTAAGTTATTTCGAGTTGTGGTGGCACACACCTTTTTAATCACAACACTTGGGAGGCAGAAACAGGTAGATCTCTCAGTTTGAGGCTAGCCTAGTCTTTTAGAACAAGTTCCAGGACAGCAGAGGCTACAGAGAAACTGTCTCAAAAGAACAAACAAACAAACAAACAAAAAAAGTTCTTTTAAAATTATAATTGGAAGACAAATATTTAATATGTAAGTAAAATGTAAGGGCCTTTACTAAATGTTAATAGGCAAATACAGTCTGTGTGCATGGTCGGTTGTCTTCTAGGTGACTTAAAGCCATATGAACTGATTTCCAGGTGCTAGAGGAAGTCCCTGATCGTAAAAAGTTAAAACAATTCCGTGGAACTTAACACTTTTTTTTTTTCTTTTCTCTAACATTTTATGAACTCAGATTTAGTCCAGATTCCCGGTATTTGGCGGTGGGTTCTAGTGAGAACTCAGTGGACTTTTATGACTTAACACTGGGGCCCACCCTTAACAGAATCAGCTACTGCAAAGACATTCCAAGCTTTGTCATTCAAATGGACTTCTCTGCAGACAGCAAACATCTCCAGGTACAGCTCCAGTACTGCACCCAGTTTATAATGATGCTTGCTTGTGTATTTCTTTATTGAATGCATTTTAAGCCCCAGGTATGACAGCACAACTCTGTATTAATGTAAATGTTATTTGTATAATTAAATTTGTATAAATTTAATTACTCTTAATTTCTGTATCCGATTCTTTGTGAAATTTTACTGCTTATGTTATGGGTTATGTATATAATTATCATACCCATTATCTCAGAAATGATTTTGTGGCAAGTGATTACAATCTTGCCATTCAGTGGAGTCCAAGAATCGTGGATGGTGCCCTTTAGCCTGTGCTGGGTGTCAGCCCTTGGGACCTGCTCATTCTGCACCTGTGTCTCATTTTCTTACCTCCACATTTTGCTGTAATTTTTGCATCCTCATGATGACACATATAAACATATCTGCTGATAACAGATTTTGCCTACATCTAATGAATTTTTCCTCTCATTGAGAACAGGTTTCTATGGGCTGCTATAAACGGCATGTTTATGAAGTGCCTTCAGGAAAACACCTTATGGATCATGCTGTCATTGACAGGATCACATGGGCTACCTGGACTAGGTAAATGCTTTACTCAAGTAACTTTTGAGGTTAGAAAAGTTGGAAAACATGGAATGGAGACATGGCTCAGTGATGAGTACTTTTCTAGCATGAACAAGGCCACGTTTGAACAGAAAGCAAGAAAACACAACCTAGGAATGGTGGCTTGACTCCTGTTGATCTCTAGCATGTGGGAGGCAGAGAGAATTCTTCCAAGGTTCTAGGCAAGCTTGATCTACAGTGAACCTGAGGCTAGCCAGCAATCGATGTCCAAGATCATCTCAAAAAACAAGAGCAGGAAATTCCTGTTGCTGAAGGAAGAGAATGAACCCTGACTCTTCTGACTGAACAGCCCCACACTATCAACAAGTTCTTGAAAAAGACTTTAGTGACCTTAAAGATTTCATGGCATTTTCCTAAACTGTCAACAGCAATGTACATCTAACCTGCACTTGGGAGGCGGAGGCAAATGGTGCTTTTGCTTAATATCACTGAATGTCTGTGTTATTGATGGTGTTTGCTTTCCCCTCTATACAGTATACTAGGAGATGAAGTTATGGGAATCTGGTCCAGACATGCTGAGAAGGCAGATGTCACCTGTGCCTGTGTGTCTCACTCAGGAATTAGCCTTGTGACAGGAGATGACTTTGGCATGGTTAAATTATATGACTTTCCATGCCCAGAAAAATTTGTAAGTTTGTTTAGTATTTTTTATCACTTCAGTTGTATCTTAAGATGATTAATCTTTGTTTCATATTTAAAATGTTATGGTTGATATAAAAATACTGTAATTTCTAAAGCTTTCATCAAACGTCAACACCCAAAGTAAAATCTATTAAAAATAAGTCTTCCAGGCCAGGTGTGGTGGTGCCCACATTTGATCCCAGCACTTGAGAGGCAGAGGCAGGTAGATTCATGAGTTCAAGGATAGCCTGGTAAGACTCCCTGCCTCCCGCCACAACCCAATCTTCCCCATAGTCTTTGGAAACTCATAGGAAAGTTCTGATGAGCTTAAACATCAAACCTATAATCAATTATAGGTTCTAATCTCTCCCCCCCTTTTCAGAGAAAATATAGGACTACCCAAATTTGTTGTTATGTAGATCTGTAAGTCTTCACAGTAATCCCTACTCTCGTGAAGAATTACGGGTTGCTCTAGGAACCTTTGTGTACATCACTGCTGAGAGAGCTTTGCTTCTATTTTTAGGCAAAGCATAAGAGGTTCTTGGGTCATTCCCCTCATGTGACAAATATTCGATTTACCAGTGGTGATCGACACGTTGTCAGTGCCGGAGGCGATGATTGCAGGTCAGTACTTTGTCAGTCCAGAAAGAATACGGCTACTTTGTTAGTATTAAAACAACTCCATATAGCTGTGGTAATGGACACACTGCCAGCATTTATCCAGTGACTCCAAAGCTATTACCCTCATACAAACAGATGAAAAGGAGTGATTGTACACATGATCTGAAAGATAAACTGGCAAAATTTCAAAATCTAGAATGTGACGCAATCCGTTGTTACCTTTTTGTGATTACAGTTTGTTTGTCTGGAAATGTGTACATATGCCTCACTGAAAGGTATGACGCTGAGAAGTCTAAACACTCTCACCTCAAGAGACCAGTTCCACGATGGAAAAACCAAAACCAAACTGCATGGTCAAGTGGTGCTAACTGAAGACTGACAGGGAGCGATGTGCATAACCATCCACACAGTGAAGGGCTGTCAGCTCAAATGCTTGCTGTACGTATAACCCATAACCACACACTGCCAGGGAACCACACCGCAATCAATGACTGAGCATTTGGTAAAAGCAATCTCCTCTTATTATTGAAGAGCGTAGAATTTTGGCAGACTTGGCCAGAAGATTTTTAAGAGTACAGCAGTGTTTAAAAACAAAACCAACAACAACAACAAAATCCTTGGGGGGGCGGGGAAATCTCATTTCTAACATTTCTTCTCAAGGTCTGTCCAATGAAATATTTTGCCCTTGTACAAGGAAAGGAATAAACAATCATCACCCTGAAGTATCAGCTTTCAAAATGCAAACATTTTTCTCAAGGGAACTGACACAGCTTTCCTGGCAAACGTGTCTATTCCTTAGGAAGGTCCTGCAAAGGGCACTTCTTACAGCCTGAACTAAGGAATAGATGCAAAGTCAAATATGACTCTTTTCAATTTTGCGCTGTCAATCTTTGTGTTTAGAAGCCATCTCTGTAAAATTTTGAATCACAATTAAGGCCTCATTAATAGGAAAGTGATACAAATGAACATTCATTTCCAAGTGTACAGTTTTCTTAAGTTTCTGTGATAGCAATAGCTCCTGAGTGATCGAGCTGCTTATTTAAAGGTATGGTCTAAATAATAAATGTTTATTGTGTAAACAGAAGCATTAAATTCATACACTAATTAACAGTGAGCATAAAGTTTTATAGTTTTTTACTGAGAAAGCCTTTAGTTAGATGTATGCCACCCTATAAGGCTATTTTCCAAAAGGAGTGGCTCCAGGTTCATGTGAGGCACTCAGTCAGTCCTTCCACTGTAATGCTGCCAAAGACTGGGACGTCCTGCACAGGACTTTGCTATTTAGCCTGGGTAGAGTTTTCGCAAGATGAAAAATCCAGTAGATGGCCGCGTAAAACTTAATTTTTCTCCATGTGAAGACCCTGAGGACGCTCTACTGGTTTTCTCCATTTTCATCTCACTGTGTGAGTTATCTTTGTAGCATAGATCCTTCCCTGCAGGCTTCTGAACCCTGATTTGGTTTGTTTTCTATCGCTAAAAATTGTGAATATTAAAACCAGAAATGAACACATCACATTAAAGAACTTTTGTCTAAGCAGTGCTTGGAGCCTGGTCAGTTTTAAGGCTGAAGGCTGATGAAGAGACTGCAAGAAACTTAGTGTACTCTTCCATTGCTCTCGCTGAATGGTCCATCTATATTAAATTAGGCCAAGTTTTAGAATGCATTGATATTATACAAAATGACAGTCAAATTAAAGAATTCTTATAAAAAGATAAAATGCTTCAAATTGAAGCATGGTATAGTTCTAAGGCTTCCCTCTGGACAGCTTGCCAGCTTTTAGTTACAACTGTGATAAAGGTGACGAGTCAGAGAATCTGTCCTGTCGTTTTTACAGGTGGGTGTGTGCCTGCAGCATCTGAGTTTATAGCCCAGGGCTGCCATCAGCTATCGTAGACCCACTCGTTTCCTATGTAAATGCATGCCAAAGCACGCAGCACGCCCCAGCGCTCTGCATCAGCAGCCATGCCCATCCCTTCCTCTGTGTGACTTCTTATAGTGTTTTGTTTAGCACAACTATCAGCAATTGCTTTAGGGTCAGAATTGAACAGTAAACCATTTAAATGTAGGGCTAGTGCTTACTTAGCATCCGTAAAGCTCTGGACTTAATCTCTAGCACCAAATATAAGTGGGGCATGCCTATAATCCCAGGTGTGAGCACAGAATCATACATTCAAAGTCCTTAACTACACAGTGAGTTTGAGGCTAGCCTGTGGTACATGAGATTCCCTACCTTAAAAAACATGGCTTTGCTTTGTATAAGCCCTTGTTACCTAGTTCGGTCTTTACTGGACAGTTGTGAGAACACACCTACACACATTCTGAGAAGGTAATAATTAAAATTCTCCCACTGAGATGCAAAGCTAGAACGCCTTAAATTCAACGCACTTGAGAATGAAGACCTGCTGTTTCACTTGAACCTATGCAGCAAGCAGCTTTAGGCCCTGTCTCCTCTGTTCTTTCTGATCTTTCATGGTCACGGCCAGCTTGTCAAATGGCTGACTAATTAGCTAATGCTTTCTCTCTCAGTGGGAAGGAATGACCACAGTAGAAGGCTGGCTTCACAATGTTAAACACAGACTTTTATAGACGTGACTTTATTATCCATCCTTTACGTATCTTAACAGTTTAAATTTGGTCCTGAAAATGTTTGAACTTTTATTATCCTCTTTGCTAACCACCTCTTACACTTTAATTTTTAAAACATCAAATCTCCGTTGTGTGTTATTTAGTTCTAAAACATTTGATACTTCTTGCCTTAACAGTTTCAAAAAACCACACACATAAAACTCTGTAATACAGTAGGCCAAGTTTCATCCTGTTGTGACGTTTACCCATACTATCTCTGCAATTCTACAGTTGTCATTTAAAATATGCCACTAAAATATCAACTTCTACATTTCAAGAATGATCTTTAGTAGTAACTTAAGTATATTTTCTGTGGAGTTATTTCTGACAATATTTTTCAGAATATGGGAATATATATGTATATTTATACTTGTATAGAGTCCAAAGTCTGTTTTCTGATACTTTCTGTAAATAACTGTAAAAATTTTTGTATAATTTTGTTCTCCCAAAATTATTTAAAAATTTTAAGTTAATAGTAAATGGAAGCATTTCAAGGAATTGTTCATGTTTTTGCATCGTTATTCCGTTTACCCCATATGAACATGTCACTACTTAACTTTCACAGAAGGCACAAGACCTTAGTCCACTTTACCAAAGCAGAATTCAAACTGTATTTTGCTTCTCAAAGCAAACATTTTAAGCATTTAAATGAGGAAACTTAATGTCTTTTTACACATTAAAAAGAGAATTTAAACCAGCTGCTCAAAGCTGCCTCAGTGTTTTGACCACTCTTGTTTCCACACTGAGTTACAAACATTGCTTTATCTTTGGGAAAAGTAAAAAGTGATCCTCTGAGGCCACCGGCCTTCCTACGGCACAACAGCCCTGAGCTGCAGCACCACTACCAAAAGTGACGTGAAACAGCAATGTACAAACATGCCGCAAATGTTTTAATAGAATTCGGCTTTTCTTTAAACTGTCTTCATAGTTAAAACGAACAAACAAAAAATGTTGAAACCACTTAATAAACTTACAAACTTGAAAAATTAGACACTTCAGTTAGGCAATAAAATTCATATTATGAAAGCAATATATTCTAAAATTCAAAGACGTGACAAGCTTTGTAGAACATCTTTCATCAGAAGACAAACTGCATGATCTTCTGTCAGGTAGGATTAGGGCATCATTCACTGAATAAATAAAACCAAAAATTTAAAAATTAACAGCCTTACATATAAATACAAATATATGTTAAGTTTTATGTTTAAATAATTCAATTATATAAAGCAGATATAATATAATAAATTAAGCAATTTAACTTCTAGACCACATTAAAATATTCTGAAACTTTAGTATTTTGCCATCACTAAAAGCCTAAGATAACTGACTTGGGATTCTTTTTATTTTTATGCATGTGGAGGCCAGTGGTCAACCTCAGATGTCATCCTTAAAACACTACCCACCACCCTTTTGAAATTCAGGGTCATTGACTAGCCTGGAACTCCAAGTAGGCTGGCTGGCAGCTCTGGGATTACAAGGTGCTCCAAGGCAGGTTCTGGAGATCAAAGATCTCGGATCCTCAAGCGTGTGAGGCCAGCACTTTAGAGACTAAGCAGTCTCCCGAGCCCTGACCTAAGATTGTTCATCATCAGTATGTACAATACACACACGGACAATCCTGATGGCCTCGTGTTATGTTAACTGTTGATACTCAGAAGGGCTGAAGGGTGGAGCTCAGTGGCTGCCATCTGGAGATGATGTAGGTTAAAAAAAAAAAAAGTTATCACATAGCCTGGTGGTGGCACATGCCTTTAATCCCAGCATTTAGGAGGCAGAGGCAGGAGGATCACTTTGAGTACCAGCCTGGTCTACAAAGTCAGTCCAGGACAGCCAAGGCTACACAGAGAAAAGCCTTGTCTTGAAAAACCAAAACAAACAAACAAACAAACAAACAAACAAATAAATAAATAGTCTTTACTGGCTTGGTAGGAAATCATTTTTGCTAAGATATGCTTGTTTAATTAAATGTAAAAGCTAAGGGGAAGAGATAAATTAATACACTTAGCAGGATGTAATTTTAAATAACATTAGACTATAAAAAACTAACTCCTTACCTGGTTTGAGGTCGAATCCATTTCAAGGCATGTCTTGGTGGTACAGTAATGGTGGGATGATAAAATGTGCAGTCTGGTCTTGTACACTGAGTATTAAACCTACAGTGCTACACAGAAGCAAAAGAGGAGCAAAACTTCAGCAAAATGTGCACGATACATACAGGTAAATAAATATACACCCTAACTAACAGAAATGGTAATGGCCCATTGTAATGCCACTGAAAGTCTGGGAATACACCTCCACAGCCCAGGACACCTGCCAACATGTGCACACAAAAAAGACATACACATAACTAAAAATAAAACATACTAAAAACAACAACAACAACAACAACAAAAAACCCAAACAAACCCAAACTACAGAATGAGCGATTACCATTTTTTGGAGAATAAAGTCTTACTTTTGGGTGGTAGAAGGGACACTCCATCTTCTTACAAGCCGGGAAGTACCGGCAGAGCTGACCACTAGAGGACGGCGCCGGCGATGAGACTGCTGACAAGAACCAGAACAAGCAACGCTCAGATCTCTTTGGCAACACCACTCTCAATGCAGTCTACTGGTACTTGTAAGGAGGTGAGACTCATTCAACTGAGAACCACCCCTTATCTATCGGTAAAGATACAATACAGCAGAGTTCTAAAAGAAGGGCAGATTTACTCTTTAAATACTAAAATCATTTCTAAAACTATTTTTTGTTATTTTATTTCACTTACAGCCAAAAAATGTCATTTTCTGCTTTTCTTACCCCAATACAACAGTGCACAAAGTCACTAACCTGGTTTTGGAGTCAGTACTGGGATTCTTCTACTCATGTGAGTGAAGGGACAATCTGCCTTAGTGCACTTTGCATCATATTTACAATTTGGATGCACAAACAAACATTTTTCAGCAAATTTACAATTGGGAAAGGCTCTACAAAACAAAAGGTGTATTCATATTTAACATCTCAATTACTATTATTTTTGTAGGATTTCACAAACATCATGCACAGCTGGAAGATAGCTCAGCCCTGCCCCCGTCCCCCAGTAATAATGGACTAGGCACATAGTTCAGTGGAGCACCTGCCTGAGACACAGGAAGCTCTGACCTCACTCTTCTATGGTGGGGATGGGGGAGGGGGTGGTTATCACAATTTTTTTTAAAAGAGACAGAGAGGGAGAGAAAGGGGTTTTCTCTCTGTGTAGCCTTGGCTGTCCTGGATGCACTTTGTAGACAGCTGGCTTCAAACTCAAAGATCACCTGACTCTGCCTCCCATAGTTTACAGGGTTTACAGGTGTGAGCCACAGTGCTTATTTATTTAATTAATTTATTTATTTGGTTTTCCGAGACAGGGTTTCTCTTTCTCTGTGTAATAGCCCTGGCTGTTCTGGAACTCTCTTTGTAGACCAGGCTGGCCTCAAACTCAGAGATCCACCTGCCTCTGCTTCCCAAGTGCTCTAGGGACAGTTATGATAAGTACCAAGTATCGTGTTTACTTATGTTTATTTACTTCCTTTCATCTCTACAGAGGTAAAAGGAAAAGTTGTAGGATGTGGAGACTACTATGGAGAAAGAATATCCACTTGATATTATTACTCACTTGCAAGGTGAAACGGGATGATGGTACACACACTCATCCCCATTTTTACATGCAGGCCAGTACTTGCAGCGCTCCAAAAGCTTTTCTGGTTTCTGTGCCATACTCAGGTCAGTCATCTCAGCTTCAAAGAGGAATTAAGACCATTTTGTTAATTAGGATTTCAATACAGGGTCTATACAATACATCTGCCCCAAATCTGAGTTTCAATTTTTTATGTTCTTTAATGTTTGCAGCCCTACAAAATAACCCAATCGGTATGGACAGTCCTAGTAATAGAGCCTACAATTAGCAGAAAGGAGACCCTGAGTTGTCATGAAACCTCAAGGTACACAGGGATTCTACAGGTGGTTTTCACCAGAAAGTCTACATTTCAGTCTCACTTCAGAGCTGAAATACAAAAGTAAAGGATGCCAATTTAAAAAACAAATCAAAACAAAGCCATTGATGCTGAAAACATAAGCTAATAATGTGAATAATTTTCACATTCCAGCAAAATGACAAGTGTCCAAATTAAAAATAATATTCATCCCCATTGATGAGGTATAGTCAGCAAAGGTTTGGGCACTAAACTCACCCTGATATCTAGGAAGAAAACAGCTTTACTTAAAATGAACCAGCAACAGCACTGCCTATGGGATGGGGGAGAGGGTCATCTAACAGCAGGGCTGCAGTCTGGCTGGGCGGAAGATGCTAAGTAGACAGACTGGGGAACCATGGCCTGAAGAATGAGCTTCACCAATGGAGTGTCTGCATGAAGCAATGTCCAATTACAGTGTCCACCTACTGTGGCACATGAGAATGGGACCTCTAACTTTTCGTATGACATCTATATGAAATTAATTTATGGCACCAAATAAAATTATACATGAACGCCATAATCTACTGCCTTTTGATCTAGACTTCATCGTTGAGTTTTATGTACTATCTGTTCACATTGTTATGAACCAGACTCTCACTTCAGTTGTGCTGCAGAAGGGTGTCCAAACTCCGGCATGTCAAATCTGTCTCTGCACATTAGACATCTTGGGTAAAAATCTAACATCTCTGAAAGTTGCTAGAATTTTTAGTTTTAGAATAAACTTAGCTCCAAATCAGATTCTATGAAGAAGGCAACATTTCTGTTCTAGTGACCCAAGTCTGTCCTCCTCCCTACATGAGAACTGTTACAAAGACCATCATGTGGCACAGATGGGAGCCTCAGTAACTATTATGCCTGATACAAATTTCTATGCTACTTTAGAAAGAGCAGAACTGGAAGTCAGTTCAGCAGTGAACACTTGCTCAGCATCCATAAAGCCCTGGGCTTGATCTCCTACAAAACAAAATAAGAAAAATAGAAAGTAATTTATTTTAGACTTAGGATATAAAAGTTCCTTGAGAATTTCTAAAGAAAACCCAAGAGCACTGAGAGGGGAACCTCCCTGAACTGCCCCATCTACAAGACGTGGCATACACATCAAGACCCAGACCAAGACTAGATTCCAAAGAACAGTGCAGCCAGGAAAATGAAATCGCTGCTCTAAAAAACAAACAAAACAAAACAAAGCAAAACCCCCCAAAACAAGACAAATTTCTCTTCGTGATGAAAATGTGAAGCAATCTACAGAAGTCACGGCTGTTTTCCTATGCTGACATGTTACTTCTTATGTGACTAAAACTCTTCACATTTAAAATTTCAGAGACAAATTCACTTTATACTGAAAGGTGAAAGTGCTGTCATATGACGGGGAGTAGAGGTGTCTTAACATAGACAGCACCTTCAACCACCACCAAAATACCAACCCAAAGACAAAACTTCAACCTGCTTGCACAGGTGAACACCAGAGCTTCCAGGACCTGTAGGAGTCTCTCCAACAGCAGCATGTTCTCACTGCTGCGGAGCGTCACAATGGCCAAGGAAGTGCTCTGCTCATCCTAGCTGTCTCCAATGTCCATAGCACTCACACAAGATAGGGATACCTATGGCTAGCATGTTATCCACATTGTCACTGTTTCTTCCCACATTCCAACAAGGCCTAGCATGGAAACTCACCTTTAAATAAAATTGGGTAGTAGTAACACTAAACATTCCTAATTTTAGACAAAGCATGCAAGGTCAGAAAATGTGCATTACCAATTGCAGTTTTTACAGCTAAATGCTACTTTACTTAGGGTCACACTTGCAACTCCCTCCATACACCAAGACTGTACCCCATGATACTGGCTCACAGCAGGAAGAGCCTCTCATAGCACTTCTCACTCTAGACTCATGTGTCTAGTTTACTGTGTTTTTAATAGCTGAGGAAAAAAGTAGCAATGTATTTTTATGTCTCTGCCAAGAAAATGATTACTTAGGAAACACTTGAAAATTTACTGTTTTACAAGCTTAAGCTGGGTGGTGGCGGCAGATGCCTTTAATCCCAGCACTTAGGAGGCAGAGGCAGGTGGATTGCTATGAGTTAGAGGCCAGCCTGAGTCCAGGATAGCCAAGGCTACACAGAGAAACCCTGTCTTGAACCCCCCTCCAAAAATAACAAAAAAAAAAACCAAAAAACCCAAACAAAGAAAATTTACTGTTTTACAGCTTAAGAAGTGGTGCATCTAAATCAGGAGTGAAAAGTATTGGTGGGGGGATGGGGAGATGGATGAGAGGCTAAGAGCGCTGGCTGCCCTTGTAGAGGACTGAGGATCAGTTCCCAGCAGCCACATGGTGGCTTATAGCTGCATGTAAGTCTATTTCCAGAGGGATCAGACACAGCAGTAGGCATGCATGTGCTGCTGCACGTTCATACATGCAGGCAAAATACTGACATAAACATGAGTCTTAAAATAATAAAAAGAAAGAAAGGGCAGAGAATCGGTGGCACCCCACGTGCTACTAGTCCCTCAAAGCAAGCAGCGGTGGAAGCTGAGTTCACACGAGCACTGCTCACTATGAGCTTCAACGTAAGGTCGTTCAGAGTCCTCCAACAAGTGTCCTGCCAGAGCAGATAAGAAATCCCTTTCAGAGAACTCCTACTATGGTGTAGAAAACACCAGAATTGAAACTCATCTTTCTCTCAAGTAAATTATGAGAGACTGCTGCTGGTATATGGCATCAAGAATGATGGCCCATCCTTCAGCAATCACAGAACACCATGGAACAAGCATGGGGAGAGTATGAAATTGAACTGGTGGGATTGTATGACAGAAGAAAACAGGCCGCTGAACAGGAATATAAATGAGGCCTCAAATCAATATTCACTCAAGATATCACAGGCCAAGATTCCCTTCTCAATGACAGTGGGCTGAGAAGGCAAAGTCTGAGTTCTCAACACACCGTTGGAAAAGCTACCATCTGGGTCCTCAAGCTGCCTGCTCATCAAATGCAACTGCTGTGGGTGGAGGAGACCTCTGAGTCCCTTGTTTGAGGCTGCAGTTTGGTTTACAGGTTTCATTCCTTCAAAGCACATCTCCTCCTCTTGATCTGACATGTATCCTGGGGGGCTGGGGACACCATCCAGCGTCACTATAAACTTGGGACTTGCAGGTTTATCTGGTTGTACAAGATCTCTGCCAGACAGATAAAAAATACCATAGAATTAGGGAAACAAACACAAAATGCTGAGCCTCCTAAAGTCCTCTTCAGCAGAATTGTTACTTCCTTGCTTTGCATTTGGTTCACTAAGATAGCCTTCCTGTTATAGCAAAAGTGGAACTGTAACACGCAACAGCCATGGCCAGCAATTACAGCAACATCACCTGCGAGCCTGTACATATTAGTAATGACAATATCCTCTCAACTTTGACTCCATTATCCATTTGGTCCTTACAGGGTCAGCATGAAAATAAACCAAAAGCCAAACCAAACCAAACCAGAGAACAATTAGCAAGGATGCTCCGAGCGTCCTGCCAGCAGCTCTATTTTTACCCTGACGTTACCATCTCTACATGTGTTTCTTTACTGAACACTCAGTCTACTTTCTTAGGAAGAAACCATACAAGTCTTAGCTATTAACACCCTGCAGAATAATTTACTGATTTTGGTTACCCAGCTCTAAGAGTTCGATTCCCTGGGTGTACATTTAAAAACAAAGCAGAACACTAAACCCTGTATCAATGGAGTTAAATTATACTTGGCTTTTATTTCTACTTAATTAATTTCTGAGCAAGATGAACTCGAATTTTTGAAAACTGAATTTGGCTAACTATTCATGGCCTAGCCAGTGAACCAGTGAAAGCACTGTCTATTGGGAGCTATAGGAACAGGGAAGCTGGGAACTAACAGCTGGCCTGCACTATCTAATCACACAAAGTAGCTACACAAGAAAAAGAAACCATCTACCGTGTCTGCATAAGGTGTCCTGAAAGTACCCGCAGGGCATCTGCAGTCTTCATCCCCGACTCCTGGTTTGGTGTCACTACTATTTCCTCAGACAGCTTTGGCTTCTTCAGAATAAATGATCTTGTGTCTGCATGGACCATGGATTCCATGTCATAGTAATCTGAGCCAAAAAAATTGGCCGTAAATGTTTACTTCTGAATATACCTTTTACTCTCAAAATCATACAAGTGAGAAGAATGTCAATCTCTTATAGAATTATAATTACTTTTAAAGAAAATCAGAACTAATTCTACTCAGGAATAGGGTTGTAATTCTATTCCACACATCTCTTCAGAGAACTCAGCTAGTCTTCCTCACATGGCACATTACAAATGACTTTCTTTGCCTACAGCAGAGAAAGGCTTTCCTGTATCACATCTGTTGAGATATTAACAACACAGTAAAAGGACAACAACTATTTTTTTTTCAAAATCAGAAAGAATCTAATGTTTCCTAAAATTATGATTCAAAAACTGTTGAAGCACTTTTCCAAAATGAGTTCTGTTCATTTTTCAGTGATATTTACAGAAAACACTGCCAGATAAGAATTCAGTCAGCATAATTTCTATGTAGCTAGCTATACATAGAAAGCTATTTTAGAAGGGAATTTTAAGATGAATGTATGTCACACTAACCTTCAGTGGAAGCCACCACAAGCTCAAGTTATCTACATTATCTGTATGGTGTCTACTTCACAAAATGTAGCAAAAACTGAGTTCAGAGTAGATGTGAGTATCAGTATGCGATCAACTGACAAAAATTAACTGGTTCTTTTAAAGACGACAAATAAGTAGACCAAAATTTGGGCTATTAGTTCACTGAATATTTATTTCCTGAGTAACTAAGGACTGTTCTAAGTATGCAGATAAAAGGGAAAAGAAAATCAGACATTTAGATACAACTCTAAAACAGCAAAGCCCAGAAAAGAGGTTGGTAGAACATGAGGTATCTCCTCTAGCTGAACAGTCAAAGAAATGCTAGCTCAAGATGAGAGCGTAAAGGAGTAAAGTGAGTAAGAGCGCCAGTGCAGGCAAGGAAAGCACACGGAGCCAGAAAGGGGCCCTCACAAAACACCGAGGACGGTGAAGAATGTGGAATGACTAGACAGATCATGTGACGGTGTGAGAGGGGGATGGTAAGATGAAGGAAATGTAAAAATCATGTGTCTAAATATTTTGGATTCTGGTCTGATCTATTTGGAGGTTCCTAAGTAGGGAAGTAACACAATCAACCGTTTCCTAGGGAAAAAAAAAAAAGAGAGAGAATATTCTCTTCCCATGTGGGGCACGGTTATATACACCTTTAAAAGTTCAGGCACTCAGAAGGCAGAGGCAGGAGAATGTCTGTGAGTTCCAGATCAGCCATGCCTACAAAGACAAACCCAGTCTCCATAGACAGACAGACAGACAGACAGACAAGATAAGATAGGTTAGATGGGTAGACAGACAGAAAGACAGACATAAAATGTATTCCCTTCATCCTTTCAACACACGAAAAAGAAAAAGTACATGCTACATACTCCCATCAAACTAGCAGGGCTTCACAGGGGCAGCCACTGTAACCACAGACAGGGAAGGCACAATGGATGGAAGAAAGAGACGAGGTGAAAGTAGGATGTACAGGGAAGAGGAGCCAATACAAAAATTTTAATTTTAGATTCCTTTGGTTTAAAATACTCTAGGGTTTCTACTCATTTAGAAAGAAGGTAAAACTGTGCACTGTGGCCCTCTGAAGAGGTAGGTAAGAGCAGCAGTGTTGTGGTAGGTTTCCAGCTGTGATCAACTGCTGCTGGATGCCACGTCCTGCCACAGAAGCCGACTCAGCAGTGTTCCTGCAACGTCCCTGAGGCCGTCTGAAGCCCTTCAATGACAAGAGTCACTGGCTGCCTCCAGCAGAGCCAGGACTTGATCAAGGAACACTCCATTCCCTTCCTACCACTGGTGGTTTCTGTGATATTGCTGCTGTCTCCAGTTCAAACCTCAGCAGGGCACAGAACAGACAAAAAAAATATCGAGAAGAAAACATAGAAAAAGTTAGCTATTTAGAGAGCATCAGGAGAGAAGGGCTGGCAAAAGAAAATGAAAGGCAGTGAGAGCAAAAGGTTAAAAAGCTGAAAGAAACACAGGAATGCAATTGTCACAGGCTATCAAGTTTAGGGAAGTGTGCACTGGAACCAGATTACAGGCCAGAGGGACTGATCCACTAGTGGCTCAAGTGCTTGCTGAGCCAGGCATGAGTGTAGCTTGGATCCCCAGAAGCCATGTATTATCAGGTAGTAGTGGTGACCCACCTGTAATTTCAGCTTCAGAATGCAGGGACAGGTATCCCAGAGCAAAACCAGCCTCATCAGCAAGCTCTGGGTTCAACCCTGCCTCAATGAGTAAGGTGGAATGAGTGATGGAGGACTCCTGACATCAACCTTAGGCCTCCACATGCACATGCACACACACTGCTGTGAATCCACACACAGGTAAACAAGCCTCACCTATGCATGCCACACATACACAAATGGAGTAAGAAACTTGATGGTGCTGGGTGACAATGAGTCCCTGCATAGAGGACAGTTACAGGGTGTCTGCACAGAGACTCACAAAATTGCCAACAAAGACTTTTACTACACACAAAGAAAACAACTGCAAAGGAACAACCTTATTTTCAAAGTTAGAAAAGAAGGAGGAGGAGGAGGAAGAGGAGGAGAAACTGATTCTAAGACAATAATAAAGCAATCTAAGTTAGACTACAAGGTTCTCCAAAGACTGAGAACTAACAACAGAAAGGACCCTGGGAAGAGCAAAAGAGAGGTGTGCTAGAGGGTTCACTTCAAAACCAATGAACCGCTGGGCGTGATGGCACACGGCTTTAATCCCAGCACTCGGGAGGCAGAGGCAGGCGGATCACTGTGAGTTCAAGGCCAGCCTGGTCTACAAAGCAAGTCTAGGATAGCCATGGTTACACAAGGAAACCCTGTCTCAAAAACCAAAACAAAACAAAACCAAAGAACCAAAATACCAAAAACAAAAACCCAAAACCAATGAACCTAAAGCTTAAGTCCATGCACCTATTTTCCCTGTTTGGAACTGTTCTGTACCCATCCCCACCACAACAGTCAAGACTTTAAAATGACTGTGCACTCTCCTGTCCATCACTGCTGGTGAGTCAGGAATGAGCAATCCCTCTCTATCACAGAAAGGTACCACAACAAAACAGTGAGAAATCTGTTTAAAAGGCAGCTTTCGTAGCCAGTCGGTAGTGGCGCACGCCTTTAATCCCAGCCCTCGGGAGGCAGAGGCAGGTGGATTGCTTTGAGTTCGAGGCCAGCCTGGTCTACAAAGCGAGTCCAGGATGGCCAAGGCTACACAGAGAGACCCCTGTCTTGAAAAACAAAGAAGAAGAAAAAACAAAACAAAAAACAAAAACAAAACAGAACAAAAAAGCTTTCCTGAAAACCTTTACCCATTTTGTAGATTCTTTTCCTTGGACAAAGTATGGCTTTAGACTCTCAATAAATTCCAGAAATGCCAGCAACGGTCAAATAATTCAACAGTGAAATAGGAACAGGCATGAAGCAGACACTGTATAATAAGGTCATAGTTCCTCCACGGTCCTGAACTGTGATGATCAGGCTATCATTTGGAAGACCTTTCTTGGCAAAGCTAATCAGGGTGCTCCCAAACTAGTCTGACAGACACACTGCTCTTTACACAGGATGCATACTCAAAAACAAAGTCTAACCCACAAGTCCCAACTCCAGAACCCAGAATACCAAATCAATGTTGTACTGATTCTCTTTTGAAACAGATAAGCAAGAAAATGAATGTGAAAAACCACTAACATGAAACTCGAAACCAACAACTCCGAGAAAACAAGACCAAGGAGGAAAAAGGAAAATGTCAAAGCCATCATTTAACATCCTCAAAGCCATAAGAAACTATTGCAAACATGAAACAAAATCAGTATGTTAAAAAAAAAAAAAAAAAAAAAATCGAAGGAACATGAAGAAAACAGAATAAAAAAGCTGACAGAATAAAGACTGTGCTCACTCATAAACGCTTCAAGTGAGCTGTGCAGTGAAGGTAACAACAACAGGATGCACAGGAGCTGATGGCGTGGGCACAACAGTGCACAGACTTTGGCCTCCACACTGGAACAAGACTTCTATGTGCAATGTTGCAAGATGAAGCAACACCAAGGTCAGGGCGTCTTAGCGCTCAGGCAGGCAGAAGGCAGGAGAGGCAGAAGGACAGTAACTCCATCTCCTTCAAATGGTTAGGATCTGAGATTGATCTAGAGGCAAAAGCACATGTTGAGACAGAGACCTAGGGAAACAATGGCTGTGGCATTCTGGGGGGTAGTGTGGGGAGAAGATTTAGAAAGTGGAAAGCAGAGACAGGAATCAAGGACCAGAGCTGCCAACAAAGAGCAGCTTCACGGGAAACTCAAGAAGTATTAAATGTGGTGGCACATGCCAACACTTGGACATGAACACAGAGGACAGCAGGCTTAAGTCAGTGTGGGCCACATAATAAAAACGAAAACACAAAGTTTCAGGTATCCAATTGTTTCCTGCATTTATTAAGCTAGGAGGGATTGGGGAACCAAAGGCATAGATAAAAACAAGGACCCCACTCCCACCCTGAAGCAGCCCATGGAATGTGTATCTATGGTGAGTAGACTGCCTGACAGAAGCTGTAACAAGACTGTAAAGTGAGGCCAACACACTGGGGAGGATGAGCTGGTGCTGAAGGGGTGGTGAGGCAGCGAAAGTGGGAGGAGGTGAGCTAAGGACACACGCTGCCGTGAAGGTGACCGTGGGGAGAAGGTGGACAGGGACTCTAAGCTGTCTTCACAGCAAGAAAAGTGAGCAGCTAAGAGACAAGGAGGAAAGGCATGGGGAAAAGAAAGTTTATGAACAAGACAAAACAAACAAAAACAAAAACCAACCCACCACACATGGAGGAAATGCAGATCTTACATCCTGGCCCTAAAATCTTTTCATCAATCTAATTGTACTATCTTAGGGCAGGATCTAAGAGATACATGCCACTGAATGAGGAGTAAGCAATGGGAACAGCAACAGAAAACTGCCACATTCAGTGATAATGTAAACATTACCCACCTGGACTCATCTCCATTGTTTCTACCATTACTGGATCAATTTGCAGTCGGGATAACAGTTGCCTCTGTTGAGTTCCTAGAATACAAGTTTTAAGACTTCACTAAACTTAATGGAAATATCAACATTTGTTTCTCAGAAATTACTCTTTGAATTCATCTGAAAGTCCTACAAGTAAAGCTCCTACAACACAATGTGCTAACACTGCAGTCTTCAAATATACCTCTGTTAAATAAACTTGTTTTTGTTAAACAAAAAAGGCAGCAAAGTCCCTCGTGGTGGCCAGTTTTCTTGGATTGCAGAAAAGGAAAGGGTGGAATAAATAGGAGTTGGTCATGTGTGGCCACGGGGCCTTTAGCAGACAGACACACAGTAGGCACGGGAAGTCTGTTTTTTGAACTCTCGTCACTACTTACCTCACACCGCCTCCCCTCCCCCATGACGTCCTGATCTTTAAAAATAGCTAAACCTGTGGGAACTTAAACCAAAACCCAAATACATTCCACAATTACCCTGTCATGAAATTCCTAAAAGACAAACTAGCTTGGACAGATGCAAAACAAACAATGGACCAAGGATGATGCTCAGAACTCGGCACCCAGACCCTCCACCGGCTGCACACCAGACTGCCCGTGAGCTTCAGAATAATGCTCAGCTGCTCAACAGTGTCTCCACACCCAGTGCCTCCATCCCTGCACGTGGACTTTGCCTAATGACGTCATCTTAGGAAGTGTCCTGTCACCACATGGTGTGGTGTGAATGTAAAGCACTGTTCTCAGCCTTCCTAATGCTGTCTGTCACCCTTTAATACACTTCCTTATGCTGTGATGACCCTAACCATAATTTATTTTCCTTGCTTTGTTATAAATGTAATCTTGCTACTTTTATGAATTGTAATGTAATTGCCAATGGTTGTAGGCAACCCAAAAGGGTTGTTCAACCATCAAAGGGGTCACAACCCACAGGCTGAGAACAGCTGATGTAACTGTTTAGATCTATAAATCTAGTTTTCTTTAAGTTGATCAGGTAAAGTACTTTTTACTTCTAAAATAGCTCCTAAGTTCACAATACTAGTTCATTGTATTCTTGAGCCCTTGTTTGGAGAGTTCTAGCAAGTGAGGATGTTCTCTTCAACTGAGTATGCAGCTTTGGTAGGACGCCAACATGGAGAAGTGAGGAAAGGAATCCCTACCTGCCTAGCCAGCAAGATGAGCTGAGTCAATCCTGGTGGCCAGTGGTGACATGTCACAACCATATAGCCCTCACATTCACATCATACTAAAATTCTTTGTCTTCTTCTTCTTTTTTTTTTTTTTTACATTATTTTTATTTTCTAAGTGTGTTTCTAAGAATGTATGTTCACTGCACATGTGCCTGGTACCCATTGAGGCCAGAAGAGGGTGTTGGATTCCCTGGAACTGGGGCTATAGACAGCTATGAGCTGCCACATGGGTGCTGGGAACCGCAGCTAGTGCTCTAAACCACAGTGCCACCTCTAGAACTCCCATACTAATATTCTTAATATCTAATGCGAAATAAAACCCAGTGAACTGATCTTGTCTATCCTCCCAAGCTACATGAATTATGACAAAGGATGGCACACTTCACTGAAATTGTAACCCTTGCTGTGCTTAATTTAGAACAAAAGCATCAAACTACACTATGGAGATGAAATTGGCATGGGTGCAAACAGTGGAGTTAGCAGCCAGTCAACTGCACACTGATGTCTAGTGTATCTAGTGTGTGTAGCTGCACAAGGACACGCTTGCTTACACAACGCAAACAGGAAGATGGCAAGGCTTTGCCAAGCACATCACTGAAAGATGTTTTCACACTTTAAAAGGTACACTCAAGCTAACATCTTACCAGCTGTTCTTTATGAAGGTATTACTTAAGTTTCATCTTCCCAGACTGATATGTACAAATGAGGGTAAATTCCTTTGAAAGTTACCATGGCAAAAACAATCATGGAGAACAGACCTTAATTTACAGACCACCTGCTTAAGCTGTATTCCTGTTGAACAACCTATTAACATGTTGTAAGTTACAGAACCAGTAATAAAATTAAGTAATTTTATAGCAAAATAACATCACAGAAATACTTGAAAGAGAATCATTTCCTCTCAAGTTTTACTTTATCTTAAAGCCCATTCACCTTTTTCAAATCTCTGCCCCGAGCCCCACCCAAAGGACACAAATGTGAAACCATCAAGCGTAACTTAACCAAACCCTGGCCCAAAACAAAATACTCTCCACCTTTTTTGAAGACAGGGCCTCACTATGTGGGCCTGGCTGGCCTGGAACTTGTTACATGGACCAGGCTAACCTTGAACTCAGATACCTACCTGTGTCTACCTCCTGAATGCTGCTGGTATTAAAGGTGTGCCAACACAGCTGGCCCCCTCAAAACATCTAAGGAGGTTATAACTGAATTCTTACCTAGCCTAGCATGCTATATTGTCGCCAGTACTTCAAAATAGCAAGAAAACACATTAGAGCTCCACTGAATTTTGATAGACTTCGAACTGAATTATACACAGCCCAAGCAACGAAGACTTCAATTTCTTTTTCTGTGCTGATCTGCCTCTAAACCAGAGCTAGTCACAGTGTGGAAAGATCAAAGGATCAGCACCTAAAACATATGGTTTACCTTTCTCAACATTTGTTAGGAAGCCAATTATTTTTACATCAGTAGTCTCTGACTGCGTTTCAAACTCTATTCTCTCTTGAAAATCTTCCAGCTGTCTGTTGCATTCAGATGTTGATGTTGATGTTGAATATTCATTCATTTTAACCTCTAAAGATGAAATTTTTGCTTCATTCTGGGACATTCTAACGTTCAAGTCAAAAATGTTTGCTTCCACTGTCAAAATAGCTGCTTTCATTCCTTTAATTTCATTGATATCAGTTGCTATTTTCCTCAAAAGGTGGGAAATGTTGCCCAGCTCATTTAGTGAACAAGAAGCACTTGTCAGAGAGCCTAAGTCAGCCGGCTCTGGGGAGAGGAGAACTGGTGGCGAAAACCTTGAAGACATTTTCATAAAATTCCTGGCATTTTCACAGCCCATTAAATGATTCCATCAAAAGTAAAAGCAACCACCAATACTGTTACCTTTAAAAGTGCTAATGACAACATTTTAAAACCTCCAACTGAAAAAGTAAGGTGACACCATTCTAAACTAAGAGTCTGTACTGTGAAAAGTGAAGCACAGCAGACCAGTTTTCTCTTCTACAGTGAAGAGCACTGGAACCAGCACTGTGTCCTGTAAGTCCAGTCATCAGCGCCTCTGCAAATAAACTCTATTATGACATACAAAATAATCCTCACTTCTGATTGGCTGAGCAGACACACATGATACCCAAAGAACTTTCTATTATTTACATCATATGTTGGGAATTCCATAAATTAAAGAAATATATTCACCCTGTTGTCCACTAAATTATAATTTTGGAGCTTCAGACTGAGTTGCTTTGTTTTAAATTTCATCCTCTGATAGCAGTGGATGATAGAGCCGAGTTGGCACTACCTGTAGGGAGAGGGCAGGGAAGGCAACTGGACTCAGGATCAGATGAACCTTTTTAAAAAATGTATACAAAGCTGGGCATGGTGGCGCACGCCTTTAATCCCAGCACTCGGGAGGCAGAGGCAGGTGGATTGCTGTGAGTTCGAGGCCAGCCTGTTCTACCAAGTGAGTCCAAGACAGCCAAGGCTACACAGAGAAACCCTGTCTTGAAAAACCAAAAAAAAAAAAAAAAAAAAAAAAAAAAAAAAAAAAAAAAATTTTTTTTTTTTTACACAGTAACGAGCTCCACCTGCACACTAACGTAAACTGATGCTGCATAATGCAGCTTATTGGTAGAGAACCAGACTGGTGTACTGAGAATCTAGATTCACTCCTCAGCGCCCTAGGAGGTTGACCAGGTCAGTACAGGGCCGCATATCTAACAATATTTGGGGCAACATAAATTGGTCTTGAAAACAACAACAACAAACCCCAAAGTTAGGTGGATAGGAAAGTGGGGGACAGATCTGGGAAGAGTTAGATGAGGGGAATATGTTCAACAAACACCGTAGATGAAACTTGACTCTCAAAGAATTCGTAACAAAATAAAACAAAACAAAAAATTCTTTGTCTGCCAGGCGTGGTGGCGCACACCTTTAATCTCAGCACTCGGGAGGCAGAGGCAGAGGCGGATCTCTATGAGCTCGAGGCCAGCCTGGTCTACAAAGGGACTTCCAGGACAGCTAGGGCCATACAGAGAAAGCCTGTCTTGGAAAGAAACAAACAAACAAACAGTCTTGGTCTTAGTTTGAAAAAGTTGTTTTCACTTTGGTTTACTCCCCAGGTAAGCTATACAATTTATAAGGAGGCAATAAATAAATAAATAAATAAATACATACATACATACCACCACCACCACCAACAACAACTAAAAAACAGACAGGATTCACCAAAGCCTCCTAAAAAGACTTATCCTGTGTCTGTGCATGGGTGCGCAGGATAGAAGTCCACACCAGCTGTTACTCCCCAATCACTTCTTTACCTCATTTATTTGAGACAGTGTCTCTCAATGAACCCCGAGTCTACTGATTCAGACAGATTAACTGGTTAGCAAGGCCCTGGGATCCTCCTATCTCTTCTCATGATTATAGGTGCATGTTGAGCTAGCTCCATAGCCCAGAAGAACAATCCTTTTTTAAGGGTTTTCTCTGTGTTAGCCTTGGCTGTCCTGGGCTTGCTTTGTAGACCAGGCTGACCTTGAACTCAAAGCGATCTGCCTGCCTCTGCCTCCTGAGTGCTGAAATTAAAGGCATGTACCACCACACCTGGCAATAATTCTTTATTTTTTAAAAAAAATTGCAGCTTCTGCTGGGCATGACGACACATGGTCTGTAATGAGACCACTTGGGAAGAAGGATCAAGAAGCGCAAGGTTAGCATTGAGTATTAAGTAAACTGAACCAGCCTGAGGTGTAGGAGACCCTATCTAACGATACAAAGAGAACAAAAAATTACAGCTTTTGGTTTGCTAGTCAGGTATCTACAGATCACAATACAGAAAAAAGAATCAGGTAGTGTGGCACACACCTTTCATCCCAACACGTGGGAGGCAGAGGCAGGAGGATCGGAGTTCAAGGCCAGCCTGGTCTACAGAGTGAGTTCCAGGACAGCCAGGGCTACACAAATAAACCCTGTTTCAAAAAACAAAACCAAAAAACCCAATCCTCCACGCCCTGTCCAAAACAAGAAGGACAAAGGCTACTAGAGCATACATGTAAACAATCTTTATACATGTCCCTATCATTTACCTGCAAATTAATCTAATTTTTAAAAAATATTAATTCACACAAAAGACAGTGTACAATACCCATAAGGCTCTGAATTCAAATAGAATTTAAGATCACATAACATGTATCCAGAGTCAATATTAAGAATAGCATATCCAGGACTAGAGATGGCTCAGAGGTTAAGGGCACTGTCTGCTCTTCCAGAGGTCCTGAATTCCCTGCAGTAACATGGTGGCTCACCACTATCTATAATGTGATCTGATGCCCTTTTCTGGACTGCAGCTGTACATGCAGGCAAAGCACTGTATACACAGTAATAAATCAATCTTTAAAAACAAAAACTGTGTATCATTATTAAGCACTGTCTGCAAACCAGTTGGTTCACTAGAGGTCACCAAACTATCCAGAAGACAACAGGACAGTGGTCTAACAGAACAAGTCACACAGAAACAAGATACTCAACAGCACAGCACATGACCCCTGCATTGCTTGTGGTGCCCCGTACCAATTTTACATGCAAAACTTAAAAAGACTCATCCAAAGAATCCCATGAAAAGCTCCATCAATAGAGAGAGCATGTATATTTTAACACATTCTTTAGAATAATATTGAAGTAAGTAAGACTACTGTTACACCTATTAGGAAATTAGGACAAAGAAAAGTTTGTATGAGCTAGTAAGGGGCAAGGCTTGGATTTAACACATAACGTTTTAATCACTGTTACTGTACTGGTCTCTATGACCTGTTAAATGGAGCAAAAAGTTACAGAGCTCCATGAAGTGTAAGCACTGATCTACACACACATGCATTATATACATAGCATGCGCAGAATACCACTTCAAGTGTCAAACGTTTATGGATGTGAACCTGTATAACGCTACACTAACATAAGCCTTTTCAGCGCTTACCTTCAAGAAAGGAAGTAGGAAAAATGAGTGAAAGAAACAAAAGCAAAAAAGCTGGCTTGCTTACCACAGATACTATACAGTTAAAATATGATCACTGATTTAAGGATGGGGGGCAAAGGAAAGGATCATAACATAAGGTTTCAACAAACCCAAATAGAAATATATGAACATATATTAGCTGCAGACATCACACAGAAAGCCTCAAATAAACTTCCTGAGGACGGACTTCAAAAATAAACTACAGCACAGTTTCCACATATCTGCTGGAGAAAAGGGAATTTTGGGGGGTGGAGGTGGGGAGGGGTGACGAGAATGACGATGTGGAAGTAGAAAAGAGGCACAGTGGTCTATAGGAGGAACTGAGTACCAGAGAGGAGGGACAGGGGCGTAGCTGATGAGACCAGGGAAGCCACCAGCAGTTACCAGGAGTGTAATAGGGACCACCTGGGGGTTATGAGTGGAGGAGCAGTGTGATTTCTGCTTAAAAGAAAAAGAAATGATAGAATTTTAATTTAGTATTTGAAATTTTTTAAAAAGAATGGAAAAGAAGGCAGGGTTGGAAGTGCACAGACTCAGAGGCCCACAAGTCACAGACAGCGGCTTAGAGCAGAGCAATAATTGCAGAGGTAAGAAGTTTGGTGAATTCTACATATTCTAAAGACAGGAGTCCAAAACAAAACAGTTTTCTGGACATGTCAGGACAGCTGCACTCATGAACTCATAGGGCTGCTCTGGTTGTCTGCCTCCAGTGGCTAGTCCTGAAACAACAGGGAGCGGTTCACAAGCCCTGGAAGAGCTACTGACAAGTTAATGGTTTCTAAGGAGAGTCACTTTTCTTTTAAAGGTATGGCCCCTGGTAGACCAACCATCTTGCAGTGGACGGTCCGACATTTATTAGTATATAGGTAACACAAAGTAAAATCAGTACGCTATTTAAAAGAAGAGGAGGTGCCAGGTGTAGTAGTGCATGCCTTTAATCCCAGCACTTGGGAGGCAAAGGCAGGACAGCTGTGAGTTTGAGGCCAGCCTGATCTACAAAGCAAGTCTAGGACAGCTAAGACTACACAGAAAAACCCTGTCTTGAAAAAAGAAGGAATTCTCGAAATTTGTGGACAAATTGATGGAACTAGAAAGGATCATAATGAGTGAGTTAACCCACAAGCAGAAAGAGTCAAATGGTATATACTCACTTATATCTAGACACTAGCCCAAGGGGCATGTCCCATAAAAGTCTTCACTTACCAGGAAAGTGTGACAGAGCGGAAGACTTCCTACTGGGACTCTAGGTGAGAGAAGAAAGGGAGAATGGGGAAATAGAAGGATCCAGAGGGTCCTAGAAACCTACAAGAAGAACATTATGACGGGTAGATCTGGGCCCAGGGGTCCTGCTCAAACTGTGGCACCAGCCAAGGACAATACGTGCAGGAAACTTCGAACCCCTACCCACATCTAGCCAATGGACAGACATTCTCCACCGTTGAGAGGAGAGTGGGGACTGACTTTCATACGAACTCTGGTGCTACATATTTGACCATGTCCCCTGGAAGGATAGCAGGCTACCAAGAAGAGACTTGATACCCTATGAGCATATACAGGGGGAGGAGGTCCCCTTAGTCACAGTCATAGGGGAGGAGAGTAAAGGGAAAATGGGAGGGAGGGAGGAATGGGAGGATACAAGGGATGGGATAACAATTGAGATGTAATATGAATAAATTAATAAAATATATTTTTTAAAAAAGAAAAACCACAAAAAATATATTTAAGAAGATGTTCAGTATATACACTGAAGACAAAGATGGTCCTTTATATATCCTGCATTGATGCAAACATGATACAAATTTAGGCATGCAATATGTTATTTCCATGCTGCAGGAGAGCAGCAAAAGTGATAGCTCCTAATTAGTCATGTGATCACACAGCCAACAACTGATGCTCTACAGCAGAAGATGCTGT
Source organism: Acomys russatus (assembly GCF_903995435.1). Taxonomy (NCBI): domain Eukaryota; kingdom Metazoa; phylum Chordata; class Mammalia; order Rodentia; family Muridae; genus Acomys; species Acomys russatus. The sequence goes on along the minus strand of NC_067137.1, from coordinate 107,371,535 downwards.
TAAGCTACAAAGGCAGATACGGTACTTGAAATGTATTTTTAACTTAATGCTATTTTACAACTTACAAAGGCTTTATTGAAGTAACTCAATCATAAATGAAGGACACCTGCTAAGGAAATAATTTTGGAGAGTAAGGTAGGACAAGTTAAAGCCAGACAGAGCTGGGCATAGTGATACCAACAATATCAACACTCAGAAGGCTACATAGCTACTTCTATTCCAATGTGAGCCAAATAGTGAAATTTTACCTCATAAACAAAATCTAAAGAAAGGAGGGCCACTGACAGAGAATAAAAATGAGAAGAGTAAAACTTGCAAAAAGTATTTCCCCCACAGAAGAGCACAGATTTCCATATATGTACATAATACCCATTCCCAAAGGGAGTGACATGACAATTTAAGCCCATCACAGTAAAATGTAAATACTAATTGCACAGAGAACAAACCAACAACAACAAAAAGCTAATTAAACGTTTTTTTTCCACGCCCGGCTTAATTAAAACTAAAGAAGAAAAATAAAAAGATTTACTTATTTTGCATACAGTGCTCGGCCTGCATGGATGCCTGCACACCAGAAGAAGGCACCAGATCTCACTATATATAGATGGTTGTGAGCTACTATGTGGTCGCCAGGAATTGAACTCAGGACCTTTGGGAGAGCAGCCAGTGCTCTTAACCTCTGAGCCATCTCTCCAGCCCTCTAATTAAAACGTTTTGTTTGTTTGTTTTTTGCTTTTTTAGACAGGGTTTCTCTGTGTAGCCTTGGCTGTCCTGGACTCACATTGGAAACCAGGCTGGCCTCCAACTCACAGCGATCCACCAGCCTCGGCCTCCGGAGTGCTGGGATTAAAGGTGTGTGCTGCCACACTCAGCTTAATTAAAACTTCTTAGAGGGAGGATAAGCGTCCAGGTGTTAGTCAAGCATTTGGCACTCTAGGTAGATCAGCTTGGGGAAGAGTGAAAACTTCACTTAATAGGCAAGAGAAGAAAACAAGTAAACAAAAGTTATGTTAACAACAAAGGGGAATGCTTTCTAAAAGCCTTGGGGGTGGGGTGGGGTGGGGTGGGGCAGCTCAGCAGTTAGGAGCACTAGCTGCTAAGAAGGGAGATCAGTTCTCAGCATGCACATGGCAGCTCCCAACTGTCCATAAATCTGTATCTGACAACTCTTCTCCACAAGCAGTAGGCATGCACGAGGTGAACCTAAGAGCATGCAGCCAAAACACCCAGATACGGAAATAATTCTAAAAACACAAACCCTCAAACTCTAGCGACAGTTCTGTAGCTAAGTTGCTGTTCATATTTACTTGTTAATCTGTTTAGCTTGAGACAGACTACATAGCCCTGGCTGTCCTGGAACTCACTCTGTAGACCAGTCTGGCCCTGAACTCAGAGACCCAACTGCCTCTACCTCCCAAGTGCTAGGATTAAAGGTGTGCACTACCACATGCAGCAATTCCTGCTCTAGCAGAAAACCAGAGATCAGTTCCTAACACTAACACAGGCAGCTCATAACGGCCTGTGACTCCAGTTCCAGGGAAGCAGCGCCAACTTCTGGCCTCCAAATGAACCTTTGTAATAGGGACTTCCATAAGCTGTTGTTGTTGTTGAGACAGGATCTTGTACATACTAGGCTGGCATCATACTTGAGGACGACCTCGAACTCAGGGAGATCCACCTGCCTCTGCCTCCCAAGTGCTGGGATTAAAGGTGTGTGCCACCGCAGCCTGGCCAACACATATTTTGTATTATAAAATACTTTACTTAAAGATATGAGTATAAATACACCACATGGAAAAGTCAAAGGAAATCCATGCCTACATTCATTGTAGTAAAACTGCAGAACAAAGACAGAGATGATCTTGGGAACAGCCAGAGACAAAGAACAGATCACTTATAAAGAAACAACGCAAGTCCAGCTGCCTCTGCCTCCCAAGAGCTGGGATTAAAGGCTTAACATTTTCTTAAAATGCTCAAATAAGCCTGATATTTAAGTGTTTATTATTTTAATAGTATTTAGATTCCATAGGCATTCAGGAGGAACTACTCTTTTTTCCCCCATTTTTATTAAATATTTTTTAATTTTTTACATATACATTTATATTATTGCATATACATACAATAAACTACCTACAGCAAGAAGAACCATGAAAAATTATAATTTTACATGTGTTCGGAGCCAGCCCGGGGTCACTCAAGGCTATAAGAGTCTACTGGCTATGGAAAGATACTGACGCCCCGTTCCAAAGCTAACTTCCTCCTTTCAGCCCCTGCAGATGTTGTTTAGCAGGTTAGCTCAGGACTTTCCGAGAGATAGACATAGTTAGCTAAGGTAAGATAGAAATTGTTCCAAGAAAAACCACAGGATGTTCCCCTAATGGTATTATCTGGAGACATTCTCATGGCCCCCCTACTGCTTAGTTCCTGCCTCCACCCCATTTAAGCTTCTGTTTTTGATTCAATAAACGGACCTTGATAGGAACGCTACTTGGTCTCACCTCTTTCTTTCCTGTCTCATCCCTCAGGTATGGCTCCCCTCTCGACCCCATAATTACTGGTCCTGCTGGACGGGACATACATGTATGGATGGGTATCTTGTCTACATGCATGTTTTACCACCTCCAGGCAGTACCTCAAGAGGCAAGAAGAGGACAAGGGGAACTAGAGTTTTATAGATAGTTACGAGTCACCATGTGGGTACTGGGAATTGAACCTAGGTCCTCTAGAAGAGCAATCAGTGTTCAAAATGGAGCCACATCTGCAGCCCCACCTTCCTTCATTTCCCACACCAGGAGTTGGCACTCTTTATTTTGTTCTAGAAGAATATCCAATCTGTTGCAACTACTCAACTCATATCGTAGTAGTTTTCATTCATGAATTGGTACAATTAGTTTCAAATAAAATTTGTTTACAAAAACAGTACCAACTACTATTATTTGGTCACCAGTCATAATTATAGGAAAAACAATACAAATGTTCAATTTTACTCATGTTTTCAAGACAATGTTAAAGTGTCATTATCAACAATTAGTTTCTTTTCATTTTTTGTGGGTGTTTTTGGTAGCTAGATTGTTCTTAGGACTGAATTTAAAGAGTTTATTTTAAGGCAATTGTCATCCTTATAAAGATGAAATGGTTATATCTTTGGCCAACAGGAACCTTTTTAGATGCTGGTTCTAGATCTTTTGCCATACTTCTAATAATAGCTTTCTTTGCTATCATAGTACCTAGACACTTTAAAAGTTATTTTAACTTTTCTAGCATTTAATGAGGCTAAGGGAAGAGACAGAAGGAATGTATGAAATCAAAGATTTCACAGAACCTAGAACAATTCTTAGTTCAGAAAGAATAAAAAACTATCTTCCTAACATCAGCTACTGAAGGGGAGGACACGTGGGAGTAAACTGTACTGCATGGTCAGAGAGAAGCAAAATTACAAATACTATGAACATCAGATTTCTGTTTGAAAGAAGTGGGTAGAACCTAGTTTTTTTATTTCTGATCATAGTAAATAAAAGTGATGAAAGAAACTTCAGTCTCTCCTGATGAAAAAAAGGAGGTAGCAAAAATAAAAATACACAAAGGAGGGAGAACAATTAGCTAAAAGCTACAACTTCCCAATGTGTTAGGCACCAAGGCCAAACCAGGGGCACCAGAGGAAGGATGCCAGGAGAGAAAAAGTAAAGAAAACTTAAGATTTTAAGTTGGAAGAACTGGGGCAGAGACAACAAAGAGAAGTAAACAAGGCTAGCGAGGTAGATGGTTTAGCAGGTAAAGGACTTGGTGCCAAACCAGATCACTAGAGTTGGAGTCCCAGAACCCACAAGTGGAAAGAGAGAAACAGCCCCCACAGGTTGTAATCTGACCTTTACATGCATGTCCACACACCTATACTCATTAAATACATGAAAAAACAAAAAAGATTGAACATAGAAATTAATGCATCTTTAAGTACAAATTTTCTAACAACAAGCAAAGTCTTTAATGATTAAGGCTGGATGATATACTCAAGGGAGTTGACTAGCAATCTCTCTACTTTTGAGAACATTAAGTTTTTCCATAATAACTAAAAAAACAACTTTGGGTATCAACATGGCAAAAATGGCCTTCTTAACAAAAGCAATCTACAGATTCAATGCAATTCCCATCAAATTCCAACACAATTCTTTACAGACCTTGAATGACAATACTCAATTTCATATAGATAACAAAAAAACCCAAGATAGTGGGAAAAAAAATACTGTACAATGAAAGAACTTCTGGAATATCACCACCCCTGATTCCAAGCTGTTCTACAGAGCAATAGTAATAAAACCTATGGTACTGACATCAAAACAAGCAGATTGATCAATGGAATTGAACTGAAGACCCAGAAATAAACCTGCACACCTATAACACTGTATTTTTGACAAAGAAGCCAAAACCATACAATGGAAAAAGATAGCATATTCAACAAATATTGCTGGTCTGATGTAGAAGAATGCAAATAGATTTGTACTTATCACCCTGTACAAAACTCAAGTCCTGGATCAAAGACCTCAACATAAAACTGGATACACTACATCTATTAGAAGAGAAAGTGGAGTACAGCCTCGAACTTATTGGCATAGGAGACAACTTCCTGAACAAAATACCAACATCTCAGAGTCTAAGATCAACAATTAATAAATGGGACCTCTTGAAACTGAAAAGCTTCTGTAAGGCAAAGGACGTCATCAATAAGACAAAACAGCAATCTAGAGATTAGGAAAAGATCTTCACTAACCCTATAGCAGATCAAGGGCCAATATCCAAAATATCCAAAAAGAACGCAAGAAATTAAACACCAACAAACCAAATAATCAAATTTAAAAATAGGGGACAGAGCTAAACAGAGAATTCTCAACACAGGAATCTCAAATGGCTGGGAAGCATTTTAAAGAAATGTTCAACATGCCTAGTTATCAGGGAAATGTAAATCAAAGTAACTCTGAGATTCCATCTTACACCTGTCAGAATGACTAAGATCAAAAACTCAAATGATAGCACACTCTGACTAGGATGTGGAGTAAGGGGACATTTCTCCATTGCTGATGGGAGTGCAAACGTGTACAAGTACTTAGGATATCAATTTAGAAGTTTCTCAGAAAATTGGGGATATATCTACCTCAAGACACAGCCACACCACTCCTGGGCATATACCTGAAAGACGCTCCACCACAGCACAAGGATATCTGCTCAACTATGTTCATAGCAGCTTTATTTGTAATAGCCATAATCTGGAAACAACGTAGATGTCCCTGAACTGAAGAATTGATAAAGAAAATGTGGTATATTTACACAATGGAATACTACTCAGCTATTTAAACAAGGACATAGTGAAATGGATAAAACTAGAAACTATCATCTTGAGTGAGGTAATCGAGACCCAGAAAGACACACACGGTATGTACTCTAATTTATAAGTGGATATTAACTATAAAGTACAGGATAACTATGTTACAATCCACAGACCCAAAGAAGTGAAGTAACAAGGAGGGCCCAAGGGAGGATGTTGGAATCTCACTCAGAAGGGGAAACAGAATGGACATCAGAAGTGGACGGAGGGCGGGAACTGAGCTGGAGAGGGGGTGGGAGGGTTGAGGGAGAAAGAACTGGGAGAAATGGAATCAGTGGGGGGGGGGCAGTAAAGGAGGCAACTCTAGGACAAGCTAGACATTTAGGACAAGGGAAACTCCCAGGAATCTATGAGGGTGACCCCCGCTAAGACACTTGGAAACATGGCATATAGAACCAGAAGCAGCCACCTCCTCTAACTAGGCACGGCCTCCAATGGAGTGACGGGGACAACAATCCACCCACAAAACCTTTGACCCAAAATTTGTCCTGAGTACAAGAGGCGCAGAGATAGAGATGGAACAGAAATTGAGGGAACGGCCAACCAATCCCTGGCCCAGCTTGACACATGGCATGGGAGAGAGCCCACCCTTGACAATATTAACGACACTCTGCTATGATTACAGACAGGAGCCTAGTATAACTGCTTTTTGAGAGGCTTCATTCAGCAGCTGATAGAAACAGATACAAAGACACACAGCCAAACATTAGGGGGAGCTTGGGGAATCTTGGGGAAGAGGGGACGAAGGAATAAAAGAATCATAGATGTCAAGGACACCACAAGAAAAACAGAATCCGGGCTGGAGAGATGGCTCAGAGGTTAAGGGCACTGACTACTCTTCCAGAGGTCATGAGTTCAATTCCCAGCAACCACATGGTGGCTCATAACTATCTATAATGTGATCTGATGCCCTCTTCTGGCCTGCAGGTGTACATGTAGGCAGAACACTGTATACATAATAAATAAATAAGTCTTAAAAAAAAAAAGAAAGAAAGAAAGCTGGGCATGGTAGCGCGCGCCTGGGAGGCAGAGGCAGGTGGATTGCTGTGAGTTCAAGGCCAGCCTGGTCTACAAAGCGAGTCCAGGACAGCCAGTGCTACACAGAGAAACCTTGTCTCGAAAAACAAAAAACAAACAACAACAACAAAACACAGAACCAACCAACCTTGGCCCATAGGGGCTCACAGAACCAAAGAGCATGCATGGGATGGACTAACCCCCGCCCCCCCGCCACATTAACAGATGTACAGCTTGGTCATCATGTGGGTCCCCTAATAACTGGAGCAGGGGTGGCTCTAACTCTATTGCCTGCCTTTTGGATCCCTTTCCGCTAACTGGGCTAAATTGTCTAGTCTAAACAGAAGATGTCCCTAGTCCTGCTGCAGCTTGATATGCCAAGGCAGGTTGATACCCATGGTAGGCCCCCCTTCTCTGAGGAGGAAAGGAGGGGAATGGGGAGAGACTAGGAGGAGAGGAGGGAGGGATGCTGAGGGTGAGATGCAAAGTAAATCAATTAATAAAATGAAAAAAACCTTAAGCTCCTGAAAAGCACCGAGTTCTCTGTAAGATAGATTCTTTGAGTACCTAATTCATTGCTTTCTTCATAGTATAACTAATATTCCATTAAAACGTATCCAAAGATATTTAGAAACTTTGTCTCGAAAAGATGAAAAAAGAAAAATTTAGTATCCCATGGATAAAGTGTAAGAGTGAAACTTTTAGCTCTTACCTTGAATTTTTTCAGCACCATCTCCTTTGGCTTCATCCTCTTTAACAGGGGGACCTATCCTGGGGGCCCGGCTCTGCCCCTGGACCATCTCTGCTAGGAATTCTTCTTGAGAAGCTCGCGTTCTGGGAGCAACTGGAAGTGTTTGTTTTTGTGGAACTTTATATAAAAGCAAAAGAAACAAAAATACAACCATGGTTACCACTTCAAAACTCCATGGTTAACAACATGTATTAAAATACAAATTCCATCCTTGGGTTCAGAACAGTTAAGGTGTTCAAGACAAAAAAACTAGTTTTTTCTTACAATATCCCTGAGACAGACATTCAGCTTGTTCGCCTTACTTGTGAGCAAGCAGCACGTAAAGCTTGGATCTTGGCAGTCAGGAGGTTGAGGCAGTAGGACTGCAGTGAGTTCTGGACCAGACTGAACTATATAGTAAGAGCCTGTTCCAAAAACCCAAAACAAACCAACAAATTATATATTTAAAGCTGTATGCCATGTTACAACATGTATGAAACAAGCAGATGCGGTCACTCATCATCTTACAGGGACTCAGACTGTAACTTAAGGGAAGTAGGCAAAGGATGAATGTTCCAACGTTATTTTTAAAACATATTTTTGTGACAAGGTCTCACTGTAGACCAGGCTAGTCTCAAACTCACTACATTGAATATCATGGTCTTACTCTCTTGTTTCTCTTTCCCTGGTGCTAGGATTACAGGCATGTAGAACCAGGTTCAACATTATCACCTGAAATGTGGGAATCTCCAACTACTTTTTAAATTGTCTTTTTAGAATTACGTGTTTTGCCCACATGTATGTATGTGTACTAGTGTAGACCTGGTGCCCGTGGAAGTCAGAAGAAAATGTTGAATCCTTGGGAACTGGAAAGGAAACCAGGTTCTCTGCAAGAACAGCCAGTCCTCTTTCTTAACTGCTGAGCCATCTCCAGAGCCCTATAGTCTACTCCTGAAATAGCTGGAGAGACAGTTGTTAAGAGCACTGGCTGTGGTCTAGGAGAAACTGGGTACAATAAACTGGTATTATAAAGGATCTATTAAAGTAGCTTGGGAAATAAGCTGCACAAAGACTTAGTAGTACAAACTAGTCTTGTCCGAAACTGTAGAAAGGACAATTTTTATAGCTCTAACACAATCAAAATTTAGGTTTGCTGAGAATATGTTTCTATTACAATCTGTTCACTAAGAGTGGGGCATGGTGGCACATAACTTTAATCTCACCACTTGGGAGACAGAGACAGGCAGATCTCTGTACCAACCTAGTCTACACACTGAGTTCCAGGACAGCCAGAGCTACATAGTAAGAATTTGCCTCAAACAAACAACAAACAAAACCCAAAACACCCCTCAAAAAGATTTGTTCACTAATATGCTGCCAATTAGGCTCTATTTCCATAACAAAATGAGATAACCTTGATTTACAACTTGCCCATTAGGCCCACTAGCAGGGTAGAGAAGATGTTCCCTACAGGAAAGCCTTCATTAAGCCCCAGTCTGCCATCAAGTCCTGGTTATTTTCCAAAGAAAAGCTTAATTCTGCCATGGGGAAGAATGACCCTCAACTACTACTATGGGGGATGGGAACAAACGTGCGCGCACACGCACGCACTAGTATACCTAAGTAACCATGACAACATTTTTGCTGTGTTAACCTCCCATTGTCCAAATGGCCAGATTTTCAGTCTCCTGTCTCTAGATTGTTCAAACTGTGACTTGGAGGTGGGACCTGACAGCATATATGGAGTGTATAAGCCCAAGATATAGCTAGCTATACAGCTGGTAAAATTTTCTACCAAGGTTGGCTCCCTTTTGTGCATTGTCCTGAACCACTAAAAATATACTTTATTGGGGGGGGCTGGAAAGATGTCTCAGGGGATAAGAGCACTGTCTACTCTTCCAGAAGTCCTGAGTTCCATTCCAAGCAACCACATGGTGGCTCAGAACCATCTATACTGGAGTCTGAACCCTTCTTCTGGCGTACGGGTGTATATTCAGATAGAGTACTCATACATAAAATAATTAAATATTTTAATATATATACTTTATTAATCTGTGCATATTTAAAATAATTCTTTATTGGGAAAGTATATTAATTTTGTAATAGCTACTCTTCCAGAGCACCACAATTCTATTCCTGCACCCACATGGTACCTCACAACCATCAGTAACTCCAGTTCCAGGGGATGCAGTGCTCTTTTTTGGCCTCCATGCAATCAAAATATTCATAAACATAAAATTTTTAAAAATTGCTGGATGTTGGTGGTGGCGGTGCACGCCTTTAATACCAGCACTTGGAAGGCAGAGGCAGGCGGATCGCTGTAAGTTGGAAACCAGCCTGGTCTACAAAGCAAGTCCAGAACAGCCAAGGCTACACAGAGAAACTCTGTCTTGAAAAACAAAACAAAAAACCAAAACAAAACAAAACAAAAAGTCATGGAAATTCTTTAAATTTCTTCTCTAAGCAACATCACTGGTACATTAGAAGACTGAACGTGAACAGGCAAACTGTCAGAGCTTTTATCTGATCATCTTCAAGGTTAAATGGGGATGAGGAGAAACAGAAGGTAAGTACCAAAAATTGTTTACTTCGATTCAGGAAACAGTCAAGTGTGACAAAGGTCAACTAGAAGAATGCTGCAAGGGTGACCATCAAATTCACAGTACAAATTTGAAGATAATTTCAGAGTTGGTCATCTCCATCAGCTTAGTATAACAAAATTTTGCACTGGCTCCAACAAATGAAAAGTTGCGCAGGATGGAGTAGCAACAGAAAACAACACTTACACTTGATTTTAGAATGTTTTCTGCAAGAAAATTTTGTTGTAAAAACTTGCCGCCTCGGTGTGTGGCGTGTAACCACATCCGTGCTGCTATTGAAGCTAGGACGGAGCATGGTTCTCTGCGCTGCACCATTACCAGGCCCCGCCAAGGAAAGAGGTGGTCTGTTTACAGGCTGGTTTTAAACACATTTCTTTCTTGGGTCTAGGGATGTGGTTCAGTGGAACACAGCTTTCCAAGTATGCATAACACTGTAAGTTCAATCTACCAGCATGGCAAAAAATAAAATACAAAGTTTCTCTAGTTTCAGCAACTTCTTATAATCCAATTTTGTTCCTTTTATACATAAGTACATATGTAATTAAATTAAATGGTCTTCACTTTTTCCAAAATTCTCTTGATAATTTGTTGAGTACTATCTATTTATACACATGAGACTTTACTATGCTCAAAGAACTCCATGCCCATTTCTCAAACTGGTGAAATTTTATTAAACCATTCTTCTAGAAGAATTTCATTCTGGTCTTGGTATATAACAGGAACCTTTAAAAATCAACTTAAAGAAGCAATTGCTTACCAGCACAACCACACCGCACTGCCATTACCAGCACAACCACACTACATTGCCGTTACCTGCAGAGTAGTTCGTTGTCTTTGTTACCGACTCCTGAGCTTCAGAGATAGCCTTCAGAATTAGATTCTTGTTGGCTTGTTTAGAAGGTGGAAGAGAAGGTCTAAAAGAGTTTTAAGAAAAGGTATTTTTAAAATGTTTTAAATTTCAGTTCTTTACATGCTAACCACCTATTATGTCAGCATGATGTAGCTTTGTTTTAAACATAAGTTATAGATTTTAGAACATGTCAATTAGACTGGAACCCTACAGCTTTTTAAAAAATGACTCTGATGGATGCAGTGGTGCCCAACACTTGAGGAGACAGAGGCAGAGGAGTTTGAGGCCAACCTGGCCTACAAAGTGAGTCCAGAACAGCCAAAGCTAGACAAAGAAACCCCACCTCCAAAAGACAAACAAACAAGTCTGTATTAACACATTCTCCTTCATTAATTTCTAATGGTCTGCAATTCACTCCCATTAAGCGAGTCCTGTTCCATTACTGTGTACCTTTCAAAGCCTAGGTGACGCTGCCAGGTGCTGAGTGGCAGAGCTCTTGTCTAGCAGTAGCATGCAGCCCCCGGTTTCTTCCTTCCCCAGCACTGCCAAAGGAACAACCAAACAAAACCCCGCAGCTGCATCAAGCAGGTTAGACTCATTTACAGCAATGGTCACCCACCTCCTCTCAGGCTTTGCTGGTACTGACACGCTGCTGGACAAGCTTCCTACCCGGGAGCCATAATCCTCATCTTCCTCCTCCTCTTCTCCATCATGGCTAAATCTTTTTACTTTAACAACTGAACTCACCACAGGCAACTTTCTCTTGCGACAGTTTTCGTCCTACAATGCAATAAATTTAAGCTTACTTTGCACTGAAAGCAAAGTTCTACCATAACAATATCTGTTTTCATTTTAAGACAATCTTAAAAATTCAATGGGTGGCTGGCATGGTGGCACACGCCTTTAATCCCAGCACTCAGGAGGCAGAGGCAGGCAGATTGCTGTGAGTTTGAGGCCAGCCTGGTCTACAAAGTAAGTTCAGGACAGCCAAGGCTACACAGAGAAGCCCTGTCTCAAAACACCAAAAATCAATCAAAGGACTTGGTTTCTTGTATAAAAAAAAAAAACAACAAAAAATGGAAATACCTCCTCAAATAACTAACACAAAAGAAATTTAAATTTATTTTATAACAGCTGCACACAGCTCTGTTAGGGAACTATTAAAATTGAGTTATGCTTGGAGGCAGAGGCAGGCAGATCATTGTGAGTTGAAGGCCAGCCTGGTCTACAAAGTGAGTCCAGGACAGTCAAGGCTACATAGAGAAACCTTGTCTCAAAAAACCAAAGTGAGTTATGTAGTTGCTTAAACCTGAAATTGACACATCTACATAGACACCAAAAAGGAAGGGTAAAGCTAAATGCCAAAATCTCAAGGTACATATGCGTGACATAAAACCCCTTGGCAGAGTCAGGCCAAGGGAGGACACTGTTTAAGGTAAACATGCCATGTGTCTTGGTTACTTGAGTTGCATTTGGAATCCACAACTGCTAGTCTGTAGCCAGCCAGCACCTACACACGTCTATACAAACCTCAGCACTCATTTTATCCAAGGTGTTTCTGAAGAAGGGGCTGTAAGTGTCTTCTGCACTGCTAAGCACTGGTGGTTCACACAGACGGCCTGCTTCATATACCTGGCTGCTCTGCACATCCAGCTGCTTGGCAGCGTGAGCACTGCTTTGCTGCGGCTGAAGTTGCAGCCTGTTTAAATGAGTACCAGTGTCTGCATTTCTACTTGCAGGTGGTCGATAAATTTCAATAGAAGGCCGAGAAGAACCGTATGTAAGTGTCACTGTAGGTTTTTTCTGAGATAAGGGATTCTCCTGAACAAAATTGAGGTCTTCATCAATGAGATCATCTGGTTCTGGCTTGATATCGATCACATCCTCAGAGGGTGCTGGCTCCCTCAGAGGTTTCACTGTTGACATTAGCCGGGTGGAAGCTCCATCATCGTATGAATGTCTATTTAAAGTAAAACAAAGCATTATCCTATCATCTTCAAAGAATGCTCATTCAAAAAGCATTTTAATGAAGGAGCATGGATACTTTTTTAACATTCACAACTACTTTCAAATTATATTTATTCTTTAATTTTTTTGAGATGGCATCTCACTTTATAGCTCTGGCTTGCTTGAGATCCATCCACCTACGCCGACTCCCAAGTGCTGGGATTAAAGGCTTGCACTAGGGCTGGCGGGATGGCTCAGGGATTCTGAGGACTGGCTATTCTTCCAGATGCCCAGGTTTGATTCCCAGCACCTATATGGCAACTAACAGCTATGTAACGCTAGGTCCAGAGGCTACAAAGCCCTCTGAAGGATTCCATGGATGACAAGCACATAATGCACAGACACACATACAGGCAAAACACCCATACACATTAACTTTAAAAAAAATTTTTTAAAGATTTATTTATTTATTACTATGTATACAGAGCTCTCTGCCTGCATGTACACCTGCAAGCCAGAAGAGGGCATCAAATCACATTATAGATACTTGTGAGCCACTGCGTGGTTGCTGGAAATTGAACTCAGGACCTCTGGAAGAGCAGTCAGCACCCTTAAGCTCTGAGCCACCTCTCCAGTACATCTTAAAATTTTTTAAAGCTTATACCACCACACCCATCTTCCCTCATACTTTAAACTTTTATTTACATTTAAAATAAAAAAATCAGCTGAGCTTGATGGCGCATGCCTTTAATCTCAGCACTCAGGAGGCAGAGACAGGTGCATCACTGTGAGTTCGAGGCCAGCCTGGTCTACAAAGCAAGTCCAAGACAGCCAACGCTAATACAGAAACCCCTGTCTAGAAAAACCAAATAAGTAAATAAATAATCACATTCTGGTCACCATTACTTTATTTAAAAACTTGCTTATTATGTGTTATGGTCTGAACCTTAGGGGGCTAGGGAAATGGCCAGAGCATTAGTTACTCTTCCAAAGGGCTCAGCACCCAAATGGTGACTCACAACGATTATAACTCCAGTGCCAAGGGATCTGGCCTCTAGAGGCACCAGATATGCAGAGGTTCACATACATACAGCAAAACACCTATACACATGAAAAAACAAAATGAAAATGAAATAACAAACTTGGAATGTCCCATACAGACTCATGTGTTGAACACTAGATGCCTCGTTCACTATCCTTTTAGGAAGCAGGCCCCAATTGGTCAACATATGCCACTCGTGTCTAGGAACAGACCTTTTCTGATACTATCCAAGCCAGGCTCTGGTCTAGTTTTCTCCACTCCCTCGTCCACAACAATGCTCGGAGTCTCTGTCATCTGGCCGTGTTGTCATGAACTCTACCTACCTACCTATCATGCTGGGATGAGCTGAGAGCCCTCTCAACTCTGAGCCAAAAACAAGTGTTTCCTCCTACTGCAAACTGTCAGCAACAAACGACAAGAAAAGAGCTAATCCATGATCACTTCACTATTTCTAGAACTTGCTGGAAATAGGAACTAATGGACATACTAAGTAACATAAATGTCACGTCCATGCGCCCATATGGCCACAGTACACACTGGACTTTTACCTGACATTAGTGGCTCTCTGCTCCTGTGAACTTGTAGAGACTCTGGAATCCCTTTTTTCAGGTCTAGAGCTAGAAACGGTGAGGGGAGGGACGGCAGCTTCGTGCCTTCTCTCATCTCCCCGACTGAAACTGCTCTTGTTTGAAGGCACGTTACTGTCAAAGATGCTGGTGTCAGGAGACTTTAGACTAGAGGGCTCTGCAAAGAAAACACATGATCCTGGGAATCTATTCCTGATCTCTCCTCTCTCTCAACACCAATTCAAAAGCAATACATTTAATATAGAAATGATTTTTAATTGATAACTAATAAGTATTTTTATATTATAGTTAAAATAACTAATAATTAATTTAGTTTGTTTTAAAAAACGAAACAATAACAACAAAAGCCAAAACAGTTCTCATGAAGCCCAGGCTGATGGGACTGTAATGCTGAGGATGACCCTGGACTTCTGATTCTCCTGCCTCCACCTCTGGAGTGTTGGGAAAGTACCAACTCGGCTGTTTTTTTCCAGTGGTAGGGACTGAACCCAGGACTTTACGCACTCAATCAACTGAGTTAAATCTCTATCAAAGGTGATAGTTTAAAAGCAGAGCTGGAGTTTACTAAGAGTTTTTAATGTAGATTTTAAGCACTTAGAGATAAAAGGCACCTGAGAATGTGGGCATGGGACTTTTAAAGAACTCCCTCAATAGTGAATAATCATCATCATCACTACTGGTGGTGGTGTTTTTACAAGAGTATCCACACTTATGTTTTAAATACTAGGACACATATGTATGTGTATGCTCATCTCATTTCACATTACTTTTAGTAGCTGAACAGTACTCTTAAACGTATTATCACTGGACCTTTACAAAACTTTCAATTATAAAGCACTGAAGCATCGTTGAGGTTAAGGCCTGTTCACATATGATTACTTCCTTCATAAATACATACAGCCCTGTCTCCCCATTACTGTCAAATCACGTTAAGTTTATTGTTCTTACAGTTTAAGTGAATGACTACTCTTTATAGAGTCACTGGCGTTCATCCAATAGCAGCATAAATAATTTTAGGAAAAGAAGGATCACATACTTAAAAACAGAAATTTCAAAAAGCTTTCAATTTTACACGTCTTACCAGTTGTAACAGAGCGAAGCTTATCTAACACACCATGGAGCCTAAAAAACAGAACAAAGCCTTCCTTAAGGAAATTTCCTTCATGTGCCACTCTAAATGTGATGACATCAAACCCAGATTAGTTCTTTTAAAGGCATTTAGTGATACCAAACCAAACTTTCCAATCACACATTATTTTTTCTTTAAAAGACTTTACATGAATACCAAAGAAGCTAAAAAAAACTAAATATTACTTTTTCTTTCTTTCTTTTTTTTTTTTTTTTTTTTGATAGAGGGTTTCTCTGTGTAGCCTTGGCTGTCCTGGACTCACTTTGTAGACCAGGCTGGCCTCGAACTCACAGCAATCTGCCTGCCTCTGCCTCCCGAGTGCTGGGATTAAAGGCGTGCGCCACCACACCCAGTTAAAAAACTAAATATTACTTTCTCAACATGTATCCTCTATAGAAGAAAAAGAGGAGGAGGAGGAAGAAGCAGCAGCCGCCCGCCATCTCCTCCT
Source organism: Acomys russatus (assembly GCF_903995435.1). NCBI lineage: Eukaryota > Metazoa > Chordata > Mammalia > Rodentia > Muridae > Acomys > Acomys russatus. The sequence goes on along the minus strand of NC_067137.1, from coordinate 107,355,808 downwards.
CCTCCTCCCCCTCCCCCCAGCCCCACTGCCAACAGCAGCACATGGAGAGGGTTCAGTTCAGGGGCAGAGTGATTTAACTGCTAGAACTGACAGCCTTATGGATACTGTGCAAACACTCTAATTCACTGTTGCACACCCACAACGCTCTTCATACTTTCTGAGGCAGGGTCTAAGTTGCCTAGGCTGGCCTTGAATTTGTGAACCTCCTAATCAACGTCTCAAGTAGTTAGGATTACACTGTATCAGTAGATCCAGAACATAATGTGAGGAATGAATACACACAAGACCCTGAATTCAACTTCCAGCACAAAAAAAAAAAAAAAAAAAAAAAAAAAAAAAAAAAAGACAAAGACATCATCTGCAAGTTTTGATTTTAAAAAAGGTACCTTGCTTCCTAAAAACTGAAGATCAAAACAGCTTATAGTAAAGCAAGCTAAGTATCCCAAATGTAAAATGCTGCTTGCCATAGTTGTTTCAACCTGTGCGTGGGCATGTGCTCCTTCTGCCTTCTTCCCTTACCCTCTCTACAGGATCAAACTAAAGACCATGTATACAGGCTAAGCACATCCATACATCCTGACTCAGCTATTAATATTTATTTTAACTATTTACATGGCTTCTTGGACAATGTAATCCTGAGAGGTGAAAAACGTTTTTTTAAAAAAATGTTATCCAGCCAGGAAGGGGTGGTGCATGCCTTTAATCCTAGCACTTGGGAGGCAGAGTGAGTTCCAGGCCAACCTGGTTTACAAAGACAGTCCAGGACAGCCAGGGCTCTGCTATACAGAAAAACCCGTCTCCAAAAACAACACAACAACAACAAGCTATCCCACTTTACTGAAACTACTATTTTCAAAATTAAGCAAACAGGCTACAACTCTGCTTTAAGATAACCCATCTTAATAGCTACATAAAAGGCATATTTGCACAGCCATCCTTCCAAAATCCTCTCACAAACACCAGAGTTTTTTATTGCTTCATTTAGACTCCATTCACATGTCATTTTCCTCAGGGGCACAATTATTTCAAGGTTTAAAAAAAAAAAAATTAGGAGAGGAGGGGGAAAAAAGTATAAAGTCATAAAACTGACAGGAAAATCAAAAGCCCCAAAAGCCCCAGAATAGGGCTAGGCTGAGGGGCGGGGACAGGATAGGGACAGACAATGACAACCCACGATTTTCTACACAAGTGGAATGCTAGGTTCAGATGTGACTTACGGAGGTATTTCCCAGAGCCATGTAAAAGTGGGGTGTTGTAAGCCACCTGTAATACCAGCACTCACAGGGCAGAGACAGGAGTCCCTAGGATAAGCTGTCTAGATAAGACTAAAATTGACTGGTGAGCTCTGAGTTCAATAAGAGACCCTGCCTCAATAAATAAAATGTAGAGTGATCTAACAAGACACCGAAGGTCAAATTCAGGCCTACAACTATAAACACACACACACACACATGCAAACATGTGTTATGCAAACATTCATACATATACAAACAAAAAACTAATTAAAAGTCAGAATAGTCTGTTTAATTAGTAAACACTGATGAAAGTAAGTACAAAGTGAAGGCAAGATTGCTTGCATCAGTACATGTGAAACTGTATTTATAGCAAGAGAGAAAGTGATTTTGACTTTAAGTTCAGACTCAGCTAATGGCATCCTGGTTTATGAACTGTCTTAAGCAGTCCACTAAGTCATCTGAAAAGGCACCTACAAGGTCAATCTTCCAGCTTAGACTAGCTGGACTGCAGACTCAGTGATCGGAAGGTTTAGCCCAAGGTCACAACAGTGTTTATGAAACAAAACAAATTTTTTGACTACTGATGACTTCAAAAAAGAAGTACTCACAATCACAGTATAATTTCCACCGTCAAAAACACCATGACCATTTGAGAGCAAGCTACATTAAGTGGGTACATATCCACAATGAATTAGTGTGCTAGCATGTATGGATCACTGTGCTCTTAATACTGTTCTCCAAAACTGTGCAATATAAAGCAGAAAACTCTGCAGAGTTTCAAAGTGGTATCTTCATAAGCATGCAGTTGTCAAAAATACTATGAAGATTTTCCTGAATCAAGATGTGAACACGCAGCTGGGCGCAGTGGCACACACCTTTAATCCCAGCACTCGGGGAGGCAGAGGCAGGTTCATCTCTGTGAGTTCACGGAGGCCAGCTTGGCCTACAAGCAAGTCCAGGACAGCCAAGGCCATACAGGGAAACCCTGACTGGGAGGAAAACAAAAACAAAAACAAAAAAGGTATGAGCAGGCCCCACCTTCCTTAGTTAAGCGAGCTAAATGCTCACTCAGCTGTGCGGCCTCATCAGCTTTCACTGGAGCTGTGGGCCCTCTTAAGGGTATGTCCTACCTGTTATCACAGACAACACTGTCCTTCCCCACTCTCACTCTGCCCTAACCCTGACAACCGCAGCTGGCAGCTGGCCTTCTTAAATGGCATCTTATGGTTATTCTCAATAAAGGGAACATGTGTTCTGGTACAGGCAGTCCAATCATCAGTAATTTATAAGAAAAAATAAAAATTCCTTGTTTGAAATTCCAAACTTGTAAAGGTGAATGAAATGTTTGTCAAATGGGGACATGAACGTGTCAGGAAAAGAAAAAAAGCTTAAAACAAAAAGAAAAAAAATGTTCCCCATAAAAGGCAAAAGCCTGCCAGTGTAGCTCACAGTGTGTTCACTGGTGGTAACTGGTTGTGCGGGGAGGGGTGGTGGTGAAGTGCAGAAGGTGGTAAGTACCCATCTCAAGGCCCCTCTGGTGCAGGCGCGTCTGCATGCACTCTGTGTGCATCAGCTAGGTTGTCCTCAGGGTTACACACAGCACGTGATTTACAGTTCCCTATGCGGATGGAGAGCCCTTCAGAGGTTGTCCCTTACAGCTGGCAGCCTGCCTCTCCACAGCGAGCCTCACACACAGCCGAGAATCTCCTTCTAGACAGAATACCGACTCTGACTTTGCTCTGAGGCACAGATATTCAGAAACATACCATACGGTGAATCGAACTGTGTTGTTCCCTAGAAACAGGGACAGGTCCTCTGTCATTTGGTCCTGACTTTTCTTGTTGGCCACCATCACCATAATGTAATCAGGAAGTTCTTCATCTATTTAAAAGGAAAAGTATACCAAAACTTTTAAATGTTTCCCCAATATTTATTTTTGCTCAAAATCAATGTGCTTGAGAACAGAGGCGTAGCCCTGAGAGCTTGTACCTCACTCGAACAGAGGCTAGACAAGAAAGCTCAGCTTCCATTTTTCCCTTTCACCCCATAAATACTTCCATTTTTGGAAGCCAGGAAAACTGGGAAAAACTGATGCATCTCTAGTCATAAAACTAGGCATACTGGGGTCACAGAATCAACTGGGAGGATGTAATGGTTTTTGAAAGAAACTTTTCAGTGCCCATCAACTTCAGACACCTCTCGAAGGTGCACATATATCCTCCATAACTGCACTCTGTTTTCTGTTCAAGATAGTACTCACTCACTAAAGAATAAGATTCTGCTTAGTAAATGGAAACTTAATTACTCCATAGAACTACCAGCAACATCCTATACACTAAAACTGCACACAATTCTACAGCATGTACAATGCCCAGAGTCCAATTGTTAACACTGAAGGATGGAAAACAGGTAAACAGCAACTCAACTGCCTTCATCCTGACCGTGGCAACCCTACACAATGACTGCAGGCAAGAGGCCCAAGAAACAGTAAAAGAGCAAAGACAATATGAGGAAATCTAGTTTCTTTTGAAAAAAGCAGGCGTGTGTGTGTGTGTGTGTGTGTGTGTCTCTCTCTCTCTCTCTCTCGCTCTCTCATAAGGGTGATGTCTTAAAACTCATGATCCTCTTCCTCGGCCCTCCCAAATACTGAGTACTGACCTTCACCTCCACACCCGGCTTTAAACAAGTTTTCATTTATTAACATTTCCTCAATAACTACAATACTCATAATTTCCACGTATACAGAAATGTTCATTTGTCAGAAACCTGTTTCAAGGGAAAACATCTAGAGGTCTTCCAGAAGACCTGGGTTCAAATCCCAGTACCCATATGTCAGCTCACAACTGTAATCCTAGTTCCAGGGGATCCAACATCCTCACACAGACATGCATGCAGGCAAAACACCAATGCACATAAAATAAAAATAAATAAATCATTAAAACAGAAAGAGAAAAAACATCTCAACTCCAGTATAGAAGCGGGACAGAAGAGAAGGCAGTATTTCCTGGAAGCATGTGAGAGTGAGGAAATGGCCCATCTTTGTTTTGCTGAAGATTCAAAAGTACGCCCACTGTTACTGTGATAACTAGGCTGATCCTTACTTATCTTTCACAGCTGCTAAGACTCGGCACTTGTAACTCGGGAGAGTGAGCACTCCGTCACTAAGACTGCTGAGGTACTTAGGCAGACGGGCTAGTCTTCTTTCATAGCACCAATGAAATGACTGCTGTCACTGTGTCAATCCTAAAATTTCATGACATCGGTGGTTGACTTGGCATAGAATGGGGACAAGGAAAAGTTAAAAAGCCAGAGTGGCTACTGGAAGTTTAGGAAGAGTAGAGTATGAATGAATATGTTTATTTTTTGCTAGTGATTCAATGAAGGATCTTGTGCACAATGTTAAGTAGAGTCTCCAATGAGCTATACTCAGTCCAGTAGATTTATCATATTGTCCGGTGATGGTTTGGGGTATACACATATCAAGACATACAAATACACTAAAATATGAACACATACCCTTCAAATATGTGCCATTTAAACTACCAATCATTTCTTGGCAAAGCCTTGAGGATTCACATGTTGTCTTCTGAGTAAACAATACAATAAAAATTAAGAAATCTAATGCAAAATTAGCATGTGGTCATAAAATATTCCTCCAGAGTCCACAGAGATCTCTGAAATGCATTCAAATTAGCATATTGGTGACAGAAGACAACAGTGGGTTCTGGGAAGGCCTGGGGAGCTCTCCCATCGAGAACAGGAGTGAAAACTAGACTGTCACTGCTCAAGCACTGAGCTGTTCCACTGAATACACATGAGACTTTCCTTACTGCTTGCTTTAAAGGAAGGGGGCTATTCTTTATACCCCACTTTGAAAAATAAACACTCAAATATTTATTGAAGAGTAGTTTTCATAGCCTTCCAGAGCTCTGGAACTCTTTTTGGGCATAAAGAAATGTGAGCTGTGACTAGCAGTGGGGTGAGACTGTAACCCCAGCACCCAGGAGACTGAGACGGGAGGATCAGTTTGAGGTTGGCACAAGCTAAACAGTAGCAAGCCAGCTTGAGCTGCATAGAATGAGACCCCATCTCAAAGAGTAAAATCCTGAAAACAAAAGCCACCCTGTTTTGGACACTGAAGTACATATTATCTACAAATAAGATAACTAACTACAAACAAAAAAGACCTTGTTTTATTTCAAAGAGTTGAAGGATAACTTTTGTTAACTCAACTGACAGATATTAAACACCAGGCTCTTTGCTAGAACCCAACATGAAACTGTTAACCTTAAAGAATTTCCAATTTTGGGGTGCAATGGTGTTAAGAGTTTATGGGGGTCCTAAAGGGCAGAAGAATCTGTAAGAGCAGGGAAGGCAGGGCCATAAACAAGTCTGACAAGCAACAGCAGAGAGAAGCTGAGCAAATGTCAAGACTTGCTGGCACTCCACAAGCCCTGGCTCTAACCTGTTTTTCAGTTTTGTTTTTTTGTTTTTTCAAGACAGGGTTTCTCTGTGTAGCCTTGGCTTGTCCCAGACTCTTTGTAGACCAGGCTGGCCAAGAACTCACAAAGATCTGCCTGCCTCTGCCGCTTGAGTGTCACCATACTTGGTTCTGACCTTTTTTTTTTTTTTTTAATGTATATGAAGTATTCTATATGTATGTGTACCTGCAGGCCAGAAGGGAGCATCAGATCACATTATAGATGGTTGTGAGTTACTGGGAATTGAACTCAGGACCTCTGGAAGAGCAGCCAATGCTCTTAACCTCTGAGCCATCCCTCCAGCCCTTGACCTGTTCTTCAGTTAAGTATTTTTCATAAAGTTAATAGAAGCATCAAGGACTCTAACCCTGAACTCTCAGTCTCCAATCTGCTGACAGTAGCTACGGAGGCTCTCTCTCACTCCATTTACTGATAAAAAGCAATACTGCCACCATCCCAGCAGTACTTTCAAAAACAGCAGAACTATTAAGGGGATGTTTTAAAAACTAAAAAAAAAAAAAAATATCTTGGTTTGAAATTTCTGAGTGACAGGACTGAATTTAACTCAGCCACATGCACTTGTGCCTCACACAGTCCCACATGTGCAGTGGCCTCTCACAGCTAGTACCCACTATGTAGTAAATGAAAAGCCAATTAAAACTAACAAAATTCTGATTCAGCTTCATTTGTCATATCCATGTGGAATCCTAACAACCTTCCTGAAAAGACCATCAAATCCCCCTGTCAAGTATACTCCCTAAGCTAGTAACCCTTAGCCTGCTCAGGGTCAGACTCCTTTTCTGGCTAATGTGAACGGCATCTACAAATATTAACCACAGGAATCTAAAATGGAAATTTTAATTATTAATGTACTGATTACATGCTATTAGTCCAATTACATTAACTTGATACTTTTTCTAAAAACTGAAGTCTTCCAGACAAACAAAGCACACAGTTCTAAGGATGGCCCTGATCTCTACTTCCATTAATCTCCTCTGTATCCAATCAAAAAGACAAATCAACTCTAATCTGTTTCTTGCATTTAATCTGTGATAAAGTTGTTTAATACTGAGGAATGCAAAGAAAATCTAGTCCCACAAATATGTACCTTGAGTACTCTGACAGCCTTTCTAGATTCTGTGGCTATCCGTCAATGACATCACACTAAAACTCACGTGGCAGTGCATCAGCAGAGTGGATGCATACAACACCCATTACCTCTCCACCTATACAGCTTTACTGCCTTGTACCTTTGCACAACTTCATGTGTAGTGGTCACCTGGAAAATACTAGTTTGTGGTGGACCCAGGACACACTGATGTAGTTCACTATATGAAGTCACACTGCTGATATCTCCACACTTCATCATGCAACCTCTTGGTTCTGGGAAGTTCTCAAGTCCAGAGAAATAAACCCAAACTTTCAAAGTCTTAATTTTCATTTAAAAGTTCAATTTGTCATTGGCAATAAAAACTACTGGCTTTTTTTCAGGCCTCCCTGAGTGCACAAAACCAGCTTATCCTTTCTTAGGACATACAAAGATTTCGACTGCGGTGATAAAACACTGTGACCAGAAAGTACTTGGTAAGGAGTGTTGTATTTCATCTTACAGATATCCTGGAACACACTCTGTAGACCAGGCTGGCTTTGAACTCCCAGAGAGCCTCCTGCCTCTGCCTGCCAAGCACTGGGATTAAAGGTGCACGCCACGACCTCCCAGCTGAGGAGGCAGTTTTAAAAACATTATTTTATCTGTTTCATCGATAACAATCGAAATAGAACTGGCGTTTTACCTACAAGAAGTAATCCGACTAAGAGTTCCAGTAAAATCTAGTGTTTACCTTTTTTTTTCCCCCTCTTTTTTAGTTTTTCGAGACAGGGTTTCTCTGTGTAGCCCTGGCTGTCCTGGACTTGCTTTGTAGACCAGGCTGGCCTCAAACTCACAGCGATCCACCTGCCTCTGCTTCCCGAGTGCTGGGATTAAAAGCCTGTACTGCCACGCCCATGCCTACCTTTTAAAATCCTTTTCTAGCCAGTGCTTTCATATAATCCAGATGTAAACAGTGAAATGCCAAGTCTTCTATTATGAAAAAAAAAAATTGACTCTACAGGTCAATGGGGGTCTCAGACAGTTACTATCTTAAGCTACCCATGATTTACCCCGGAAGCCACCAGCTGTGGAGTCAAGACAGGCCTCTTCACACAAAGCCTTTGTTTCTATTTGTACAACTGGGATGTCATCCTTTACATTGAGTGGTGATTTTTTGTTTTGTACGTGTAACAGCTAAACACTGCCTGGCCCAGAGTAAACACTCTTTCTACTTAAAAATAAATAAATAAATAAATAAATGGGAGGGAAATAAAACTCCTTACCACTGTGACCTTCGAGTAGGAAGATCATTAAAAAACAAAAACTTTTAAAAAACAAAACATAAAACTCACTGAACCAGCTCTGTGGCAAATGCCAGAAGCCACCAAACGTTCATATCTAAAATGATAGATCTCAAATTAAAGGTCATGACGAGTAACAACAGGAAAAACAGAACGAGATTTGTACAAACATGGGTGGAAAACGACAGCTTCAGAGCAGTGGAAAAAGCTGGACTATTTCAAAAGAACGTCTTAGGCAGGAGGTTGGGGGGCGGGGGTATGAACTCAGGGTTCTGCTATTAGATGGTAGAGGAACCAGAGAGCATTCGACTTCAAGGTAGACCACCCAAAGAGCCTTGGGCCGACTTACTCAGACACATCCAGCCAGCTGCAAGCCCTACATTATATTTAGGCGAATGTCGAGTATCAACTTACCCACGTAAGCTCCTAATTCTTGCAATTTCCCCTTAATGGCACTCTGAGGAAGAGAGAGAGAAGGAAGGGGAAAAGGGGCAAGGGTGCCTGTGAAAACCGCGACAGTAAGACAGCCGCCCGGCGCTCCCGGGGATGGGGGAGGGGACACCCGACCCCCGCGCCGCGCTTTCCTCCTCCACCTCCCCCGCCGCCGCCCGGGTCGCTCTCCCGGGCCCGCCGGCGTCCTCTCCACCCCCGCCCGCCCCCCAGCCGACCGCCACGCCTGCGCCCCGGCAGCAGAGGCGACTGGTGCGGAGCAGACGCCGCAGGCCGGGCCCGCCCGCCCCGTTACTCATGGCAACCGCTGCCCGCCACGGCCAGCGCCCGCCGACGCGGGCCTCACCCGGATCTTGCGGCTGATCTCGGTGCCGATTTCCATGGCTCTGCGGCGGGCGGCCGAGTCAGCACTGCGCGGCACTTCGGTTACCTGGAGCCCGCCGCGGGCTGCCAGCCTGCAGCCTGCCGCCCCTCCGCCGCCGCCGCCGCCGCCGCTCCGCCTCCGGCCGTGCGCGCTGCGTATCCCCGCCCCTGCTGGCGCCCCCGTGCAAGGCGGGAGCCAGCGCGCATGCGTCGGCGCACACGCATGCGCTCGCACGTCCCTGGGCTGAGGGGCGGGGTCCGGAACCTGTGCTCCGGCGACCTCTGCTGGTCGCACGGAGGACAATGCTGTGCGGTCAACTTGGTTTCACTTTGCCCTTCCTAGGCCTTTGGAGCCGGGACTTCTTTCCTTTCATGGTTTCTCATCTATGAATTTTAGTCTCCTGCAGGTAATAAAGATGAAGTAATGTATAGCTTAAACACCTGCCTGAATCTGAGTTCAAATCTAACCTCAAGTATCAATATGGGATTGTTATAAATTGTCAACTCTTGACATTTTCATTTTCTTCCAGGAAAAAAAAAAAGATGATTTTCTAGAAGATGTACTATCATTACACTTGGTGAGGGGGAGAGACAAGATCTAGGACCCATCCAGCATGACCTTACTGTAATTCTAGAGGGTTTTTGTTTTGTTTTTGTTTTCTGGGACAGAGTTTCTCTTTGTAACCTTGGCTGTCCTGGAACTCACTCCGTAGACCTGGCTGGCCTCAAACTCACAGAGCTCGGCCCACTTCTGCCTCTTCCTCTGCCTCTGCTGGTGTTAAAGGTGAGCACCACCATTGCCCAGCTAGTTTCATTCTAAAATCATTGCTCTTCTGGCTTTGGCTCTGTGCTTTTTTCTCCCACACCATCAGTGTACTTTACCAGGGTAAATCCTCCTTCTGCCCTTCCTCTGAACTGCTTCTTTGGAGGACACTTAACTATCTGTTGTTAGCGATCAGCCAGCTGCAGGTAGCAAGAAGAGTGGCAAGTGGTGCCCTCTAGTGTTAGAGTTGGTGTGCAGGCCTGGGACCTTGGGGCTCAGTCCTGCCAGAGTTTCTTGGGCCTACAGCTTAGGGTTGCAGCTCTTAGTCACAGCTGGGGTTGCAGCTTCCTCCTGGTCCTGCTGGCAGGCAGTGTTACAGCTCTCAGCCAGGTGCCTGGCACCCTTGGCCCTGGAGACCTGACAGTTGTCTTTAAATTATTCTTGTGATCAGGGCCAGCAGGCTCTTTCCTCTGGCACGTGATTGCGTTTCACTCCTTGGCTCTCTACTTCTTGCTGTTCCTCTCTGCTTTCTTACCTTACCCCAGCCTCTCTTGAACAGAAGCTCTTTCTCCTGTCTGCTCCTGCCTCTGTTTTGGCTCACACAACTGAAAGTGGGTGAGAAAAGAGCACTTGAGAGAAGCCCCTTGTTAGCCTGCTGTTGTCACCCTAGCAGAAGCAGAGAGCTGGAGAGTGTCTCCCCAGGCCTGTGCGCTCTGCTGATATAGCTCAAAATGCCATGTTTGGATTAATCACAGCTATTTGTTTCAACCAAGCCCAGCCATATGTTGGGGCTAATCACAGCTTTGCCCCTTAGCACCAATTACAGCTGTCCCTCTGCTAGCCCACAAGGAGAAGTGCTTGTCCTCTGGCCTAGGGAAGAATTAATTGCAGGTTCCTTTGAAGCTCCTCAAGGCTTGGGATTGCACAATATCAGGTACCAAATATTTCAAACAGCCTTTGTTGGAGCCCAGCATTCAGGAGCTGGGCCGAGCAACTGCAGTCTTTCTTTGCGTAGATGTTTCAAGGTGTCGGACTGCTCCAGACTGTCAGCATGGCTGTAGGCTAGCCGGCCGCTCCTTCCTTCAAGGCATCCAGAGCAGCAAGGGCGAGTGTTCAATAGCTGCTAATAGGTGTGCAAATCGTTCAACGGCTAAGATCTCTTCTGGTTGGTAGAGAAATGAGCATCAGAGGGGTGCTTACAAATGCAGACTGAAGGAACATGCCACTCGCTCACAGTGATTGTAACAGATTTAAGAGTTCTTTAGGGCACTCGGCACTCGAGTAGAGCCAAGCAGGTCAATCTATCACTTATCCCATGTTATCATCGCTATGCTGATAATGACAGACTCATCCATCCTCTCTGTGTTCTCACCCAAAGCCTACTCCCAAATTCTAAGTAACATGCCCATTTTATTTTCTTCTAAGTTCAGCATTTTGTTTTTTCTTTGTTCTTTTCTTTTTTCTTTCTTTCTTTGTTGTTGTTGTTGTTGTTGTTTCTGTTTTTCGAGACAGGGTTTCTCTGTGTAGCCTTGGCTGTCCTGGAATCACTCTGTAGACCAGGCTGGCCTAGAACTCACAGCAATCGGCCTGCCTCTGCCTCCCGAGTGCTGGGATTAAAGGCATGCGCCACCACCACCCTGGCCTAAATTCAACATTTTCAATGCAAAGTCATCTTTACTGTCTCCAGTTCAAATGTATTTCCATTCTTTAATTTTCCCTGTTCCTGGTCACAAAAATATGGAAGACTCCTTTTTCAAAGTAGTCATCTAAAGAAGTTTTCCTTCTCCCACATTCCTCAAGTCTCTGAATGTTTTTGGAGTTTGTTTTGTTTTTTATTTTGGTATTAGCTTTGTTTGGTCTCAGACTCCTGATCCTCCTGCATCAGCCTCCCTGGTGCTGGGATTACAGGCATGCGCCAACTACGCCCAGCTCCTAAAGAACCAGTTTCCACTAGTCAGCTCTTGGTGTGTAGTAAGTGACCACAGGTTTAGCAGTTTAGAACATACATGTTTTGTTTTGTTTCTCACACTTCCCATCAATTAGCTGCGTGAGCACAGGCTCCTTGGGTTTTAAGCTCAGAGTCTCAGCAGGCTCCATTTTCTTTTTTTCCCCAATTATGGTCTAGAAGCCATGTTCTGGTCTTAGAAGATGGCCCACTGCCGGGCAGTGGTGGCGCACGCCTTTAATCCCAGCACTCGGGAGGCAGAGGCAGGTGGAGCACTGTGAGTTCAAGGCCAGCCTGGTCTACAAAGTGAGTTCAGGATGGCCAAAGCTACACAGGGAATCCCTGTCTTAAGAAACAAGAAGAAGAAGAAGAAGAAGAAGAAGAAGAAGAAGAAGAAGAAGAAGAAGAAGAAGAAGAAGAAGAAGAAGAAGAAGAAGAAGAAGACGGCCCACAGTTCTATGACAAAAGCCTCACCAATAAGTCTGCTCTCTTAGCAAAGATAAAGGTGTGCCCCTCCCCCCTTCCCCCAGGACACCTTGGTTCCTCTATCAAGGACTTTCATCTCATTCAGTTGGGCTCACCTGGGGCCTGATCCCTAAGCCAAGTGAGTAAGGGTGTTTATGTCTCCGAAGTCCCTTATCTTCATCATGCCCATTAGTTAAAGCAATCCACAGTCACAGGGCTACCCGGGGACTGGCTGCCACAGGTCCCTTGGCCTGGGGCAAGTCTTTTGAATTCTTTTGGCATCTATACGGAAACTAATGCTTTGGCACACAGCTTCTACCATGATTATCAAGTTACATGTGTATTTGCCCTCCATAGCAAAATGATAAACTGGGCACCGCAAGTCTTTCATATTTCTATAGAAGTTCATTCTAGATGGTAGGCACATAATAAACCATTATCAAATATCTGTAGGTTAAAAGAAATCGAAGGCTTGGTTTATGAAAGCCTTTCCTCAGGGTAAATGCAGCAACCATGAGGCATGCATGGGAGACGGAGGAGCAGAGGAACCGAGAACAGGGACCCTGCAGCGACGATTGTCTGGGTGTGAGTGCAGCTCTGCCCCTCGCTCTTTCTCGTTGAGACCTTAGGCAAGGAGCTTCTTTTCTTTGTGCCTCGGTTTCCTCATCTGTAGCACGGTTATGATGCTGTTCTCCCCTTCAAATAATTCTTATGAGGTTGAGGTAAGTTAATATTTGCAAAGCATTTTGAGCTGCACCGGGCTCACAGCGGCGTTATGTTTGTTGATTAAAAATTCAATGCCTGCACTGAGCCAGACACTGCTGTGGGAGCCAGAGGACGCGGATGAGCAGGACCACGTCTCTGTGGGGAACCCCACACAGTTCAAAAGCCAGGTAAGGTTTTGTTTGTTTCCTATTCTTTTATTTACCGTTCCATAGGCAAGGACAGGACCACGCTTTTGTCATTATTGTACCTTAAGCAGATTGACATTCGACAACTTAGTTACTATTGGAAAAATCTTGTGTAAAAGGAGCCAAGAGTGTTTTCATTAAAAGGCATTCGGAGGCCTGGAGAGATGGCTGTCAGTGAAGTGTTTGCCATACACAAGGACTGGATTACCCACAGCTCAGCACCCATGCATGGCATGTTAATCCGTGCCTGTACTCCTAGGGGGCAAGGATGGGGTGGGGGTGGGGGGTGGACGCTGGAGACAGGAGGATACATAAGGCTGGTTGGTCAGCTAGGCTAGGTGGAGTGAGCTCTAGGTGGAGTGAGAGGCCCTGCCTCAGAAATAAGATGGAGAGCAGGGGCTGGAGAGATGGCTCAGAGGTTAAGAGCACCGTGTGCTCTTCCAGAGGTCCTGAGTTCAATTCCCAGCAACCACATGGTGGCTGTAAACCACCTATAATGTGATCTGATGGCCTCTTCTGGCATGCAGGTGTACACATATACATAGTAATAAATAAATAATTAAAAATAATATGGAGAGCAATTGAAGAAGACATCAATAACACACACACACACACACACACACACACACACACACACACACGTTCAAAACCAGACACTGTGGAACATATCTGTACACCAACACTTGGGAAGCTGGGGCAGGAGCATCAAAAGTTTAAGGCCAGCCTGGCTACATAGCAAGAGCCTTTCTTTTTCTTTTTCTTTTTAAAATTCATAACAAGGAATTTGTTTAAAGGTATTGAAGGCAGGGTTCTCTTTTAAGACAGCCAGCTCACCATTGTGGAAAAGAGAATCGCAGGCTATTTGAGAACTCAGACACATTCAGGTTTCAGCTGGGGAGGAGTCTGAGTCATAGATAGAGGCGCTCTCACTCAGCCAATGGCACATAGGGGCTGGAGCCTGTGGGTGGTGCGTCCCTGTAAGATACAGTGTCACAATCCACATCCTTGAAGGGCTGGAAGTATTAGTCTTGCAAAAAGAATAAACTGGCCTGTGACAAGTGGCATATTTTTCTTCTAAGGGATAGTCTGAGAGCCAGATCACAGTGAACTACAGTGCCAGCTAAGAAGGCTGTTGGCGCCCTTCCAAATAGAGGAGAGAACTGAAAAAGAACATTTGTCATGAAGTCGGCAGAGCCCGAGTGCCAACTCCGGCTCCACAGAGGCCTGAGTCCTCTAACAATGGTGCCCCCTGTGTCTCCAGCTTCCCCACAGGGCTGCATTTCAGTTGGATTTTATGCTATGTGTGTGTGTGTGCGCGCGCGCACACACACACACACATGCATGCGCATGCACCTGCGCCCATGCTTTACCAGTCTGTGTGGAAGTGTGGAAGGAGGGAGTCAAAGCCTGAAAGGCTTTTCTTTTCTTTGAGTATTTTGTATTTGTCTTTCCAGACTCAAACAGAGGATTCTCACAATGATTAACCAGGCATTTATCAATCCATTTGGGTTATATCCTTGTGTAAATTTCCTCACTGACCTAACGTCATTCCTTACCTATTGTTCACAGGATGAGGCCCTGGAAGGGCCGGGGCACGCATTTTATTCATCTTTCTGCACATTGCACCTGGCTTATAACACATGTGGAATGAATAAATGCTTTCTTCAGTACCCAACATCAAATGGCATGTCTACCTTTGAATCAGAACTTCTTTCTTTTTTTCTTTTTTTTTTTTTTTGCTTGTTTGGTTTGGTTTTTGTTTTATGAGACAGGGTTTCTCTGTGTAGCCTTAGCTGTCTTGGACTCACTTTGTAGACCAGGTGTGTGCCACCAATCTGGGTTGGATCAGAATTTCCAGATGCTGGGGCCTGGGGGATAAAAGCACTTGCTTCCCATGATGCAAGTCTGGATACCCGAGTTCAATCTCTAGACCCTGTTGTTTAAAAAGCAACCGTAAGAGCTGGGCAGTGGTGGTGGCACATGCCTTGAATCTCAGCACTCAGGAGGCAGAGGCAGGTGGATCACTGTGAGTTCAAGGCTGGCCTGGTCTATAAAGTTAGTCCAGGATAGCCAAGGCTACACAGAGAAACCCTGTCTCGAAAGAAAAAAAAGGCATCCCTAAGAACTGGGAATTACTATCCCACCAGCTGCTCTTGCTAGGAGGCTGACACCATTGCTGCTGACATCATTCCCTCCAGGTCCAGGAGAACTAATCCTCAAAAATTCATCATTCCTGAGCTCTCAGAGGTCGGGGACCTAGTGCATAGGTGAAGATTCCAGGAGCAAAGGCTATTTCACCTGTTGGGTCTCCTGGAGCTATGGTTACAGACAGTCGTGAGCCACCATGTGGGTGCTGGGAATTGAGCCAGGGTCCTCTGCAAGAGCAAAAAGTGCTCTTAAAAACCATGGCGCCATCTCTCCAGCCCTGACGTCTCACTTTGGTTGGTGCTAATCTTCACCCTCCCTCCTAGACAGCATTGCCTTTGTAGGATGACGCAACCCCTTCAATCTGGATTCTTCTAGTGAGTGGTAATTTATAGCGTATGAAGGACAGTCACCAGAACACCAAATCAGATTAGCTGAACTCTGAAGAAAATACTGAGGATCTGGAGGGCTGCCTGTGGTGAAGAGCACACATCGCGCCTGCAGAGGACCCTGCATTGTGTTCCCAGCACCCATACTGGGCCTACAACCCCAGCGCTAGGGCATCAGTGTCTTTTTCCAGCCTCCAAAGACAAATTGCACTCAAGCATCCACACATGCCCACATGCAAACAAGCATATACATATGTATAAAAATAATTCTTGCCAGCCTGGTCTACAAAGTTAGTCCAGGACAGCCAAGGCTACACAGAGAAACCCTGACTCAAAAAAAACAAAAAACAAGACCAAACAAACAAACAAAAAAAAAAAATTGAAAAAAAGCTAGTTAGTCAGTGGATCACCCAAACCACAGTTTTCTTCTTGCTTGTCGTTTTGTCTTTCATCATTGTGTGTCAGAGATTGCTGTCTACCAGGTTTAAAAAAAAAAAAAAGATTTATTTTTAATTGTACGTATGTGGGAGGAGTGAGTATGTGCACCCAAGTGAGGGTACAGGCAGATGCTAGAGGTGTTGGGTCCACTGTGGAGCTGAGGTTAAGGTGCTTGTGAGCCACCTAACATGGGAGCTAGGAACTGAAGACAAGTCCTCTGAAAGAACAGTACTTCCCCTGCCCTGTTGAGACATTTATCCAGCATTCTTTCTAAATTGTATGTATGTATGTATGTATGTATGTTCTGAGACAGGGTTTCTCTTTGTAGCCTTGGTTGTCTCGGAACTCACTCTGTAGACCAGGCTAACCTCAAGCTCAGAGATCCACGTGCCACTGCTGGGATTAAAGGCGTGCACCACTGCCGCCCTGCATACTCTTTTTAGATTGTAGATGTGTATTTTAATAGGAATTTATCTTCAATTGTAGAAGTGTGTACCACTTTCTGGGTAACAAGATGTAGACATGTGTGTATGTGTGCATATGAGCCTGTATCTCTGTAAGGATACATAAAAATCAAGTTACTACCTCCAGAAAAGCTGGGTGTCCAGCAGGCAGTGTGGGAAGACTTCCACTTAACAATCTTCCTGTATGTGTTGGAGTTAGATCGTAAACTTACCTCATGCCTAAGACTTTGTCCTCTTGCCTTGCCATGGGATGTTTCTGCCAAATTTAATGACTGAGGGAAAACGGAGTTTAATTAAAGTGCGTGGTTGGTAAATGACATCTGTAGACTGGGAAGAAGTTCAGCTCGGTTGTCTAAAGCACCACTTGCGTTTTATGATCATCTTCTATTTTTAAAATTCTTTCATTTTCTTCCCGATTCAATTAACACGTTTTTATTTAGTGCCTACTGTCTGCCCAGTACTGCCCTCGGAATTCCAGGAGATATAAATGAAGCAAGGCTCCACGAAACAGTTTCTAATATCCATGCCAAGCGTGGCAGCCACAAGGGGGGCTAGAGCTTTGTCTTGGGAGTAGAGTCCTGGACTGAGTTGGGGAGAATTGGGGAGGGGGCTCACACAAATGGGAATGGGCCCTGGAGGCCCTGCCCAGATCCTCTCCACGGGGGGGGGGGGGGCGGAGGGCACGCTGGAGAGAAGAGAGCCAATAAAGGCCACCAGGGAGCTGGTCCAGAGGTCTGGTAGCTGAACTTCACCTCGGTCAATGAGCTGATGGCAGCGAGAACACAGTATAATAACACGCACTAGTAGCTGGGCCCTAGAATTGAGTGGAAATGTTCACATATGTTTTACTCAAGTTTACTGGCTAGTGACCCTCACTCCCAGCTTCCAGGAGAGGAAAGCAAGCACAGAGGCTGAGGGCTGGAGCTGGGATTTGAATCCAAACAATTTGACCCTGGAGCCTCCATCCTAACTGGGTCCATTCTGCGCTGACTACGCATACAGCTTTCACTATGGGACCTGGTTCCAAGGAGGTCTCAACTGTGGTGTGTGTGTGTGTGTGTGTGTGTGTGTGTGTGTGTGTGTGTGTGTGTGTGTGTGTGTGTGTGTTAGCGCCTCATCGCTACCCCTTGGTTTGTCAGTCCTTCTCAGTGGTTCCCCAGGGTTAAGCTCAGCTATCAGACCTTTGGGGGTGATCTAGAATAGCTTCCCTGGTCACCCTTATTTCTAGAACTCTAATCTCCAGCATGACCTCGGCTCTCTATCTAGTGGACTCTGGAAGCAGCACCTCCAGCCCGTTTCCCATTTGTGTCAACCATCCACTGCTTTCTCTCCAAGTCTCGGTTCAGGGTTCCTACAGAGGAGCGGTGTGTAGTTGACCAGAGGTGCAGGCACCAAAGGGGAAGGGTAGTGTAGAACGTCTTGAACTGCCTTGAGCATTGTACAAGCGTATACACCAGCAACCCCAGTTACTTTACAGACCAGCGCAACAACCCAACGGAACCCTTTCTACCTGGACTCAAAATAACGCCCCCCCCCCCACTTTTCTCTTTATTTTTTTCAAAGCTCTGCTTTATTTGGAAACTTAAAATAACTGGTCACACGGTTAAAAACAGCAGCGGCGCGCCCCCTCCCCGGCGGCCGGGCGCAGCTGTCCGGCCTCCCCCGCGCCTCGCCGCCCGCATTCCAACTCTCTGAGGTCACGCGCCGCCGCCTCCCCGGATCCGCGCGCCCGGCCCAGGGGGAGGGACGCGGGCCCCGCAGCTTCGGCCGCAGCCCCCGAGCTCCCCCAGCGAGTCCCGCCGCCGTCGGGCTGGTGCGGGCAAGGTGTGCGGTCGGCGCGCGGGCCCGGAGCGCGGACCGGCGAGCGGCTGCGGCAACCGCGCGGAGCCCGGGGAGGCGGGACGCAGGGCGGGCGCGCGGCCCCGACCCCGGCGGGAGCGGGGAGCAGGTGAGGCGCGGGGGACTTGGGCAGGGGCGTTAACAAAGAGCCTGGTGTTCGCTTCCCCAGGCTAGCTCTGATCTCCTAGAGTCATCTCTAAAAAGAGTCTGGAACTTCTATTCCGGACTCCTCCGCGGATGGCTGCGGCTTAATTCCGGATCAGGGTTTCAAATTTTAGGCATATTCGTGCCTCTCGGAATATGAGGAGTGTGAAAGTTGCCCGATAACTTTGGCGACAAGGGACATAAAGGAAGGAGTGTTTGGCAACTCCTTGTTTCGGTTTTGGAATGAAGTGTCTTTACTCTTGGAGGAAGTATTGGGTCTGCAAATTCCGACTTGTGATTTCTGCAAACCCCGATTAGATTGGCGGCTCCGAGCATGCTTGTCTTATCCCCAGCCCCCCGCCGGCCGCCGAGTAAGCCTTATGATAATAGAGAATGCTAGAAAACACGTTCTGAATCTTTACGAGTTCCAGATGACAACTGCAGTATGTCTAATAGTTACAGATTTGTTTCCTTTTTATATCTTTTTTAGTTTTGGACAAGACAACATTTTCACACTGAAAAATAGTTGTTTTGTTTGTAGGCCATTTAATTATAGATTATCAGTGCACAAATGTTCTGTGAGAGACATAGGATTGATTTAAGGCACTAAGATAAAGACGTTCTAAAAATGCCAGATACTCCCATTTTAGTAATGATTTAATGTTAAAGAAATAGTGGCAAAGGTCCACAGAGATGTGATGAGCAGCTTGGGGTGGGGTGTCCTATAAGATTCAGATTTAAGGTGGAGTTGAGAAACCTTTGGAAGGGGATTTGGACAAGAAAAATGAAAACGAACTCACCAACAGTGTTTGTAAACGCGTGAAGCAGAATTTAATGTGCATCTTTACTTAGTCCATAATGGAATGATTTTATAGAGAAATTATCCTTTTTTTTTTTCTTTTAAAGGCTATTTATAGTCTATTTTATTTAGTAGTTGACATCTAAATCAGCCCTCCTCAGAGTACCTTAAATTTCACTTCTTGGCTGTAATATTCAAGCATAACTTATGACATCATTAAGATATATTGATCAATCAACTTTTAAGTTATTAATCAGGACTTTTGCTATGGTGGCTTTTATATAAATAATCAAGAAACCAGACAGTCTTAGGAGGAAATGCACAGAAATATAACAATCAAATTATAACAGCTGCCAAAAGAAAAAAGAGAAAACGTTGGCTTTTCCTTACTCTCGATGCTGTAAAACATGCCAAAATCTCAGGAACAACTGGAAATTTGAGTTTGCCTAAGCAGAACCTAGTTAACAGCTAAGTTATACAGTGCAGTATACTATGTTGAAGGCAGGTTTCCATCTTTGGTTGGTTTTGCTGTTGTTGTTTTTTGAGACAGGGTTTCTCTGTGCAGCCCTGGCTGTCCTGAACTTGATTTGTAGACCAGGCTGGCCTCTGCCTCCTGAGTGCTGGGATTAAAAGCATGTACCACCACGCAGGGCCCCATAGTTCCATCTTTTTTTTTTTTTTAATATTTTTATTTACTTAATTTTTTAATTTATGTGTGTTGGTGTGAGGGTGACAGATCTTGGAGTTACAGACAGTTGTGAGCTGCCGTGTGGGTGCTGGGAATTGAACCCGGGTCCTTTGGAAGAGCAGGCAGTGCTCTTAACCACTGAGCCATCTCTATAGTGAAGAAATGAACACATTTGACAGTGCCTAAGCCAGTCGACTTCCCTTTGGACGGATGAAACGTGTCTTTTTACACACATTCGTGTTTCTGTTGCCACAATTTCCAAGACTGAAATCTACCACTTTGTCTCATGAGCCAAGACTTTGCATACTACACATTTTGTCGTTCTTGTTATTTCAGTTCTACTAGTGTGTATCTTCTGGTTAAAAACTTGCTTACATTTTTAATGTGTTCTCATTTTTGCTTCATCTGTTTATATACTGGAAACAGCAACGGACATTGAAAAATAGTACTCCCCACTCCCAGTTCCTTCAATAGAGTAGTGCTTTTCCCCAAGGAAGGCATACAGCAAATATTAACATACTGCTGTTATGTTACACTTTTCTAAAACTTGTTTTGTCTTTCTGGAAAGGGAGTGGGAGGAGATCACCTCACTAGAGCCGCTCCAAAGAGTAAAACATAAACAAAAGTTTTAGAAACCTTGACCATGTCCCTGTTGGTGATACAGTGATAATTATAAATGCCTGCAGTCTCCTTAAGGACAGGGACGGCTTAGGATTCGTCTTAGATTTCCTCAGGATGCTCATTACTCTGCCTTGTGCTCAGAGAGGCAGAATACATTTGTGGAATGGAATCACAAGACGTTTTAAGTGTAGAGTCATAGCTAAACCTCATTTTCTAGCTCAGCCATTCCACAGGCCTGGGTGCTCATGACCCCTGGGGTTGAGTCTCAGACTGGGTGAGCAGGATAGAAAAGGAATACTGAGGATGATGGGGAAAGTCAGGGGGCTACTCAGTTAGGTCCGTATTAGAGTGGAACAGAGAAAGCTGCTTCTGTTGAGCCCTGGGTTCTGTTTGCCTGTTGAGGGTTAGGGACAGATTGTCCCATCTCGCGGTTTCGGTCAGACCCAGTCTGACTAAAAGATTTATCCCGGGAAGAAAGGCGGGGAGGTGAAGAGTGACAGAGTGCGGGGCGTGGGGGTGGGGATTGGAAATAGCTGAGATTGTTGTCAAATTGTTGAGGAGAAAATAACTCTAGTTGACATAAAAATCCCGAGTTGTCGCTCGCCCCCACTTTATGTCACCGCAGAAGTTACTATCAACAAGCATGGGTTTAAAAAGTAGCGTGTTTGGGGGTGCTGTAACGTGGTTACGGCCTCAAGCTACGCACCCAATCTCTTTCCCCATGAGGGACTAACGTCGGCTCCTTTAAGTCCTCCCTCCTCCGATCGCTGGGGGTCGGTCCTTTCGGATTACGTCCGCCCGGAAACACGGCCGCAGGCGGAGGGTTCCGGGGCTTCGGACATTCCCGGTTGGCCAGGCAACGCCGCGTGCTTTTCTCCCTGGAGGGGACTCCGAGGATCCGGAGCTGCGGCCCCGGCTGTCCCTGGCTTCGTGGGCTTTCTCAGCTTTGCCTGCCCTCTTTAACTAGGACGGTGTTTAAGGCCTTGCCCTTTTCTGTAGGTGAGAGCCCACAGTCTCCTTAGATGTCCCTACCCGGGAGAGGAGTCCAGAGCACGCTTTTCAGAACTGCTATGGTTCGAGAATGAGCATCAGTAGGGTGCTAATAACTCGTTTATACACATTTGTGGTGGTGTTAATAATGAACCAGAAGGGGTTTTAGACGTGCTTGTTAAGCACTTCATCTCCTTTGAGCCTCACAGTTGCCATATGTCAGGTAGAGGAGATTAGTCTCCCCATTTGGAATTCAGGGTTAATTCGTCCGGAGGACTGGTCCTCCTGTGCACTTAACAAACACAGTAGGGAACTGAAGCCACCTCACTATTGGGAAACTCAAAAGAGTTACCTATGAGAAATAACTAACCCTTCCTCCAAACTAGCAAGATTACCAGTAATGCTTTGTAGTTATAGACGTGCTGGGCATTATCTCATTTAATCCTGACAGTCAGGGCTGCTATCGCTAGTGGAAAACAGAATGAGGGGTTGGGTCTGACTCTGGGCCCCACCCTCAGCCCTCGAGATTAAACTTTACTGCCACCTCCCTGCTCATGTTAGAACCTTTTTACTCCAGCAGAGAGGCGAGACTTATTCTTTATACGCAGTTCCATTTATTTTTATTTTAAAGGCAAAGTCCATCATAACAGCTTTCCTCTTTCCTCAGCGCTGGCGTGGTGGATGCTCCCATCTCTTGGTCTTTTGGAGACTCGGTTGCTTTTTAATGGCGGCAGCGGCTGTTGGGTGAGCCAACTGGAGTCTAGAGTTTGTTTTGACGGAAGGGTCACTTTTGCTTGGCGCCATCACTGCGGGATTGGTCCTTCCTGGCCCCTCCACCGTTGAAGGGAGAAGATGCCATTGCCATTTGGACTAAAATTAAAACGTACCCGGCGCTACACAGTGTCCAGCAAGAGCTGTCTGGTTGCTCGGATCCAGCTGCTCAATAATGAGTTCGTGGAGTTCACGCTGTCTGTGGAAAGCACTGGCCAGGAGAGCCTAGAAGCTGTGGCCCAGCGTCTGGAGCTGAGGGAGGTAAGCTGCAAATGAGGCGGCAGGTTTGTCTGGCCTGTCTTCACTCCTTAACCTCCTGGTAGCTGTGTAGCCTAGCCTAGCCTACCTGCCTGCCACCAGAAGAATGTCCTATCTGTGACTGCGGGATGGTGAGCTTGTAAGGCCTCCTTCCTCCTAATGAGTAGGGAAGGAATCTGAGCAAAAGTATTACACCATAGAGTTGCTCCGAAGAGAAGTTACAGTGTCTTATCTTTTGAATGTGTTTGTGTCCTATGTCTCCCTCCCATCAAAGCTGTGGAGAGTCAAATATGCATGCATTTTGGGTTATCCAAGTTCTCACTTATTATAAAAATCATGTCTTTACATGTGCATGCATGTATTTATTCATCTGTGCAACATACGTTTTGGTCTCACTGGTCTCAACAGTATTCTAGGCTACAGGGTAGGTACCTCTGATATGGTAGGCACTTACAGGTTTTCAGAACTAAATGATCAACTGAGTTTTCCTACAGCAAAGTTTACCTATTCCTGGCTTTTTATGAACTGCGATATTCAGGTGGGATTCCCAGCTGGGAGTATAACATGAATCATTTAAGACTAGTTTCTTTTTCTGACCCCTGGTCCAGGCAGCTAAACACAGGGAGGGTCCCAACATACTGGCCACTCAACAAACTATTTTCTATTTTCTGTAGGCTACATGGAGGTTCTAGAGTCATACTGCCTGAAGTTTGAATTTTGGTTTCCTTGCCGAGGTTAAGTTTAAGTTAAGCTAAGATTAAGTTCTATAATCTTAGGCAAGTTTTTTGGTATCTCTGAGCTCCAGCTTCTCCATCATAACCATGCCGCTGTGAGTGACTGGTGCCTGTTAGTGTGCATGTCGGGTCGGACCTTAAGCACTAGTTCCCGCCCATTACAGTCATCATAGGAAGGCTGGGTGTGGTGGCGCACACCTTTAATCCCAGCACTTGGAAAGGAGAGGCAGGTGGATTGATATGAGTGAGGCCAGCAGAGGTCTACAAAGGGAGTCCAGGACAGCCAAGGCTGTACTGAGAAACCCTGTCTCAAACAAACAAACAAACAAACAAACATGGTAATCACTAAGAACTGTGCTCTGGGAAACACAACCTAATCTAGTGAGGAGAAAGTTGAGGAGTCCTGACATATCCCCACGAGGTCCTAAATTTAAACTCTTTTGTAAGGCCTGGTCCTAATAGGGGTAGGGAGGGAGGGACAGCAGAGGCAAAGCTCCTTAGAGAAAGTGATATCTGAGCTGTGACCTCAGTGCTAGGACAAGGGGGTCCTATCAGGCTGCAAAGCACTGTTCCCATAAAAATAACAAAGGCATTTTGTTGTTGTTAAAAGATTTAGACTTACCTTGATAGTCTAAAGATAAGGTAGGCTTTTAAACCAAGGTGTGTTTTTGCCTAAGAGAGCCCTCTTGAGAATGATTACAAAGTAGTTCAGGAGCAGATAGTGGCCACCTGCAGTTGCTGATGGAGGGAAGCCGGGTGGAAGCTGGAGGCATAAATACAAAATACAAACTACTCTGGGGTAGAGTGAGGCCAGAGTCTGGGGTGGTACTCAGGTTATCAGTAGATTGTAGGGACTGTAACTAAGAGAGGAAATAAGAAAGATCTGGGTTCCACTTGGGACTTAAATACCAGGGTTAGAGCCTGGCGGTGGTGGCACACGCCTTTAATCCCAGAACTCGAGAGGCAGAGGCAGGTGGATCGCTGTGAGTTCAAGGGCAGCCTGGTCTCCAAAACGAGTCCAGGACAGCCAAGGCTACACAGAGAAACTCTGTCTCGAAAAACCAAAACCAAACCAAACAAAAACAAAACAAAACAAAAAAACAGGGTTGAGGTGCCGGTTGGTACCACTTAATATGAACTGGAGATTTTGAACAGAGAGGTGGATGTGCTTTTTGGAGGGCCAGGCAGGAGATCCAGGCTGAAGGAAAGAGGCTTGGAAGCCTCAGTCCAGCTGGGTGGATCGAAGCCGGGAGAGAGGTAAGGCTGTCCAGGGAGAGTTGGAGGAGGTAGCACACCCTCTGTGTTGAGCTGAAGAGGAGAGAGCCTTGGAAGGGAACTAGTGGATTGCCTAAGGGGGGAAACAAAACCACAAACAACAGCAAAACAAACTGGGAGGGTGGGCCTCCATGACTGACCTCCTTATTTGCATTTATTTAGTCATCTTTATATGTTTTTTTTCTATTCATCTCTGTTCCCGCTCCCCTCATTTTGCTTAAATTTTTTATTTTTCATAAATTTCATCCAAATATACCAGGTCTGCCCACACTCCCCCTTCCTTTTCCCCACTTCCCAAGTCAGCTCCTTAAGGACTGTGGTGTATTTATTTTTGTAACCAGAGCATGAAGTGTGCTCAACACATCAGGAAGAATTGAGCTCGCCAGCCTTGCTTCCCTTCTGTTAGTCAGGAAGCCTGGGGCTGGAGACATCATGGCTCAGTGGTTCAGAGCACTGACTGCTCTGGCATAGGGCATGGGTTCGATTCCTAGCCCTCACATGGTGGCTTACAACTGCCTGTATGGCCTCTGTGGGAACCAGGCGTGAACATACTGTATACAGGAGAGAAAGTCTTAACACATATAAAATAGAAATATGTAAATATTTTAGAAAGCAGCAGCAGCCCAGGGAGATAGATCTTCATCTTTTGTTTGAAGCTCAGTCTCAAACAACTTCATTCAGCTTTGGTTGTGCCCTCCACCCAAGTTTTCTCCTCTTCCTCCTCCTCCTCCTCCTCCTCCTCCTCCTCCTCCTCCTCCTCCTCCATCTTTGGTTTTATTATTGCTTTTGAGAGAAGGTCTCATGTAGCCCAGACTGGCCTGGAACTCACTGTGATTGCTTATCCTCTTGCTGGCATGTTGGGATTATAGCAAAGTGCCACTGCAATTGGTCTCTGAGGCCAATTTTTAAAGGAAGAGCTGAGTGCAAGGAGAAAGCAGGCATAATTCTTAGGGGAATGTCTTGTACTTGGACAGACTGTCTACTGCTCTGGCATTTAACAACAGTCATGCTTAGACAATTTAGCAAACTTGAGCTCGAAAAGCTCCAGAAGGTCTGCTCTGTAATGTGTAAACTGATGGCTTGAGCGCCAGGCCTAACCTTTCCAAATGACTGTTCAGAAATAATCTTGAGTGGGGTAACACCTGTTGCCAGGTTGTGTACATTCAGTGTGTGTGTGTGTGTGTGTAATTAAAGGAAGAACTATCAGTGTGTTGGTATCTCTCAGTAGTCTCCCACGAAGGATACCTCGAGTTGTCACTGTAGATTTGGGTGAAGGGTTTTGCTGCTGTCAGATATAAACTACAGGAAGAAATTACTCCTTTGTTTACTTAAATACTGTTTTGCTTCCATAATGCTCTGATAAGGACTTCACAGTAATGCCATGTAATGCTAGAGTCAGGGGTGTTAGCATGTATTTATATTTTATTTGAAAGGCTGGGGCAGAAAGATCTCAAACTTAAGTTTGAGGCCAGCCTGAGCTACAGCCCTGTTTCAAGAACTCCAACAAACAGACAATACCGTAAGAAGCTCCAACAGTCACAACCCACAATAAGTAAATATTGCCCAGTTCACTGACAATAAGAGGTAAAGCAAGTAGAGTTCAGTCACCTGTAATGTGACACGGAACTGCCAAAAGCCCCATGTTTTTTGTGCCCTAAGAGCCAGGTTGTGGTCCACCCCCGGCCCAAAAGGAGGCCACATGGGAACCAGAGCCTGCTGGAAGAGGTATTGCCTTGAAAATGATACGTTTTCATAGGGGAATCCCACTGTCTCCCAGGCCGGTTCTTTTGAGTGGGAAAAGTCCCTTTCCAAGAACCAGAGTGTCAGTTTGCCTGTTGGAAGCAGTGAAGTTCCAGAGGTGGTTAGACAGGCAGTCCTGTCTAATTGGATACCAGTTCTTGTTACTTGCTAAGTTCGAAATTACATACAACTCCCCAAATCTATCTGCTTTCCACATTAAGGAGGATAATGGTATTGGTGGTGGTTTGAGAATTTAATGTTAAATTTAATATTAAAGTGTGATATTGAGCAGAGCAGTTGGTGAGGAAACTCTCAGTTAAACCTCATTAGACTTGTCATTATTATTTTGAGACAGGTCTCACAGTACAACTTAGATTGGCTGGGAACCTGCAATCTCCTGCTCAGGCCTCCTTAGTGCTGGGATTCCAGGCGTGAGCCACCTCGCTCACCTTTTATGTTTATTTGTGGTGCCCATGCTGTGCCTCTGTGGCCCATGTTGTGGTGACTGGCTGAATTCTTTTGGACGAGGTTTTTTCATTTGTTAATTAGCTGGGAGAGTGCACGTGTATAGAATATTCTCACAGCAGGCGCTGGCACTCATACTGCTGGCACATTTCTAAAATGCTGAAATGGTAGCCTGCCTTCACAATTGATCCACTGTTTCCGTCCAAGCTGATAAAGTCCTTAGTGCAGTGTCTTGCCCATTTCTGACGACAGGGCTTTTGAACACTGGAGTCACTCTTTTCTTCCCTTAGGCTCAGCCCAAATCCTGGACTATGACATTTTGGATCTTTAGGGTATGCCTTTTAGAAAGATTGTGTTTAGCACTATTAGCTCGTCCTTTTAATGCTGCCATGGATTTTAACTAGGTTTATCACAAACTTTTCGTCTTATATGTCCTGTCTTGATTTTGGGGTCCTTTTATGACTTAAATTTACATTTGTTCAGCATTTTTCTAAGTTCTTACATCCCCAATTAGGATACAGAGAGATTGTAAAAGGAAGCCTGTGTGTGTGTGTGTGTGTGTGTGTGTGTCTGAGTGTGCACATGCACACGCATGAGCTTACTCTTAGGCACGTGCATGGTCCCGAGTGTAGGGTCTTTCTGGAGAACCTCTTTTGGTTATCCCATGTGTGCATGCCGCTGTGGATAACCACACTTCTGAAGTTGAATTACAGCCTCAGCAGCTTCTAGAACCATCTTCAAAGCATATTTTTGAAGATGGATACTGCAAACCAAGTCTTACCTCTCTTGTTTTACTTCCTGGCTTTGGGCACTGGTTTACACGCTTGCGGTTAGTTCTAGATCTTCATGAAGTGAGTTTTAAATAGCACTTAGTCCGTCACAGACTTCAACATTCTGCGTTTTAGCATGTAAACTCCATAGGAACAGGACTGGTGCTCCCTGATGAATATGTGGTGACTACAATAGCGCCTGCCACCTTAGGGCACATAGTTCCTGAATAAACGTCCACGCACTTCAAACGTCGAGACTGTTCCTTCCTTCCTGCCTCTCTTCCTTTCTTCCTTCCTTCTCTCCTCCCTCCTTCCTCCCTCCTTCTTCCCCTTCCTTTCTTTTCTTTTTCTTTGCCTCTCCTTTTTCCTTTTCTCTATCCCTTTTTCTCCTACCCCCTTTCTTTTTTGCACATATTCATTCTCCACCCCTCCCCCCTCCAACCCCCCCTCTCTGCAAGATCTTGCTATGCAGCTCAGGCTTGTCTCAAACTTGCCATCTTCCTGCCTCATCCTCTGAAGCAGCTGGGAGGCAGGCCATGGATAGGCCGCTGCGCTCAGCTTACCATGTATTTCCTTACTTAAAAAGATTTTTTTTTTTTTTTAGGCCAGGTGTGGTAGCACACGCCTTTAATCCCAGCACTTGGGAGACAGAGGCAGGCAGATCTCTATGAATTCCAGGCCAGCCTGTTCTACAGAGTGAGTTCCAAGACAGCCAGTGTTATACAGAGAAACCCTGTTTCGAAAAACAAAAGAAAACAAACAAACAAACAACTAGATTCATTTTATTTTATGTGTATGTGTGTTTTGGCGACATGTAAGTGTGTGTACCACATGTGTGTCTGGTGCCCACAGAAGTCAGAAGAGGGTGTTGGATCTCCTGGCACTGGAGTTAATGATGGTTGTGAGCCACCGTATGGGGGCTGGGAATTCAACTTAGCCCTCAGCAAGAGGCACAATTACTCTAAAACCACCGAACCATCTCTCTAGTGCCTAGTATTTATTTATTGGTGATACCGATGAATTTATTGGACTTGCTAATAAAATGCAGGTGAAAAGTTACTTACAGGAGCATGCATGAACCCCAAAAGAGCTGCATGACACGGGTAGTTTATTTCACTTTCACTTTGGGGGTTCTGGAAAACTTAGGAGCACTCTAGTTCTACCAGCTCTGAGGGAGATTGCTGTGTCAGGCAGTGCGAGCTCCCCCACTGCTCTAGGAAGTGCTCTTGGCTTGGGAGTGCCCCATCTTCAATCAGCCCGGCAAGTAGTCCAGATATCCACTGACCTTATCTCCGCTGGAATCTGAGAAGACCTGGGAATTTCATGTGCGTTTTTCTTTCTCCTGCCTGCTTCCATCTGGACTCTAAAAATAACCAAAACCTTGTAAAGAAAGAGTACATCACATGCAGATGTTTTGGGCTGAATAGCCACAAGTTGAATTCAGGTTCCTGTGTGTGTAATAGATAAGACTGTGGTATAAAAAGAGACGAGTGTTTCACTGATCTTCGGAAGGGTCTGAAAGGTTCCCTGAGCTAAGAAGGGACCTTCTGGGGGCCCTGGGATTTTAGATCACCCTCTTCATTTGAGCCACATTCCAGACTCCAAAGCTCAATCGTAAATGACCTCTGTTTCCTGTGACTGTAAACACTTTTCAAATTCTATTTTGATTTAGTGTGCATGGGGGTGGGTGTGCATGTGTCCCGGTGCACATGTGGGGGTCAGGGGACAACTTACAGGAGTTGCTTCTCTCCACCACTCTGATTCTGGGGATCAAATTCAGGCCATCAGTGTTGGTTAGCAAACTTCTTCTTCTTTTTTTTTTTTTTTCCAAGACAAGGTTTCTCTGTGTAGCCTTGGCTGTCCTAGACTCACTTTGTAGACCAGGCTGGCCTCGAACTCACGGTGATCCGCCTGCCTCTGCCTCCCGAGTGCTGGGATTAAAGGTGTGCGCCACCTGTGTCAGCCCATTCTGATACGCTTCTCTCAGTCTTGATAAATGAAGAATTAGGCAAGTAAATAAAAGAGTCATATGTATAAGCATTGGATATGCGTTCTGAAATGCATAATATAGAGTTATATAAGTTATTGTCAGATTAGGAGACCTATTTACTTAAGTGATAGAGATTATGCAACTTTAGTTCAATGTTTAATAAATTGAAGGGCTGATAAGTATAGCTCAAGTGATAGTGTTTGTCTGACATACACAAGACTCCAGGATCAGTCCCTAGCAAGGCATAAAACTGACTACGGTGGCTCATACCTATAACCCTAGCTCTTTAGAAGTGGAGGTGAGATCAGAAGTTCAAATGCATCATGCACTATTTAGCAAACTCAAGGCCAGCCTAGGAGACTTGAGACCCTGTCTCAAAAGACCAAAGCCACAGGACTAACCATACAAAACACGTGTGCTCCAGTATTGGGGTTTTTATATGAGAGACAACAAAAATGACTTTGTCTACTGCCATCAGTGTGCCCCAGTTGTATGTCTCTGCACTGGATGGGACTGAGCATGAGTTTGCTTACCAGGGAGGTCTGTGAGTTGAATCTAGAGGGTTGGGTGGTGCATGGGGGGGGATGGGAGGGGCCGAGGAAGGGTAGCACTCAGTCAGTTCTTTGATTGCCCCTGCAGTGGATCCAACTCTGTATTCCAGACTGACTTCAAGCCGCCTACCTAAGGCTCCTGACCTTCAGTTTTAAAAACTGACTCAAAGTTGTGGAGTACAGTGTTTCCACACGTGTACATAACGTGTGACGATCAAGTCAAGACATTCAGCATGTTCATCTCCGCGAACATTCCAGATTTCTCTTTGTCGTGGTTCGTTTGAGGCAGGTTGTAGATGGCTGTAGACTGTACCTACTGTGATAGTCTGTAGACCAGTGGAGCTCATTTCTCCTACTGTGCCTTTAGAGTCCTAGTTTCTCTTCATCTGTCCCCAATACACTCTTCCAACACTTATTGCCTCCCAGTATAGTGTCCGTGTCACTTCCTGGGAATGCTGTTTCGTCTGTGGCTTTCCTCCATAGGGCTCAGGAAGGCAATTGGCTATTAATTGTTCTCTCCCTCCCCCCTCTGGCTACCACTTATTTATTTGTTTATTTATTGTTTGTTTTTTAGAGATTTACTTTGTATCTGGGTGTTTTGCCAATATGCATGTCTGTGTGACACTGTCTGTATGCAGCTTTCAGGGCCAGAAGAAGGCATTAGATCCTTTGGAACAGGAGTAACAGTTGTGAGCCACCATGTGGGTATTGGGAATGGAACCCAGGTCTTCCGGAAGAGCAGCCAGTGCTCTTAACCACTGAGCCATCTCTCCAGACCACTATTAATTAGAGTTTTGAGACAAGGTCTCAAAGTACATCCAGGCTAGCTTCCAACTCAAGGTAGTTTGCCAGCTTCACTTTTTGATGGGGCAACTTACTGTTAAGGTAGAAGCTTCCAGAGGACAGAGAGGAATATTATGAGTGAGAACTCTTAAATTGTATCATGGAAGTGTAGATGAGTGTTTGCCTTCCCTACTAGGCATCACCTTTGTGCCCATCTGGACAGTAAGCATGTGACAAATATTCAGTGTCTGAACTGGTGACTCACACCTCCTTTAAAGATTAATTGAATTCCCGGGCCATTTATTGAGCCTTCTATTTTATTTTATTTTTTTTGATACAGGGTTTCTCTGTGTACCTTTGCTGCCCTGGAACTCTGTAGACCAGGCTGACCTCTAAGTCACAGTGATCTGCCTGCCTCTGCCCCCGAGTGCTAGGATTAAAGGCGTGCACCACCACCGCCCAGCTTCTGTTTCATTCTTGTCAGATGTGCGTTCTACCTCAACATGACATTCACTTCTCTAGTAGCAAGGACTCATTCTTTTTTTTTTTTTTTTTTTTTTTTTGGTTTTTGGTTTTTCGAGACAGGGTTTCTCTGTGAAGCCTTGGCTATCCTGGACTTGCTTTGTAAATCAGGCTGGCCTCGAACTTGCAGCGATCCGCCTGCCTCCCGAGTGCCGGGATTGAAGGCGTGTGCCACCACCGCCAAGGTCATTATTTTCTTATAATGTGATCGGTTTGTAGATATTTTCATATTTTGTCCTTCAAGTAGTGTGTGCACTCACAATTGCTAATTCAACAGCCTTTAACTTTACTCATTTCAGTTGTTGCTTTGGTGTTGGGGATTAGACATGTGTCTTTGGGTATGCTAGTCCAGTACTGTACCTCTGAACTTCTTCCTAGCTTATTTATTATTTAATTTTTGGAATTTTCAAGTAGGATCTTACTCTGTGGTCTAGGCTGGCCTAGACCTCACCCCAGGCTAGCCTCCAGTTCAGGGCACTTTGCCTGCTGATGGCTGCAATTACAGACTCTGGGCTGTTTTTTGTTTGTTTCACTTTTTTTCTTTTTAAACATCTATTTATTTGTCTGCATGGGTGCGTGTGTGTGTGTGTGTGTGTGTGTGTGAGAGAGAGAGAGAGAGAGAGAGAGAGAATGTATGCCTTCATTCGCCATGTGATTCCTTGGCATTGAACTTGGGAGTCCATCAGACTTGGCATCCAGTGTCTTTATCTGCTGAGCCATCTCCAAGGCCCAGTGTTTGTTTTCAGACAGGAATTCACTGTGTAGGCACAGGCCAGCCTAGAACTCC
Organism: Acomys russatus; assembly: GCF_903995435.1. Taxonomy (NCBI): domain Eukaryota; kingdom Metazoa; phylum Chordata; class Mammalia; order Rodentia; family Muridae; genus Acomys; species Acomys russatus. The sequence continues at coordinate 107,323,641 of NC_067137.1, read as the reverse complement.
AGATCCTCTGCCTCAGGCTCAGGGATGCCAGAGTACAGGTGTGTGCCGTACCTAACCCTCACTTATCTTTTAGTGAACTAGTAAAATAACCCAGGGGCTACTGAAATTTATGCTGAAAATGCTAATCTCACTGAAAGAAACGGTGTCACGTGCCCTAAGGAACAATTAGAATGTAAGTGGTAAATCATTTATCAAGGTTTGCGCCACTTTCTATGCAATTACTCAAATGAGACACTCTAGCAGGTGTGTGTTGTATTGTTTATGTTTATGGGTAGAAATAATAAGCAAGTTAAGAAAATACACAAGTAATACTGGCTGGCAGAGTCCTTTTCATTTTTTTTTCTCTTTGGTTTTGCTTTTTTCTGTTTCTCCCTGCTTTCTGAGCCAGGGTCTTTCCATGCAGCCCAGGTTGGTCTTGAACTTGCCACCTCCTGCCTCAGCCTTCTCAGTGCTGGTATTATAAACACGCATCACAGTGTCTGGCTCATTTTCTTTATGAGTCTAAAAGCAGCTTGTCTTGGCTCATTTACATACTATTTAGATTGCTCGGCTCTGACTTTACTTTTTTGTTTTTGTTTTTTATTTTTTGCTTTTTCGAGACAGGGTTTCTCTGTGTAGCCTTGGCTGTCCTGGACTCTCTTTGTAGACCAGGCTAACCTCGAACTCACATCAATCCACCTGTCTCTGCCTCCCAAGTGCTGGGATTAAAGGCGTGCGCCACCATGCCCGTCCCGGCTCTGACTTTACTAACTGATCTCAATATTAAGTTCATTTTCAACAACTTGAGCTTTGTACCACTAAATGTAGCTGCAGTTGGAGGCAACAAAATGGAGTTTGGGTTGTAGGTGGATTTGGGGTTGCACCCCTGGGAGGTAGCTTTTTAGGGGCACTGGCTGTGTCCCAAGCTGTATTTGGTACTTTACATATGATGACTGGAACCCAGAGTGAGTAATTAACTTCCTGCTTTTTCTGGTGTCTAGCTATTGAGGAACCAAAGACAAGCAGGACCCAAAGTTGAGACACCTGCTGGCTAACAACTGCTTTGGATTAGTGTTGAGTTAGTTTTCTTTAGTCTTTTCCACTTTCTCTTTCATCTTGTAAGTGTATTGATTGTAATAATATACTGAGGAGAACCAGTTCGGAAAAAATGAACGGAGTGTTGCTGTGATTATGACAGTTTGGAGCTACACTGCTTTAAAATATTCCCCAAACAGCTCTTTTCTTGCCAAGTTTGATGTGTATTATCTAGAAAATAACTTTAATTCTTCTTTTCTCTCTCTCTTAAAAAAAAAAATTATGTACACAGTGCTCTGCCTGCATGTAGACCTGCAGGCTAGAAGAGGGCATCAGAGCACATTATAGGTGGTTGTGAGCCTATAGGTGGTTGCTGGGAATTGAACTCAGGACCTCTAGAAGAGCAATCAGTGCTCTTAACCTCAGAGCCATCTCTCCTGTGCAGTACTGCACAGGAACTATGTTCTCTGGTTCAATGTTGTGTGCTAGCCCAGGATGGCATTGGCTGTGTGATCAATGTGATCTGAAGGACTACATGACTCGAGGACATCTAAGAAATATAGACTTGTTTTATTTTTATGATTGATTGGGTGGCGACTCGGATCAAACCCATAGCCCGTGACACGCTAGGGCAGCGTTTTTACCACCTTGCTACATCGCTAGCTCAAGAAGATGGTTCTTTTTCCTTTCTTAGTGCTGGGGATAGAACTTACTAGGCAAGGGCTTTACCTCAGAGTTACATCCTCAGTATGTAGTTTTGAAATTGTCTTGTTTACAGTAATCAAGTGCTTCGTGCTGTCTGATTGGGTCTGTAAATGAGAAAAATGAGAGCGGTTTATCCAAGTAGACATTAGTCTTGTTCACTCCCTGATTTCCTTTTAATAAGTGTCCAAATTTAGCTTATCACTTCACACTATGCTTAAGTGGTGAAGCCACAGTGGAAGGAACTTCAGACTTCAGTTTGATAAAATTTAGTATAATTAGATCTGTCATTTTCCCGAGTTCTCATTTATATATGACAGTGTTCTGATATCGTGTGTTGTCATATTGCCTATAAAATAAAGCATATGTAATTTGATGGAAGTGGGGGAAAAATGGAGAAAAACAAGCAGAAAGAAAGGGAAGGGGCTGGCAATGTGACCACTGCCATCTGCTAGGAGGAAGAGGTTCCCCACTTTATTATTCATGGCCGACTCGGTGTGGAGGTCAGCTCAGGGCTTGCGTTAGCTTAGAGCCTTAGCCACTTTTGTTAGATGATCTCTCCTCGGGGTAGACTTTATCTTGGGCTGTCTCCTCTCATCTCTGTCCCGATGAAAGCCTTCTAACTCCAGCTGGTCGAAAAAAGGCACCAGGATAAAATTATATTTGCAATTTTACATGGGATTAGCTTTCATTACACATAATGCATTAGTGGCTTTAAAAAGTCTCCAGCTAATTTGTGTATCTCTCTGGTCTGTTTTAAAAATAGTAGAATCAAAAAGAGTCTTAAAATAATTAGACAAGACATGATCTGGGAATTAGGAAGAGGTTTGCATTCTGTTAGGATTTGGACCTGCCACGAGCAGCTGGTGTCTGTTCACTTAGAGTGAAGCAGCCATATTGTGTGAAACGCAGCCAAACTCTATTTAAGTCTGTTTCTACTCTAGTTACACACCAGGCAGCTAGCTACAAATTTAGGAGAGCAGCAGTGATCATTTTTAAACAGCTATGAAAGAAGCCATCAAATATTTTTGAAGATTATTGTGATTTTTTTTTTTTTTTTTTGCAGGAGGGGCAGGGGGGAGATAAACTAGAAAAGAAAAAAGATAGTGTAAATAAAATATCTGACCCCAAAAAAGCTTCATAGGAATCTAGTCAAAGATCAGTTGGTTTATGTAAGGATTCTAGGAAATTCAGTGTTTAAGGATCCAGCTAGGATGAGTTTTCTAACAGGTGGTCGCCTGTGAGCTCAGACACAAGAGTAGTCACCTGACTTTCTTAAAAAGGAAAGTTCTTTTCAAGAAAGTTCTCGAAGGAGGGCACCAGGAATTCAGGAGACTTGAACAGAAAGCAAGTACTGAGGACAGTTGGCAAGTCCTGTAGGTCCTGTAGTTCTCACGCCCTTCTGAGGGAGGCAGAGCCCTCCTGGTGTGTTTTATTCTCCCTGTCAAGAAACTGAGGCCTGGTGAGGAAGTCTGGTGGTCCAGTGCTGTTGGCCTTGGTCCTGGAATGTGAACTCAGAGTTGCAGCTGCTCCTTAGCTGCCCTGAGGCAGAGCTCCGCAGACAAACAAAGCTTTCTAAAAACCTGTAAGTCGGGTAGGTATCAAAAGACCAAAAGAGAGCGGAAACATCTTTCTACAAGTGAAGAAACTGCAGTTAATTTGAGTACTGTAAAGCTTGATTTTAAAAAGTAATTCTATTTCTGGAAAATGAAGCACTCTGGATAATTTTGTTGAATAAATGTGGCTTATTGCTTTTCTAAATATCATTGCTAATCTCTGCAAGTATTTATAAATCTCTCTGCCCCTCCTTTTGCTGCTGTTTTTCTTACTTTGAGACAAGTTCTGACTGTTCCCAAGTTAACCTGAAGCTCACCATGTAGTCCAAGCTGGTCTTGAACCCATGTCCTGTTACTTCCTGAGTGCTGGAGTTGTAGTGTTTGGCCTCCAAATATGGCTGTTTGAATTTTTGTGTTTGAAGTAGTCAAGTACAGCTGTATTTAAAGGGAAAAGAAATATACACAGAATAAATATACTATCCTCTAATTTTAATTATAAAAGATGATATGCTTTCTTGGGTGGGGGGAGGGGTTGGTCTTTTGAGCTATGGTCTCATTATATAACCCTCATTGGGAATTTACTATGTTGAACAGGCTTGCTTTGAGCTCAAGAGATCAGCCTACCTTTGCCTCCCATGTGTGCCACCATGCCTGACTAAGACATGATATACTTAATTTTAAAAACTAAATTACTGGTAATTTGGTTATTTTATGGATATGGGTGATTTGTCATCATTTGTCTATATACCATGTGCATGCAGTGCCTGCGGAGGCCAGAAGAGGGCATCAGATCCCCAAGGAACTGGAGTTACAGATGCTCTAAGCCTCCATGTGGGTGCTGGGAATTACACCTGGCTCATCTGGAAGAGCAGTCGGTGCTCTTAACCAATGATCATTTCTCTAGCCCAAAGGGATGATATCCTTTCATAACCCAAACAGTTTTCAGTTCTATAGCATGTCTTAATATTGTTATAGAAAAAGAAAAGTTTGCCTTATTGATTAGAGGTGCGAGGATCGTGAATTTGAGGCCAACCTTGTTGGCATACTTTTAAAAACTATTTTTATTTGGGGTTCTTTACATCTCTTTCTCCCTTTTCTACCCCAGTCCCTCCCAACACCCCAACACCAGAGAGGAGAGAAAGAAGATTAGTGGAGAGAGGGGTGTAGTTTTCCTTAGCTGCTTCCTGCTGTTTAAGGTTCCTTGGGGCAAGTCCAATCCTCGGTTCAGGATATCTCTGGCTTCTTGTCACACTGCATCAACAGATACCAGGAGCAGCAGGGGGAAGCACCAGCAGCCTTCTTCTTGCTCTGAGCCCCCACTCTCTCTCTGGGTCTGGCTGTTATCCCCACTGGCAAAGACTACACCCACACACAAAGGACGTCACAGCTGACAAACATCATGTGCCCTCTCATGAGGCAGCTATCAGCTGTGGACAAACTGGAGCCTCCCACATATCCCACACCTAGGATTAAAACAAAAGCATATTTACATATAAACCAGAACTTCCACAACACAACCTGGGCTATAGAGTAAATGTGACATCACCTCTAGTTGCATACTGAGACCGTTTTCAAACACAACTAATTGTAAACATGGAATAGGTGACTAAAAGTAGTGTGTGTAATAGACCAAGCATAGTAGATGTTCATGCCAAAAATGTGGGTCCTAGGACGGAAAACAGCATCATCATATATACGTAAAAAAGTGTTGTACCCGTCTTTTATCCAAATTCTTGAAATTATACATAGAAAAGATTTTTGGATGAAGGAACCAATAATTGACTTTTGTTGGCATTTGGCAGAGTGGGCAAAACTAAATCATCCTTCAAAAATAGGGAAGCGTATGACCAAAATACATTATATGAAAAATTAAAAAAGATAAGTGTAATTAAAATAAAAAATTAAAGACAAGTCTAAGGTTATTCTCATAGCCTTGTGCATTTGTGCAGTTTCCCATCCACTTCCCTGTGCTGGAGTTCTGACTTATTTTATGTCAGGCAACCAGGCCAGACTGTTTGTTGGCGTTCACAGCATCTGCCTGCTGGCAACCAAACCCAGAACTGTGGGCTAGAAGCACCATCCAAGCCCTGTGTATTAAGCCAGGTTCTTCTGGTCTGTAAATTCTGAAGGTAGGAGCAGTAGTTGCTTTCACATCAAAATGTGCCACGTGGGTGACAGAAAACAGCAATGGGTCTGAACTTTTGGCTTCGTAAAGTTCATGGATTAAAAAAGTTGATGTCCATGCAACTTTTCAAGCATAGGTATGTGTTAGGGGTCGGGGTGGCGGCAGTGGGAGGTAAGGGGCGAACTCTCCCTATGTAGCTCAGGCTGGCCCGGAACTCACTATTATTGAAAAATACTTTATTTTTAATTTAATGTGCCCTGGTGTTTTGCCTGCATGTATGTCTGTATGAGGGTGTTGGGACTGGAACTCTCTGCAGCTGGAGTATAGACCGTTGTGAACTGCCGTGTGGGTGCTGGGAGTTGAACCCAGCTCTTAACCACTGAGCCGTCTCTCCAGGCCCCTGGAACTCACTTTGTAGCTCAGACTTGCCTCAAATTTGTGATTTCTGCCTTAGCTTCAGCTGTGCTGGGCTTATAGGGGTCACCTGGGTAGCTAATTATAGCCTCTGTGTACAGATGCCCGTATGATGGTGGCAGGACAGCATGGTATGCTGCAATGCTTTTAAGGCTGACGAGGAAAGTCTACCTAGGAACTTAATAGTTTTTTTTTAGGGACCCCAAAACTTTCTAAGTAATTCCAATAGGGGTGGCCTGTGGACTGTGCTTGGAGAGACACTGGCTTTGGAGTTTACACACTATCTCTATGGTTCTTTGACTACAACTGGATATGTGATGGTCAAACTGTTCTACTCGTATGCAGTGCAAGGGTGACAGGAATAAGGGACTATTCGTTCCTTCCTTTTTTTTTTTTTTGTTTTTTGTTTTTGTTTTTGTTTTTTGTTTTTTGAGACTGGGTTTCTCTGTGTAGCCTTGGCTGTCCTGGACTCCCTTTGTAGACCAGCCTGGCCTCGAACTCACAGCGATCCGCCTGCCTCTGCCTTCTGAGTGCTGGGATTAAAGGCGTGCGCCACCACCGCCCGGCTTAATCCTTCCTTTCATGCAACCAAACTGAGCGAATTCCTACAGTATTCTAGTCTGTAGAAATAAATGAACAGGAGGGGCATTCTGCTTGTAGAAAGTAACAATATTTAGTTAGTTAGTTTTGTTGTTGTTGTTGTTTTTTGTTTTTGTTTTTGTTTTGAGACAGGGTTTCTCTGTGTAGCCTTGGCTGTCCTGGACTCACTTTGTAGACCAGGCTGGCCTCGAACTCACAGCGATCCGCCTGCCTCCGCCTCCCGAGTGCTGGGATTAAAGGCGTGCGCCACCATGCCTGGCTGAAAGTGACAATATTAAGAAGATATTTTTTTTTTCTGTGTAAAGTACTGATATAAATGTTGTGAATGTACATGGAAATTAAACATTCTCTTGCTTGATTGTTTTTTGCTTTTTTGAGATAAGATTTCTATGTGTAGCCTTCGCTGTCCTGGAACTCTCTTTGTAGACCAGACTGGCCTCGAACTCACAGCAATTCACCTGCCTCTGCCTCCCAAGTGCTAGGATTAAAGATGTGCACCACTACTGCCTGGCAAAATTAAACATTCTTTTTTTTTTTTTTTTTTTTTTAGATTTATTTATTATTTATTGCATATGAGTGCTTTATCTGCAGAAGAGGGTATCAGATTACATTACAGATGGTTGTGAGCCACCATGTGGTTGCTGGGAATTGAACTCAGGACCTCTGGAAGAGCAGGCGGCACTCTTAACCACTGAGCCATCTCTCCAGCCCCACATTAAACATTCTTAAATAATGTGTTTTATCTTGTGTGTATGAGCATTTTGCCTGCATGCATGTAGGTGTACCATGTAGGTGCCTGGTGCCCTCAGAGGTCAGAAGAGGACATGCGATTCCTTGGCACTGGAATTTAGATGCATGTGAGCTACCATGTAGGTGCTAGGAATAGAACCTGGGTCCTCTGCAAGAACAGCAAGTATTCTTAAATGTTGAGCCATCTTTCCAACCTATTAAAACTTCTTTTTGGGACTGGGTCTTGCTTTATATCTCAGGCACAATCTTCTTGTCTACACCTTCTGAATGCTGGGATTAGAGGCCTGAGCTCCTATGCCCAGATTTGACTAATTAATGAGCTTATTTATCTATCTGTAAAAATTTTGAGGCAAGTTTCACTGTCCAGCTCTCCAGGATGGCCTTACACTCACAGTGAGGCCAAGACCGCTCTTGAGCTCAGTGCAGAACTCTTGCCTCAGCCTCCTAAATACTGAGATTATAGATGTTCAGCAGGATGCTTGGCCAAAAGCTCATTTTTATTTTAATAAACATTGCAGGTCAAATAAAATAACCCGGGTATTCTCTTTAAGTTTTACTGATGCTATGAAGCTAAACGGCCCAGTACAATTCTAGCAGCTGTTTCACTTGAGAGCATTAAAATGGAATAATACTGTTCCTCAGTGGTGCTACCCACAGCCTGCACTCAATTGTCACCTGTGGCTGTGGCTGTTGTTTTGAACAGTACAGATGTGGAACACGTCCATCGTTGTACGAACTTCTATTTGACAGTCTTGCTCTAGAGTCTGAAATAGCAGAGCAGTGATTTTCTAATGGCCTTGATCCATGACTTGATTTTGAGATAAATATTATCAGTGGCTGGAGGCTGCCATTTCATCTGTTAAGTGCTTTCATACCCGTTCAGGTTGACCAGGCCAGGCCTACTATTAATTTACCCTAATACTTTTATTATACAACAAGTGCAGTCTAAATGCTAATTTGCTCTGTGTGCATTGTGTGTGGGGGGTGGGGTGGGGGAGGCAGGTTAAGACAGAGTTTTGGTATGTAGGTAGCCCTGGTCTTGAGCCTGTAGCAGCCTGTTGCCATAGCCTTCCAGGTACTGGGGCATATACTTGTGCCTCCATGTCTGGCTCTGGTCCAAAACTCAGTCTTTGATTCAGCGATCCACCTAGGTCACTTTAGTACAATAGGTGTGGTATCTCATGTTGCGTGTGTGTTTGTGTGAAAGAGAACGATAGAAATACACACATAAGGCCGAAGAGATGGCTCAGTGGTTAAGAGCACTGGCTCTTCTTCTAGAGGTTCTGAGTTCAATTCCCAGCATCCACATGATGGCTTATAAGCATCTGTAATATGATCTGTTTTTTGTTTGTTTGTTTGATTGTTTGTTTTTTGAGACAGGGTTTCTCTGTGTGAGCCCTGGCTATTCTGGACTCACTTTGTAGACCAGGCTGGCCTCGAACTCACAGTGATCCACCTGCCTCTGCCTGGGATGAAAAGTATGCCTCACCACCGCTTGGCTTGTAATGTGATCTGATGCCCTCTTCTGTCATGCAGATATACAGGAAGATAGAACACTCATATAAATAAATTAAAAAAAAATCTTAAAACACACACACACACACACACATACACACACATACACACACACACGATGGGGGAGTAGGGGAGAGACAGAGGGAGATAGAGAGAGACAGAGAGACAAAGAGAGAGAAATCTAATTCTATTGATTAATTAAAAGGCCGGGGGTGTGGTGGCACACACCTTTAATCACAGCACTTAGGAGGCAGAGGCAGGCAGATTGCTGTGAGTTCGAGACCAGCCTGATCTACAAAGTGAGTCCAGGACATTTAAGGCTATACAGAGAAACACTGTCTCAAAATAATAATAAAAAAAAATCTACTCTTCACATTAAACAATTAATTTAAAATATCCAAGTTGCTTTGAATATTTATCTAATGCACTTTGAGGGGCAAGGAAGTGTTGTGGTTGCATCTCTTACTGAAATTTTTGCCATTTATATGTAGTTTTATTTATAGAAGAAACCAAATCCCAGAACAGTGAATAAATAGTTGGGTTAGCATGATGCTTTAGAATTATACTGGGTAGAGCACTGCTTAAGGATTTTTAGTCATAGGCTGTTGAGATGGCCCAGAGGGTCAAATTTCTTGCCATGCAAGCCTGAGGACCTGAGTTTTATTCCCGAGAACCCACTGTAGAAAGAAAGAACCAACTCCTAAAAACTTGTCCTTCAAACTCCACACTGGTGCGCACACATGAACAATGAACACGGTGATGGAAAAATTAGTTGTTTCTTCTTTTTTTTTCAGCATTATTGTTTGGTCAAGAAATGACATACAAGTGTCTTTCCCCCTCTGCTTCTATTTTCTGAATACTATTCTCTTTATGGAGCTTGGCATTGCCTCTTTTTTTTCCCCCCTCCTTCAGGCCTTGCCCCTTTCTGAGAGGCCGTAGGAGGCCTCTTGGCTTGCCACTCGGTCCCGGGTCTGTGGAAATCACTGGAATCTTTTGTGCTTGGCTGCCTGCTCCAGTGACCTTCCTTCCTTCCAGGTCACGTACTTCAGCCTCTGGTACTACAACAAGCAGAATCAGCGACGCTGGGTGGATTTGGAGAAACCCCTGAAGAAACAGCTGGACAAGCACGCCCTGGAGCCCACTGTCTACTTTGGAGTGGTGTTCTACGTGCCTTCCGTGTCCCAGCTGCAGCAGGAGATCACCAGGTGAGACATTCCAGGCTGCCTGGGTCTAGAGGGTTCAGAAGAGGGAAGCTGAGGTCAAAGGCCCTTGAGATAAAGGCCTCTGACTGACTTTGCCCTCCGGCCCACATTTTTTAGTCACCGCGTTACTACGAGGTTCTGGAATGTGGAATGTCAGACTGAATTATGCCTCACTAGGGCCCAAAGGCACAGGAAAGATGATCTGTTCACCCGGCTGTGAACTCTTGTGAGATCCTCTTTAATGTTTTTTTCCTGTTCTGCTTCTGGGTCCTTGTAGTAAAGGGGGGTGGGGGGTGGGAGGGGAGGCGGGGACTTTAAGCTGTGCCTTCCTACACTCTGTGTTCTCTCCCCAGGGAACTGACCAGGTTCTTACAGTTCTGACCCCAGAAGTTGTATTCTGTAGATGGGTCAGAGCTAACATTGGGGACAGAGGGGACACAGAGAGGGAAGATGGTTATGGCCAGCGACTATTAGCTGGTTGAACACACTCGAGGGGGCAGAACCGGAAGGAGAACAGTGGAGGAACTAAAAATTCTTGCTTTGTTTCATCCTTCTGGGTTACATAAGGCCCTTTTTACGCAAATAATAATGACTCTGAGCGTATTCCTTCCGTGCCCCATACTGTCCCCTTTTGTGTCCCTTCCCGTCCCGTCAGTCTCCTTTTTTTCCCCCCTACAGTTTCGCTTCTGCTTCCATGTACCTTTTATCTCTGTTTCTTACATCTTTCTCAAACTCCAGTCATATTTACCTGACTCCAGGAAGCTCTGGGATGCCCCAGGCTGGGGCGCGCTCTGTCTGCCCTGTGCTATCGAAGCATTTGCTTGCAGCCCTGTTGAGGTAGTTGGTATCACAGCCTCCTATTTGTGTACCTGTCCATATCTTCTCTCTACATCTTAAGTCCTTCCATGTTTTCTTTGGCTTTGCCTTCCATTTAAGAGCTGTAGTGCCCTGCAGATAATAAGAAATGCTGCCGCCCCCTGCTCGTGGAGTGCTGTTTGAATCTGCCAGCCAATTGTTGGAAGGAAAACCCTAGAAAAACTGAAGAAACAAGGGTCATCTAGTAGAGATAGGCACAAACGGACTGTGGAACAGGTCAGAAATACAAATATTGGAGAGAGTAGGTGGAAGCCAGGAGGGAAAATATGAGCTGGCCACTTAACTCATTTAAACATTTCCTGACCATGTTCTGTGGTCTGAGAGCTGGTAGGTCAGTCTTTGAATCTGACGCTGGAGTCGTTGCTCACAGTCCAGTGGAACGGCAATTCATATACATAAGGAGTCACAGCGTCCTGTGATAACAAACATTTGATTTAAAGCTCTGGATTCCTAGGGATTTGGTGTGGAGAAGCTGTGTAAGGAAGGGAAAGACTGACATCTTGACAGGCCGTAGAGGGAATTTTCTAGTTGTGGGAATGGCTTATGGAAAGCAGGAAGACTAGAAAGTCTCAGATAACAGCTGGAGAGGAGAGGTTTAAAGGCCTTGCGTTTACAGTCATAAAAACACGGTCCAATGAGGAAGGCCTTTTCAGATTTGAACAGAGTGGAGTGATCCTGTTTGTGTCTTACAAAGACCATTCACATCGGCTGATAAATTAGAGATAAACAAAACAAAACAGCTTTTGAATTCAGTTGGAAGTGTGAGGAGACCAGCCAGGGAGCTGTTGTTAGAATGGAGCATAGAGGCCAGGCAAGGTGGTGCATGCCTGTGATCCCAGCACTTGGGGAGGCAGAGGAAGGCGACTATCTGAGAGTTCAAGGCCAGCCTGGTCTGCCGAGTGAGTTCAGGACAGCCAAGGCTACACAGAGAAACCCTGTCTCAAAAACAAAAACAAGAAGAATAGAGCACAGAGCTTACTTCACAAAGGTGTGAGCCATAGAATGGGATGAAAAAGTATGGGGTTACTGGGTTCAGGCAGCAGGACGGTCCTTGAGCAGGTGTCCAAGACCTAGGAGAGATGTTCTGTCAGCAAGACTCAGGCATGCGCATGAGCACCAACAGGAAGCATTATCGTTCTGAAATGAGCCCCAAGGTCAGCCGTGCAGACTCGTGTCACAGCTCTGCGTACAAAGTCTGGTTCTTTTTCTTCTTACTTTCAGTTTCTGTCAATGCCTTCATTCCACTAACTGGGTTCCCTCATAGTTGAAGGCATCAGCACAGGCTCTAGCTCTTGGAGCTGCAGAGTCAGGAAGCAGAACGGTGGTTTCTGTGAAGAGAAAGGTGTAGGCGGATTGTGCATCATGCAAAGAGACTCTGGCAGGTGATTGGTACTCAGGCTGCTTACCCTGTAACAGAGACTTGGTGTATTTTTTTTAAATGTCAAAACTATATGTTGGAACAGTTTATCACATGCCAGTTATGCCCAAAAAAGGACTTATAACTACCACTCAGGGCTGGCGAGGGAGATCAGCACTAAAGCACATACCTAGCATTAGCAAATCTCTGGCTTTAGTCCCCGACACCAAGAAAACCACCTCCCCCCTCAAAACATTCAAAAGTATTTTAAGAAAAAAGGCAGAGAATAGAACTCTAAATCATGTCTTCAGAACATGAGGGCGCATCAGGAAAATGTAGTCACAAAGCAGCAGAAAACTGTCACCCATGTGATGAGAACTTATAGGGATTTTTGTTTGGAAAAAAAAAACAGGAAAACTTGAGAAAAATGAATGATGACTGAATAGATTGAATTTTTATAGATTCTTGAATTAATAGCATGTAACCTCATTGGTTACTACACTAGTCTTTTTTTTTTTTTTTTTGCTACTTATAACAATATTGTTACACTCTATCCAAATTTTAATGGAAAGAGACTTATCTTGACTCACCATTCTGAAGCATACCTATTTGTAAATGTGGCATTTTCATGGTATATGTCATTTATAAGGAAATTTTCATGTGGGATTTTACATAAAGGATATTGAACTAGCAGTGAGCAACTATAGCTGGGAGAACTGGCTCTCAGAATAGAATATACTCAATGCGAAGGTAAAAAAACTCATATGGAAGCCCAAGTTAGTTTGGTCCGTGGATATAATGGACGCTGCACTCCAGGGTTTTTATTTGATGTAAGAAGAGTCTAGAATAATGATAGCGGAGTGTGTGGGGCGTGCCCACTAGATATACCTCCCTAAATACCATCTCCTTTGGCCTTTGAAAGTCTTATAGAAAGTTGCAGGTTTCCCCTCTGATGCCCCAGAGTTACCAGCATTCTATTCACTGAGTGTCGGAAACCCGTGATGTCTGATAGCTGGTAGAAGAGGGAAGCTGGATCTAAATTCTTTTTATTTGAGTAGATGGTGCATTGGTCAGGCCATTTGGTAACAAAAGGGCAGAGACTTAAAGCCTAGCTAAAAGGGTGACCTATGAATGCATATGAACACTGGGGAATTCAGATATGGTCTACGCTTGGACTGTGTAGACACCCCAGACCTAGAGAGACTCAGCTTGAGATGGCGTCGTAAACTGCACTGGCAGTCACTGGATCAAACTTACCTCTGTCTTCAGTGTCTAGATGATGTTTTAGAAGGAACAATGGCAGTGAGTAAAAGGAAGCATTACGCTGTTACTCTGGGGCTTTATCCAGATGGGAAAATGATACGATGAAACATTCCTGGTTAACTGAACGTGCATTGTGGACAGTCCCAGCTGTGGCTTGAGAGCTGGCACATGCCTCGTGCTGTTAATGGCTTTATACATGTCACTTGGATATGTTCGCCCAGTGAAGGGATGATCATACCTTCATTTTCTTGGTAAAGCCTGTGAATCTACAAACTGTGACTTGCCCAAGGTCATGCAGAATTCTAAATTGGAGGGCTGGAGTTTAAGCCTAGGTCCGCTTGGCACTAAGGAGGTCGAGAAGTAACTCCATATTACAGAACATTGAAGTCTTTTAAAAGTTACTCTTTTTAGGATTATACTTTAAAAGCTATCATTAATAGCCTACCCGAAATATCAAGAATTATCTTCCTTAAGTTTTACAGAGCTAGTGATGTTTTCAATCTAACTACCTAATGCCTTATATTACCAACTTACAATGAGAGGTTTAAAGGTAAAGATTGGCCATTGAGTGTGCATTTCCCTTATTATAAAGAACAGATAGCCAGGGCTGTTTTAGAGGGTGCAAGACAGATGGCGAGTTGTCCTATAGATGATATCAACCTTGGTTTTCTCTGAGGGGTGTGTGGCTTGCTGGAGATCAGGCCAGGCTCACACATGCTAAGCAAACATTTACCCCAGAGCTACATCCCTGATCGCTCATTTTAACTTTGAAATAATTAAAGCAAGGGATAAATAAAAAGTCATTAAACAGATCAGATGATGTACTTATATTCATCAGTGCCATTCTTTTCACTGTTTTGAAAACATCCAGGGCTACAGTTTTATTTGACAGTATATGTTCCTCTATTAAAGTATGGTGAAGTGCACTGAGTCTTGGTCAGAGATTATCGCGACACTGGTTTCATAAACTCATCTTTTAAAATAGGTATCAGTATTACCTGCAGCTGAAGAAAGATATTTTGGAAGGAAACCTCCCCTGTACATTAGAGCAAGCCACTCATCTAGCTGGCTTGGCTGTTCAAGGTAAGCAATGCCTATGAAGTGACATTTTATCAAGCAGTGCCTAGGACGTGACATCCTATCAATTGGGACTGTGTTAGAATAGTCCTGACTTTACTGTATGAATTGTTATAGTATTTGTGTGTATTAGTGGAATATTATGCTAATATCTGGGGGCTTTCGTGTAGGAAGACAACTTGGATCACTTCAGTGAAATGTGAGACTTGTGACCATTTTTGAAAGATGAATTATGTAACATCTCAGAGGAGCTAACATATATGTCAAAGAATTTAACATTATAAGTGTTAATTTCCCTCAAAGACTTATTTGATCCTAATATTTCAGGAGGAAAGATCTTTCCATCAAGGAGGTTGATGAAATTATATTCACTTATATATATTTGTTTTTTTTTTTTTTAAAGACTTGTTTTGTAGACCATGGGGTTTCTCTGTTGGTCTAGCTCTTCTGGACTCACTGTGTAGACTAGGCTGGCCTCAAACTCACAGAGTTCCAACTGTCTCTGCCTCCCAAGTGCTGGGATTAAAGGCGTGTGCCAACAAGCCTGGATTAGTCACTTATGTTTTAAGTACATCCTGTTTCTTTGGTTTCTCAAATAACTGTTCTAAATTATCCAGCATCCTCACTCATAATAGAAGTGGTTTTGTGATTCATAAATGTTTTTACTTAATTTAACATTGCACATGTTGTGTGTGTGTGTGCGTGCGTGCGTGCACGTGCACATCTGTGTGTGCATTTCTGCTGGTGCATTATTTCAGGTGAAAACTGGTATTTATCTGGAATTTAATCAAAAAATTAACCTGGGCACAGTGGCAGGTACCTTTAATCCCAGCAAGAAAGCAGTTCAAGGCCCGTTTGTTCTACATATCAAGTTTGAGGCCAGTCTAGACTACATAGTGAGACCATTTCTTAAAAACAAAACACAAAGGAAAGAAGCAAAAATAATGACATTCTTCCAGATACTAGCCGACACGGATACTGTGATCTTGAAATAAACAAACTTCTGACAGCATGGAGTGCCATCCCTCATACGTTGCCTAGACATAGGCATTCGCAGGCCTTGCTCCCTTGCCCCCACCTGGTTTCTTCTTGACTCTTATCTGTGCATAGGCACACGTGTCACATTCAGGGCAGGCTTGCCGTACTTCATAGACGTTTTTCCAAGCTAAGATGCAAGGATCCACCTAACATTTTAAAAAAAATACTCTAAAACCTCACTCTGTTGTCTATGAGACAGATTTGGCTCCTGAGTCACAAACATGCCATCTGCACTACTCCTTGATTTTTGTTGTGAATGTGTGTTGTCATGGAAATTAAATGTAATTAACACGTGAATGTTTGTCATTTGTATAGCTGATTTTGGTGACTTTGACCAGTATGAATCCCAAGACTTTCTTCAGAAATTTGCCTTGCTACCCGTGGTAAGAATTCTTTTTGCATTAGGACTTTTTGTTTTTGAGACAGGGTTTCTCTGTTTAACAGCACTCGCTGTCCTGGAACTTGTTTTGTAGGACCATGCCAGCCTTAAACTCACAGAGATCTGCCTGCCTCTGCCTCCTGAGTGCTGGGATTACAGGCATGTGACACTGTCTGGCTGGCATTGGGAGTTTTTATACATAGTTTATTCCTATTCTTTTGGTAATCCCTGATTGTCTACAGGGTAGGTGTTCTTGTTTTGTTTTGTTTTGGTTTTTCAAGACAGGGTTTCTCTGTGCAGCCTTGGCTGACCTGGAGCCCCTTTGTAGACCAGGCTGGCCTTGAACTCACAGCGATCCACCTGCCTCTGCCTCCCGAGTTCTGGGATTAAAGGCGTGTGCCACCATGCCCGGCCATGGTAGCCGTTCTAAGCAGAACTAGCATTGTAAAGTCAGTTCCCTTTTGTAAACATCTCCTGTGCCAATCTTTCCCCTTTGTAGTCTTGTTGGTCTTTGTAAGTTCACAGAACAGAAGGGTGTTGGTTTCTGTGCTGTGCTAAGGCATTCTTTTACTTTTGGTTATGAGGCCAAGGAGAGAGATTCGGTTTTGGTTTTGGATAATCACAAAGTTACTACTGTTGGGATGAACTTGACCTGTAGTCAGTGTTAAGCCCTGCTTTCTCCTTTCTAGTCACTATTGAGGAAGTTGTTGTGAACATCTCACTGAAACACCCGAGGAGGGTGTTCTGAGCTGGCTCATGGATGTTACCAAGCTCAGCCGAAACCTTCCCTGGGAGGAGCTGAGCAGGCGGGGCAAATCTTTTGGCCCTTGAGTGGAGGCCACTTAATTCATTAGGTGTATCACTACTGTACAAAAGCCAAGTTCTCGATGTTGGTACTGTTCAGAATGTTGTCTTCGGGGAGAAAGGCAATGGCAGTAGCAGTGGGTCACTCTAAGAAAGTGCGTGAGCTCACTGCTGTGTGCTTCCTGCAGGGGTGGCTACAGGATGAAAAAGTGCTGCAAGAAGCAACCCAAAAAGTGGCCTTGCTGCATCAGAAATACAGGTAAAGACACAGCTGATGGCTGCTTGAATTTTGTTTTGTTTTGGTTTTGGTTTTTTGAGACAGGGTTTCTCTTTGTAGCCTTGGCTGTCGCGGACTCCCTTTGTGGACCAGGCTGGCATCAAATTCACAGCGATCTGCCTGCCTCTGCCTCCTGAGTTCTAGCATTAAAGGCGTGGACCACCGTGCCCTGCTGACTGCTTGAGTTTGAAATATGCTTTGTGTATTAAATTGGGAACTTTACTGCATGCAGCCCGTTTGCTACTATAAGTAACATTTACTATGTTTCAAGTGCCGTTCAAAGTAAGTACGTTCCCCTATTGTTTTGATTGTATATGTTACCAATTTGGAAACAGAAGGTGTTGGAAACAGCCAGTCCTTAAGGTGCCAGTTCATCACCCCATATATTAATGTGATGGGAACTAAACCTGTGTGTTAATGCCTGGCTGCTGCTCTGAAGAGGTCCAGGGTTGGGTCTCTGGAGCTGGATGTGGATGCCCTTCCAGTTCGCTTTATCTCTTGGGTGGCCAGAGCTGATGGCTCAGGCAACTGATCAGAATTGAAAGAAGAAAGAGGAAAGGGAGCCCAGGGTTCCTTCTCTAGGGACTGGCTGGACTGCGGCTGAGGAGGAGAGCTTAAACTGACCACAATTTTCCTATGTGTGTAAAAGCAGCTTCTGGCTAGAGATTGTACAGGCATCATAAAAGGAGGCTCTTTGATCTGTAGATAGGTCTCTTTGCGGAGATCTCCACTAAAGCTATTGTAAACGTAGGCCGATTGATCCTAAAAGGCTGATGACAAAGCCCTGAACCTGCTACAGGGAAATAAGAAGTAAGAGAGAGATAGAAAATAAACCACTCACACACACACACATTCAAGAGAAAAGGTGGGTGAAATTAGGCATCTCGACTTCAACTGAAGTCAAGTTTCCCAATCTCAACACATACATTCAAGAGAAAAGGTGGATGAAGTCAGGCATCTTAACTTCAACTGAAGTTAAGCTTCCTAATTTCAGCACCGTTTATTGTAGATGACCATACTTAGACTTCTGAGAAAAGGGTATTACCTCATAGTCTAAAAAAGGCAATTAATCACAAAAACAGATGAATTCTAAAATACAACAGGTTACATGTTTTATTTTTTATTTTTTTTATTTTTTTTTTAGTTTAGTATTCTTTTTTTTCTTTTTTTTTTTTAATTTATTTTTTTTATTAATTTATTCTTGTTACATCTCAATGTTTATCCCATCCCTTGTATCCTCCCATTCCTCCCCCCCAGGTTACATGTTTTAAATCTAAACATTTCTCATCTAACTATCCATTACACAAGTTCACAGTGAGTTCAGAGTGACAAAGCCTAAAAGCTACAAGAATATATGACTTATCAATTAGGACGGACCTAACTGTAAGTTATCCAGCTATCTCTTAGTTCATAATGAGTTCAGGACAATAATTTTATCTGTCTTTCATTTTAAGAAACAGAATAAATTCAGACATCTCTAGGTAGCTTCATTCCAACTTAGGTTTATGGGAAGTTTAAACAAACTTACCTGTATTTATGGTGAAATACCAGGATTCGTGGTGCCATCTGCAGTGGAGGCTTATCTGAAGCCACAAATCTGCTACAAGGCTATCCTTAATGAGGCATCTGGAGGTCCACAAAGTTATTTATTGCAGCCATAAACTAACTTTAACTTTTAAAACTATTTGAATCAAATCAGGAATTCCATAACCAGAGATTAATTCTTCTAAATAATTCTTCTAAACAAACAGTACATCTTCAACAAAATCCTGTAGGAAGTTTGCTCAGTCAGAGCTGGTCAATACCCAGAAAGTAACAGTTCATATCGATGCCAGGTGTTTTTTCTTTTTGGTTTTTCGAGACAAGGTTTCTTTGTATAATCTTGACTGTCCTGGACTTGCTTTGTAGACCAAGCTGGCCTTAGACTCACAGTGATCCGCCTGCCTCTGCCTCCCTGGGTACTGGGATTAAAGGTATGCGCCACCATGCCCGGCTCTAATGCCAGATTTTAGAGAGATGTAACAAAGCACAATTAACAGGGTAGTCAGAGGTTGGAAGCAATTCTGGGGTACATCACAATACAGACCTTGCAAATACCGGATCACCTACAAAGATCTCTCATGCCTACTGAACTTCCCCAAACCAGTGGCTCCTGACAGCATGTCAGAGGCTGGAAGCAGTTTGGGAGTGCATCATGGTACAAGACCTTGCAAACACCAGATCACCTCCTAGACAGCCCACATGCCTAGTGAGCTCCCTTAACAGAGTGGCTCTTGGCACCTGTGTACATTTGCATGGTTAGGGAAATTTGTCTTCTACAATTCAGCCCTCCAGGTGTTCTTTTCCTCCCTTCCTTCCTTCCTTCCTTCCTTCCTTCCTTGCTCCTCTCTCTCTCTTTCTGTCCTCTTTCTTTTTTTAAATAGTGTTAAAGTTTGACCTCAG
Organism: Acomys russatus; assembly: GCF_903995435.1. Classification (NCBI taxonomy): domain Eukaryota; kingdom Metazoa; phylum Chordata; class Mammalia; order Rodentia; family Muridae; genus Acomys; species Acomys russatus. The sequence goes on along the minus strand of NC_067137.1, from coordinate 107,304,250 downwards.
GGCTTGTACACAGTAGGCAAGCACTTCATTGCTGAGCTACATCGTTTGCTCTTGAGACTTTTGAGAACCAGGGTGGCTTCAAACTTGCTATTTTGCTGCCTCTGCCTCCAGAGTGCTAGCATGAGACAGCATCACTATGACCATTGCCCCTCTGTATACTTTTGGGAGCAGTATTTCTGTCCTCTGGGGAGCTATGATAAGAGTCCTCATGTCTGTTGCCCTGACTATCCTGGTCCACTATGTGCTGGTCCACACCGACTGTCTTTGATGTGCATCTCTATGGACTATAAGACTCTCCTAAGATGCTAGCTCCTAAGATGCTAGCTCCTAAGATGCTAGCTCCTAAGATGCTAGCTCCTAAGATGCTAGCTCCTAAGATGCTAGCTCCTAAGATGCTAGCTCCTAAGCCAAATACACAGAGTCCCAGATACTTTATATATAGTTGCATTCTGATAGATCCAGGATTCTTCAAGGAGAATATTACCTTCATCGTAGAGCCAAAGGAAACTAAACTCACACTAATATATGGTAGAAGTGAGTTAGAAGTAGATATGCCTGGTTATAACCTTCAGTCTTCGGCTGCAGTCTCTCTCTGCCCCTGTTGGCCGAAAAGAGTAACCTCCCAAAAGTGCCGTGCTCTCATCTCTTCCTGCGCCCCTTCTTCCCAGATGCTTCCACTCTTCTACATCAACGTCTACACGAACCGTTTTTCCCTAGTGTGCTTGATCCCTCTGGTACGCATCACCCTCCTTTTTGTCATTTTATTTCATTCATTTTTACTGTCACTTAAATAATAGAACTTGGGAACCTATAAGTACTTTCTATCCTTACGAGACAATGCTGCATGGTTTGGCTTACAGATACAAAGAATGGTTCTCTGCCTTCCAAGAATGTGTTCCCAGTAATCTTGGGATAGGCGGCACAGCCCACTGTGGTAGTAGTTACTCATAAAATAATGGGTTCAGTGGGGGAGGTGTGGACAGAACGTGTTAGGATTGCACTGGGCAGGGGCGAGTACTGGGAAACCCGGAAATTTCTGACAGGAGGAGTCACTGAGCCCTGAGAAACTAGTGATTGCCGGTCCCTGTGGGGATGAGAGATACATGATAAGGAGGCCCTCCATGCACGAAGGTTCCAGAGGTGCAAGGAACACGGTATAGTCAAAGCAGTGCAGAGAGTCTGGGATGGTGCAGTGTGAGGTGCCTTGGGCACATGGGGGAGCAGGATTTATTCATCTGATTTTATATGTCTCAGTGTTTTGCCTGCATGTATGTATGTGTGTCCCATGCCTGCCCGTGGTGGTCAGAAGAAGACCTGAGATCTGGAAATGGAGTTACAGGTGATCGTGAATTGCCCTGTGGGTGCTGGGGATCTAACCTGGGATCTCAGGAAGAGCAGCCACTGCTCTGAACCACGGATCCGTCTCCAGCTTCATCATTTCGTTTTTAAACCAAAGTCTCAGGAGTTCTTGATATTTTAGGATAATTAAGCAACTGCTCTCTAGTCTAGGTAAAAACTCAAGCATTTGCTTTGATGATATTGTGGTAGCTGTTCCATCCCTTGCCTGTCCTTTCACGTGCCTGAAACATAAGGTTAGATATGCACTTGGCTTCTGCATTCAGCACAATGCTTCATAAATAGTCAGTTTTTGATAAGTATTAGAGGATCAATATAACCAACGACAGATGCTTAGAAGCCTGAAATGTTTATAATGTCCCATTTCAAATTGATGACAGCTTTTTAAGACAAGCATTATTTAAAACGTTTAGTTTGGGAGGAGTCTCATTAACATCTTTTGGATTGCAGAGGGCTCACAGCTCCTGAAGCTGAAATGCTGTACATGCAGGAAGTAGAGAAAATGGATGGCTATGGAGAGGAGAGCTACCCGGCCAAGGTCAGTATGACTAGCTAAAGTCAAGCTTAGCAAGCGGGGCATGGCTGTGGGTGCCCGTAGTCCCTCCTGCTGGGCGTGGCTGTGGGTGCCTGTAGTCCCCCCTGCTCTGGCGGCTGAGGCAGGTGAGCTATTTGAAAATAGAATAGGAAGCCGAGTGGGGTTTTGTTGAAAAGAAAAAGGAGATGGGGTGGGGGCACTTAGCGATTTGAAAAAATACCATGGCTGAGGCCTTTGTGACCAGAAGTTTACACTTAAACACAGTCCTATATTGTAGTGTGTGCTTTGGTAGGGTCAGGAAACAGAGTTATTAAGAGTCTAAACTTGAGGGCTGGGCGTGGTGGCTCACACCTTTAATTCCAGCACTCGGGAGTCAGAGGCAGGCGATCTCTCTAAGTCCGAGGCCAGCCTGGTCTACAAAAGTGAGTCTAGGACAGCCAAGGCTGAATAGGGAAACCTTGTCTCAAAAAGCCCTCCCCCCCCCCCCCCGAAAAAAAGAGTCTAAACTTGAGCCGGGCATGGTGGCACACACCTTTAGTGCCAGCACTCAGGAGGCAGAGGCAGGAGGATCAGTGTGAGTTGGAGGCCAGCCTGGTGTACAAAGCTAGTCCAGGACAGCCAAGGCTACACAGAGAAACCCTGTCTCGGAAAACAAAAACAAACAAAACAAAAGAGTCTAAGCTTGGCTCAGAGAGCTAAGGCACTCTCCAGGAAGCCTGTGGACCTGAGTTTGATGCTGGCATTTATATGGTAGAAGGAGAAAACAAATCCCACAGGTTGTCCTCTGACCTCCATATGTGCATCCACATACACCACATACAAAGTCAATCAATCAATGTAATCACAAAAGTATTTTTAAGAAAGAGTCCACACTCCTCCTATCTCCATACTTATTAGCAAGATAATGAGTTTGCACCATTCACTGTTTTCGAGGTTGCCCCAAGGTCCTCTGCAGGATGTTTATCTGGGAAACAGGCTTAGGGAAGTGGATGCATTTGCCCTTAAGCACCATTTCCCAAGGGTTTCTTCCTTTCTCCTCTCCTTTTAGGATAGCCAAGGAAGTGACATATCCATTGGTGCTTGTCTTGACGGCATCTTTGTGAAACACAAGAATGGGAGGCCTCCCGTGGTATTCAGGTATTTTCCTGTTTTTTCAATACTTACAGTGGTTATTGCTGACAAGTCTCTTCTTGGTACCCATTGGAAAATGGAGATGTTCTTTCTTGAGTTAAATGCCACCCAAGCACAATGCTTCATCAACACTCTACTGCCGTCACAACCAAACATGCAGAAAAAGTGCCTGTAGCGATGGCCTGTTTGCAAAGGCTTACAAATGCGTGACCTGCTACCACAGAGGCGCCATTTGTTTTGATGTGGATGTTTTCATTTGACTGTAGTTCTATAACAAAATCACTAAAATGCCAACGTCTCAGCGAACTTCAGTTTTTATAAAGTGGTTTCCCTCCAGTTGTCAAACCAGTGCTGTTCATGTGTACAAACCTCGGCGTGTGTATAGCAGGAAGGCACAGTGCTCATAGTGACCTGCAGTTTCTGAGAAGTGAGTACACAGGTGGCTTACGATTACTTTGTACACTTCTGCATCTCAATTTTTGGGCGCATAATATTTTATTAACTTTTGAGATTTTTATATCTTTGTACAATGTTTTCGGACCATACTTGCACCCCCATTTCTTCCTCTCCTCTTGGATATACTCCCCAACTTGGCATTCATATATATATATAATATGAAACCAATGGAGTCGATATACTCGTGGGTATCACTCCATACGCTGGAGCATAGTCAACCTGTGAGGGGCTATACCCTTAAAGAAAACTGAATTTCCCTCTCCAAGAACCTGTTACTGTTAGTTACTTTTATTTTAATAGCTCCTTCTATTCTCTACTTTATTCTTGGGAACTGACCTCCTCCTTTAAGGACTTGCACTAAAATGACATCTTCTTCTTTCTCTTGCTTTGCTCTGCTACCTTTGGGCCCTGAATTATTCAAAGTGACCACAGTGAGCAGTGACCACAGTGAGCAGTGACCAAAGTGAGCAGACATGGCTTGGAGAGCAGAGCCCCTCTCCACGCTGCACTGCCTGTGTGGTGCTGCTACCTGTGGCAGCTGGACTCTTGTCCCCAACCCGGTTATAGTGAATCTTCCCAACATGCTGAGCTAGGGCACAGGGAGAGGGAAGCGGACCAGGGGCTCACACGGACAGCAGGACTGACTGTACCCAGAGACCATAGAGAAACCTCAGGAATTTTCGCATTTAGTATAATGCAAATAGTCTTTAGATTTAACAACTGAGCATTAAGTCAGTAAATGAATTTTGATCTAATAAAATTTAGCTAAATAAATATAATACAGGCTGAATACTCTGAGTCCAAAACTCCCCAATTAACGATGTGGGGGACCAAGGCCAGAGCTCAGTGGTGTAAAACTCCTGCATCCTGTTTGCGAGACCCTGGGTTTGCATCCTCACACTGGCAGGCGCTTCCTGTTCAGGAGCTTTGGGTTTCCAGGTTAGGGCTGCTCAACCACTCTTGATTCCAAATATTTCAAACCTTGCAAACTTTCCTGAAGCAGCCACACTTCCGCTCCTCAGTGGTTGTGGGGAGGACTTCCAGAGTGAGTTTCCTTCACACAGCTAGGGAATAAAAAGCAAACCTACGTCCTATTGACAACACTCAGTAACTCATCTCTTGGTTTCTGAACAGTTAGTGTTCTCCTCAACCCCATGGCTTTTCAGAGTGCACCTCTGTCTCTCCCCTCCTTACTTCTTCTTCCTGTTTGCCTTCACTGTTAACCAGCATGTTTGCTTTCGGGTGGCCTGGTGCTCTCCCACCCTCGCAAGTGTCCCTTCCGGGACCGTCACCATACTGATTTTAGTGTCACTAGGGTCTGGTGCAATTATTATCATGTTGATTGTAGGTGCCCTTTAGGATGTTTGTTCAATAGGTGGTTGAGGCATGAGCAATAAGCTAACATAAGAATCTTTGATTATTATGCTAGTCAGGCAAGTTAGGTGTATTAATTACTTTCCTGTATAAACCTGGCTATAATCTATCTATCTATGTAATAAACTATTAACTAATACCAAGCTTAAGCAAAAACGATGCACGGCCTCTCCGAGTGTAAAATGCTCACTCAACATTCTCTGTTTTCCTTAGGTGGCACGACATTGCCAACATGTCGCACAACAAGTCCTTTTTTGCGTTAGAGCTGGCAAATAAAGAAGAGACCATCCAGTTTCAAACTGTGAGTGAGCACAAAGAACCATGGGATGCCTCTCACTTAAGTTAGAAAGTTAGCATTTCTGCGTTCCCTTTTGTATATGTGGGGTGGGGAGTGTGGCATGAACTTAGTACTTCGTAATTCTTTTTTTTTTTTTTTTTTTCAAGACAGGGTCTCTCTGTGTAGCCTTGGCTGTCCTGGACTCCTTTGTAGACCAGGCTGGCCTTGAACTTACCGCGATCCACCTGCCTCTGCCTCCCAAGTGCTTATTCCCCAGCTTACTTCATAATTCTATAGGATATAAGATTTTATGTTTTAAATGTTACAAAATGGCACTTGGCAAAAAAAGTGGACATTTGTTAAATATTGTTGAGCAAATGAGTCTTTATATCCATCTTCTTCAATTCAAGTGACATTTTTTTCCTGAGACAGGGTTTGTTTGTGTAGACTTGGCTGTCCTAGACTCACTTTGAACTCAGATCTGCCTCCCTCTGCCTACAGGAGTGCTGGGATTAAAGGCGTGCTCCACCACGCCTGTCTGACCCAAGTGACTTTTGAATTAAGCATAAAGAGAGAGGCGGAGGGGAAAGTAAGCCTGGCCCTGCTCGGTCCCATTGCTGGTGACCAGCTGCGCAGAGCTCCTTGACTATTACAGGCTTTTGCTGTCTTAGCGAAGCTTGTGTTAAGACGCCAAAACAAACATTTTGTTTGGAAAGTCTTCAAGTATTATTTCTCGGGAATAAAAGTTGATATTGGATACAAACATGACATTTTCAAGCTGCACGTGTTTTAAGATCCCAAATCACTTAGAAACTGATCGTTTTGTTTTCACAATTAAGTTCTCACAGCATTCAGAAGTTTGGTGCAGGCTTAGGAAAAGAGAGTATCACGGTGGGTGAGATGGTGTAGACGTGACAGGTCACAGGTTACGGCTCAGGTGGTTCTGCTTTAGGAGCGTTTTCTTCTCCGTCTGCTTCTCTGCTACTCTGTGTGTCTTTCATTCACCAGGAAGACATGGAAACCGCAAAGTATGTGTGGAGGCTATGCGTTGCGCGGCACAAATTTTACAGACTAAACCAGTGTGACCTGTGAGTATCTCCTGCTATGGAAATTTAGAAAGGAAGAGAGTTAAATTTTATTGATTTATCTAGTTTGCATGTGTTAGGGCCACATGTAGAAGGCAGAGGACAACTTGGGAGTCATTTTCTCCACCGTGTGGGCTCCAGGGATCAGACTGAACTTGTTGAGCTTGGCACAAGCACTTTTTAAAATTTTGTTTTGTTTTTTGAGACAGGGTTTCTCTGTGTAGTCCTGGCTGTCCTGGACTCACTTTGTAGACTAGGCTGGCCTTGAACTCACAGAGATCCGCCTGCCTCTGCCTCCCGAGTGCTGGAATTAAAGGTGTGTGCCACCACCACCTGCCTGGCACAAGCACCTTTCGCCGTTGTGATCCTTGAAGTTTTTTTTGTTTTTGTTTTTTTAAGGAAAGGGATTTCCCCCCTCTCCTTTTCTTTGTGACTGGGAGAAGATATAGCGCCTCCTTCTCTTCTGGTTTCCGGGCCTCCGAGGAGTGAAGTGGACGCACAGGAGCCCACTAGTCCCTGGAAGAGGCAGGGCAGAGAAAAGTAGCAGATAATAAGGGTTGTCATAGGTCCCCACAGTGAGGTGGGTCTCCTGCCCTACCCACTAAGGCTTGGGGACAGAGACACTCCTAGGATTGGAGTGAGGCAGCTTGCTCTGTGTGTGGGTGCTTGGGTAGATGAAGATCACTGTGAGCCCCAGTGAGGCCAGTCCCTAACTCCAGTATTTCCTGTTGTCTGGGTTCATCTCTGCTTGTCCACAGTGGCAAGTTGGGGTAGGGCCAGAGCCAGGTCAGTGACCTTGTAGCAGCCTGGATAGGTACCTCTGTCTGCCCTAAAACATGCGGAGATTCTCTTTCTTACCATTTTATTAAGGATAACACAGGAGGAAAGTCATTGACACAATATCCTGAGGTATTTCCACCATCTAACATGTGATCAAAGCCTGCCCTTTGCTAGCTGTGAATAAACCAATGGCTGGCTGAAAAGAAGCCGCTCACAGAGCAAGTGAGACAATGCTTACAGTCTTAAGTTAATAGATTGATGTAGTGTGTGTGTGTCTGTGTGTGTGTGTGTGTGTGTGTATGTATGAGTGTGTGAGTGCATTTGGAAGTTGGTTCTCTCTTACCACCTTGTAGGATTCAGGAATCAAATTCAGGCTGTTAGGCTTACACACATGTGCTTTTATCCACGGAGACAGCTTACCTGCCTGGGAAATGTTCACTAAACATTGACTTCCGTCCCTCCTCACTGTACCATTCATGTGGTCGACACACATTGAGGGCTGCTTATGTGCACTTAGAAGAACTGTGGAAAAAGAGGCAGACTGTTAGAGAGGTTTGCCCTCTTTCATGGAACTTTTAATTTAGTTGGGATTAGGGACATAGTCAGAAAATGATGGTTCAGGGACTCCACTTGGGCATCCAACAGACCTGCTTGTTCAAATGCTGGTTCTGCCACTTCTCTGCCATGTGACTAGCTGTGACCTACTTAATCTAAGTATCACTTTCCTCACTTGTAAAACTGTGATAATAACTGGACCTCCCTGATGGTGTCGTTCAGATTGAGGTAACCACATGCGCCCTTAGCACAGTTTCACCACACATGGAATCACGCACTTCACGTGCACTGAGAGCCGCTTTATTATCTTCTCCAGTCTGCACATTCCAGCTGGTGATCTAAGGAGTTTTAGCTGCCGCGGTTCTCAGCATCACTGGCTAGCACAGAAAGCATCCCAAGAGTTTAGGAAGCAGAGCCACAGTCATTTTCCTTTGTGTGGGACATTGATGGCTAGCCTCTCCTCGAGCTGCACTGAGAAAAACAATGATAAAAGAAGACAGACTGTTAGAAAGGTTGCCTAGGTCAGACCGTTAGGCAGGTGGGGCTCTTTTGTTTTGTTTTCAGCAAAAATGGCTTCGGCTTTTCCCTTCCCACTGGATGCTGCCAGCAAGAAGCCAGTGAGTAAGAATGGCTGCCTCTGCTTGTGAGGCCTGCATCCTTGGTTTCTGTATGTCACACTGAGGAGGTGTGTTCTGGCTGAGCTGAGCACTGTTTTGAGACAGGGTCTCTAGCCCTGGCTGTCCTGGAGATAGCTCTGAAGACCAGGCTAATCTCACACTCAGAAATGTCTGCCTCTGCCTCCAAAGTGCTGGGACTAAAGGTGTGCACTGCCACACCCGGCTTTGGTGCTTTGAAAAGCTCAGTTCATCTAGATGGCGAGCCAGTGATAGACTGAACACAAAGTTCTTTAGGCCTAACCATGGCTGGTGCCCTAATCAAAGTTTCAAAGTAACAAAAACTGGTGTCTTATGTATATTTCTGGGGAAGACTCAAAAGGACTCACATACACCTGCAGGCTTGACTACTTGCATGATATTGGAAAGATAGAAGTGTCTTTTGGAAAATAGACACAACTGCACAAACAATCCCTAAAGTTCATTGCCAGAAAAAGAAAGGAAAAAGCAAAGAGACGCGCATTACTCCCCAGCAACCTGAGTACTTCCCAGGTGTAGGACAGGATGTTGTGTGAAGAAATTGGCTAGTGAGTGCATAGCAATCACCTGATGTGAAGATCCTGATGTCCAGGAGTTTTCATTTCATTTTAAAGGTCTCATAAAGATAAGCTACCGTTCAGAGTGTAATACAGATGCCGTTGTCAGAGTGCTAAGATAATGCTAGTTCAGGAAAACAGGCTTGTTTCTGGCATATTTGCTGAGCTGGCGATTTTGTCTTGTTTCCTTTGTGATGTCAGAGCTTTAGTAATGGTCCATAGAGAACTAGCCACTGTCACAGAATGTGTTAATCACCAGTTATGCATCACACAAGCTCTTGAGCCATGAGTAGATGGTGACTTTTAAAAAGTCTTGATAAAATTGTGGACATTATCAATATTAGTAAGAATCTAATGCACATACTCAGGCCATACCTGCTCCCACTTATTAAATAAAACAAATGTAAAAATAAGACGTGTGTGTGTGTGTGTGTGTGTGTGTGTGTGTGTGTGTGTGTGTACAAACAAGGAGAAATGTTGGCTTGCTTTGTTCTGGGAAGGCCGCAAAGTCCTACACAGGAAGCAACAAATCTCTTTTCTGTAATTTATCACGTTTGTCTTTTCGTCATTTGCCTTAGAATATACTTGCTTGTGTATCTTCTTGTTATTGTTGTTTTGTCACAGTGTCACGCTGTCTGTATCCTGCCTAGCCTGTAATGCAGATCTCGTGCAGGCTGGCCTCGAACTCCAGCACACGTAGCCTTTCGTATGCTGGAGTTACAGGTGTGAGCTGCCTCACTGGCTTCCTTCCTAAACCTGGTTTATCATTGTAGACTAGGAATTGTGTGCGCTGGCCTCACGGTTGTCTTCTCCCATAGGCAAGCCCAGACTGCCACATTGAACTCAGTCAGGAGGGGTTCATCTTCCAGGATGTCTCTGGTAAGAGATGGACCACGGTCCCCTCTTCTCTTTTAGTGACGTCACTGTCTTTAATTAAAGCAGTGTGTGTGTTGGTGTTTTGGTGATTTTTATACAAAGAAATAGTGACTTCCATAAGCTCAACCTAATATGTATTATACATGTTTAAATACCAGCTCTAACCAAATATTACAAATTTTAACTGGTTAGTCAGAAATCTTGAGTGGGTATTTCATTTACTTGATGACTTTGTCTTACAGGGCTGAATGTAGTACATAAGACCCTTTTCTGTTCATGACTTTAGACGAGGAGGTTTGTATCCATTCCTTCTTGTTCATAACTTTATGGATGCAGACTTTCGTGTGCTGTCTGGTATCCGTGGTGTCACTGCAAAGGGCTTGGCTTTGCCACATGGGAGACACTGGAAATGACAGATACTTTAAGACCTCCTTAGTCTTCATGGTTACTGTCCATTTATAGTACAGTTATCTCCTATAGAAGTTCTTTTAGTGAGGAGGAAGAGTCCAGCAAAGAATGACTTTACCTTTTTCACATGGGCAATGTGTTTTAACTCTATGTCCAACTTTCCCTTTCTTAGCCTAAACCCCAGCCCTATGCGATGCCTCCCCCACCCCAGCTGCATTATAATGGACATTATACAGAGCCATTTGCTTCTTCCCAAGGTAAAGTACACCGAGTCTGCAAAGCCCTGCACAGTTGTTACTATGAATAACTCTACAAAGACCTAGAGCTCTGGGGTCTGGATAGTTTCTTATTGCAGTTGTACCCCAAATTGTTGTCCTGATTACAGCCATCCTGGAGTCACAGAAGAAGCCATTGCATTCAAGTTCTTTCTTGAATGTGTGTTGCTCACATGATCCCAGTGTAGCCAGTGGCAGCTCCCTAAGATGGTTCCTAAGTCGCATAACACTCTCTAATGGTCTTATTTAGGCCAGGCTTCCCTTAAGTTCGTGATTCCCCAGTCTTTGTCTCCCAATGATGGGATTAGAAGCATGTACCACCACACCAGGCAATGGAAGATACTGCTTTATTTTTGGTTACAAAAGATATCCAGGGGACTGGAGAGATGGCTCAGAGGTTAAGAGCACTGTGTGCTCTTCCAGAGGTCCTGAGTTCAATTCCCAGCACCCACATGGTGTCCCACAGCCATCTTTAATGAGATGTGGTTCCCTCTTCTGGTGTGCAGGTGGAACACTGTATACATAATAAATCTATCTATCTATCTATATTTTATATATATATATATATACACACACACACACACACACACACACACACACACACACACACACACACACACATACAGACTCATTTATTTTTGTTTGTTCCCTGCCTGAGATGTCCAACTGTAATGGTAGAAGCCCTTGTTACTGCTACTGCAGTTGTATGTGCACAGCGATGCCCCCAAGCTGAATCTTGACCATCTGTGTAACATTTGTCGGTAAACTGTACCTAACTGTACAGAAGGCCAGAGAGGTGGATGCAGGTCTAAATGTAGAAGTAAGGCATTGCTCTTGCTTTGATGACAGTTATTTTGCTCAGAGAGTGTGCATTGGCATGCTGTTCACCGTCGTGCTGGGGGCACTTAAAGAGCTTTCTAGATCTGGTGAGATGGCTGTCCAGTTCCAGGCAGGCCTATGACTGGGTCTGCTGCTCTGGCCGCTAGTGCTGAGGCACAGGAGAAGGGGCTGTTTGGAAGACATGGGGTCTGTTGCCCATCATGTAAGGCCTGGGGTCTGAAGGGACAAAAACAAGGAGTGTTGACTGCGCTTCTAGTTGTGGCCTGTCTATGCAAAGTTGAGGATGCCCTCACAGTTAGGAAGGCCATAGGGGAGCAGAGCTCTGGTGGGGGTTTCAGTGTCCTCTGGGGCTGTGTCACTGCTGGCATCTCGTTTTTGCACATGCCCCTCTGTACTTGCACCACAGCCTTCCAACTTTGGGGACAAGGCCCTGCCTCCTGTCTCCATGCTGCTCCGTCTCCCGCTTCCGTCGGTGATGATCCTGTTCTTTTTTTCTCAGTTCTCTCTTCACACAATAGTTTGGGATATTTTATCTTCCTCCTTTTTCCTACACTCTGTCTGAGGGTGATGTCTCTGTGCTCCGTGTGTTAGTCCCCACTGACTCCCTTCAGCGTTTTCGATCACCTTCCTGCCAGCATTAGGTGGTGTCACAAGGCCTGCCTGTGGCCTTTTCTTTCCCCTTGGCGGCTTCCGCAGCAGCTCCTTCACACAGAGTGGCTATAGCAGTGACTCATTTTCCCTGTCTCCACCCTGTCCTCATCACTTCGCTGTTTTGATGGTCCTTCTTTGTGATGAAGTCACTCTCTTGGTGATGTGCATTCCAAGCTGCATGCAATTTCACCCAGTCAGTTAAATATCCATGGCCTGTAACAAAGCTCATTATCTTTGCCATATCCTTGGCCCCCAGGCCCCGCTCCCCCCCATTCCTGCTCCCACAGAAGTCTTTATCCTTTTGTTTCTCCTCCTAGCACTTGCATCCTGGGAGCGCTATCTTCTGCCTTCACACTCCCCAAGTTACCCAACACAAAGCTCCCACTAACTTCCATCGTGTGCACGATCACCCCTTGCCTGCGTCCGTACTCCTCAGCATGTCCTTAGCTTCCCATCTCATCTAGCTCCCTACTGTGTGCTTCTCTCTAGCATCTGGCTGTGCCTCTCAGTTCTGCCGCATGCACGCCCTTATCCCAGCTGCCCCGGAGCCCACGTGCTATTCAGCCGGGATGGGCCGACTCTGCTGTGCTAACATTTAAAGCTCTCAGTGGACTCACTTCTTGACCAGAGTCCCTGTCCATTGTGTCCTGCCTGGCGGGCTCCGTACCATGGCAACTGTATCAAGGGCTCAGCCTCGAGGACCTTTTTCTGTTGTAATATTGTGGGTCGGGCACTGGGGAGATGAGTGGGAGGAGGAAGTCCTCAGAAACTGGCTTTTAACTTCCTGGTCACTTTCTCCTTCCTGTCACCAGTCACACATATGTGCTTGGCACTAAGGGCTGAAGAAGTACAGTCCCATGTGCTTTTAGAGAGCCTGGAGGCAGGGACACGAGCTGGGCAGGTGTCACACTGGTCTAGACAGCCCGGGTGAAGGATCTGTGATGAAAAAGGAATCTAGAGGTTTAGGAGCGGCTCTGCAGATGGAGAAGCATGGGATGAGGCAGCGGGCTGTGGCAAGAGGAATAGAGAGGCCATGAGAGTGGCCTCCTCCAAGCTGTGTGCACATCACAGTACAGTGTGCTTGGCAGGTAATCACACATCATGCTGCCTCAAGCTTTGACGTACACAGATAGTACCTTCTGCAGGACTTAGCAGTTGAGGTTATTTTTAAGCGTTGGAAGTAGTGCTCATAAGGCAATTCAGGTGAGCTGTAGGCTGAAGAAAGATGGCCTGTTCTAGCCTGGAAAGGCTCACCAGTGCCAGCGAATCTGTAGCCTGAGCCTGCATCCATAGCTCCATGTCTTGCTCAACTGGAGCCTTGATGTGGGGCAGCTACAGGCGTCTTGCCTGGTTCTTCTTGGCTTGGGTCTTTGGTAGGACTACAACTACCAGTGACCCTCCTTTTGCACAGGAAAGCTCTGTACCTGCTGTACTGGTGCCTTCTATAGTAGAATTTTCTTCATTAAGGAAGAGTCGGTGCAAACAACCTAAGATCCAGTTAGTACCTGCAGAGGGTTGGTGTCCGCCCTAGCTCAGCACCTCAGGGTTGTACCCCTACCCGCAGTGGCTCTGTGCTTTCACCAGTATCGCTTCCTTGAATCACAGTGCTCCAGATTCCTGGTTCAGTATTGGACTTAGCCTTGGCCAGATCCTAACTACCTTGCTTTAAGCGGACAGACCTACCCCATCCTGTACTTGAGGAAGCTCAAGCTCCCAGGTCAACAGTGTGGCTGAAGATGCCATTTTAGCAAGAAAGTTCACAGGCTCTTTCAGGGAGTATTTCAGTATTTGGCTGGAGTGATGGGTCCAACCTAATATGTTTTGAAAATCTTTTTTAAAACCCTTTCCCTCCTCAGATAGCATCTTTGTGCCCAACAAGAATGGATTCTATTGTCACTCCCAGACAAGTTTGGACAGAACTCAAATTGACCTCAATGGTCGCATCCGCAACGGCAGTGTCTACAGTGCACACAGTACGAACTCCTTAAATACCCCTCAGCCCTATTTGCAGCCCTCCCCTATGTCTTCCAACCCAAGCATTACCGGCAGTGACGTCATGAGACCCGACTACATCCCATCGCACCGGCACAGTGCCCTGATCCCCCCATCTTACCGCCCAACCCCCGACTATGAGACGGTGATGAAGCAGCTCAGTAGAGGCATGGTGCACGCGGACAGGCACAGCCACTCGCTGAGGAACCTCAACATTGGCAGCTCTTACGCATATAGCCGGCCTGACGCTCTGGTCTACAGCCAGCCTGAGATTCGGGAGCATGCACCCCTCACCTCACCCCAGTCTGCCCACTACCCATTTAACTTGAACTACAGTTTCCACAGCCAGTCTCCATATCCCTACCCTGCTGAGAGGCGACCTGTGGTGGGCGCTGTCAGTGTGCCTGAGCTGACAAATGTGCAGCTCCAAGCCCAGGACTACCCAGCTCCAAACATTATGAGAACACAGGTATACCGGCCACCCCCGCCATACCCTTACCCAAGGCCTGCCAACAGCACCCCAGACCTGTCCCGCCACCTCTACATCAGCAGCAGCAATCCGGATCTCATCACCAGGCGAGTCCATCACTCGGTGCAGACCTTCCAGGAGGACAGCTTGCCAGTGGCACACTCTCTGCAGGAGGTCAGCGAGCCCCTCACAGCGGCTCGGCACGCCCACCTACAGAAGAGGAACAGTATTGAAATTGCAGGGCTCACACATGGTTTCGAAGGCCTGAGGCTCAAGGAGAGGACCATGTCAGCCTCAGCGGCAGACGTGGCCCCACGGACTTTCTCAGCAGGCTCGCAATCCAGCGTCTTCTCTGAGCGAACGAAGCATGAGGAGACCGAAGAGCAGGAGAGTGGCAGATTCAGCCACAAGAAGTCCCTTTCTGATGCCACCATGCTGATACACAGCAGTGAGGAGGAGGAGGACCTAGAGGACGGCGGCAGAGCACGCGCTGTCTCGGCTGCGTCCGAGCCCCGCCTGACTGCTACTTACTCCCAGGAGCAACAGCTAAATTACCCCTGTGCTTCAGGGACTCCACTCACTGGCCCCCTGCATATTCTTGAGCCCAAGTCCCACATTACAGAGCCTGAGAAGAGGACAAAGGACATCAGCCCTGTCCACCTGCTTGTAGAAACCCACCGGCCCCGAAGAGATGGGCTGCTGACCCCTTCCATGTCCGAGTCTGACCTCACAACATCAGGGAGATACCGAGTTAGGAGGGACTCTCTCAAGAAAAGGCCAGTGTCAGATCTCCTGTCTGGGAAGAAGAACACTGTGGAAGGACTCCCACCACTAGGGGTAAGTTTGCCCGAGAGCAGAGGTGCCTCAGACATGGAGGGCAGGCCTCTTATTCTGTGTTTTCAACTTCTGATTACTCTGTCTCCTCTTCCCTCAGTACCAGTGGTTCTTGGTTTTTTGCCTTTTCTCTTAACTGTCAGTTCCTGCCCCGGCTCTGATTTTTGCCTCATATGGGGCATGCGCATGTTTATGTGGAAACACTGTGTGCTGATGAGGGTGGTCGTGGTTCTGCTAGAGGTAAGTTGGGTGCCATCAGGCCTAAGGGAGGGCATGGGAGGAGTCTCCGAGCCATCTTAGTAATGGGCTGAGGAAGAGGGGGACATTTCGTTACTCCAGACAAGATTGCTTTGGTGAGCACCCTTTAAAGCCCTGTGGGGCAACAAGGCACCCCAGAACTACATTTGTTCAGACTTTTCAAGTGATGTCTTGAGAGGCATCTGAGACTGTATCCCTGAGTCTGGCCTTTATGTAGCTGTCAAGGTTTGAGGCAGGATCCAGGTATCTTGGCCGTGCCCTCTCTGGGCTGGGAGTGACTCTGGACTCAGCAGAGTCGGTCTCTTTAAGGGGATGAGTGAAGTGAGCGGGGCACTCAAGAAAGTCCATGTAGACATGGTGGCTCTCCTCACAGGGACGCACTTCCTACGCATTTAAGACAAAATGCAGGAGACTAGCGAGGGCTGTTTTCTGTAGCTGTCTTTTTCAGAACATTTACCATGTGCCAAGATTTCATCTTTGCTGTGCCCAGCTTATAATGAACCCATTGTTATAGCCTATTTCACAGATAAAGAAGCTGACTTGTAAATATTAAGTAACATTTCCAAGGTCATGCAACCAGTGAGTGACTGACCTGGAGTTTTCCACTTATCTCTATAGCCACAGTGTTCTGTGTTGTATTGCACTGAGTAGCAGTTGCCGCTGAAGCCTGGCTACTCTGCGCTGAATTTTTTCTGAGTCCTCTGCCATCAGCTAAGCCTCTGTGGATCTGTTTGTAAGTGTGTCCATGCATAGTCACCACGCTGCACTGCTCAGGCACGCAGCTCTGAACGGCCAGCACCTTGTCCCATGCCCGGCACCAGAACCAAGTCAGAGTGATGCGTGCATTCATTCGACCACTGTGTCCTGTCAACCAAAGTTCTCCCGCCCCATCTCTTGTTAGGCTGCACCCAAGGCCTGAGGAACTCTCATACGTGTACTTCTGGAGTAGGGTTTGTGTGAGGGCCGCGAAGAGACAAAGGCCCTCCTGGTAGGCTGGACTCACAGGATCAGAATGCTTATGAAAGACCAGTATATACAGGAAAAACAGTTGAAGAGAGGGCACAGATTTAAGAGTTGTTTTAATTAGTAAAGGATGGAATTTTAAGCTGAGTTTTATTTTTTCCTGAGTGTGCAAAGGCCAGTGCTCTATGCATTGTGGTGGAGGTGCTGTTTTCTGTAGCTGCCTTTTCCAGAACATTCACCATGTGCCAAGATTTCATCTTTGCTGTGTCCAGCTTATAATGAACCCAATGTTAAAGCCTATTTCACAGATAAAGAAGCTGACTCATAAATACTAAATAACTGGTAAATATTAAGTAATGCTGAGAAGCATTAGGGCAGTACAGTATGGGGTTTCCACAGTCACTACCTGAGTCCCCAAGCCAGGGGCATGGGGCTTTCCTTGACACTGCAGTAAGAACTGGCCACTGTTTTTATGAGGAGCACAAATTCTTACAATGACACTTGCTGAGCAGAATACCCTTTAATTTCCCAAGACGTGAAGAGACCAAACCCCTCCAACCCCCTGACCTCCTCAAGGTAACCAGCTTGCCATTACCTCTATAATTGTTCAACAGTGAGAGAAGTTTAGTATATTTTGAACGGGGTCTGGCAGGCTCAGCTTACACTGAGGGCTTTGATTAAGTTGCTTCTCTTGAAATACAAATTTTCTCTCATCTTTTACACTTTTTAGTAAAGTTATGTAATTGGACCATCTCTTTTGCCCAGGTATTTTACCTGTTGGACGATATGCTTGGAGGCTGTGGTCCAGAGGAACCAGTAAACAGCCTGCGGCTGACTATAGGCCCTGCTGTGTAGTGCATAGCCCATCAGTGGACAGGGCCCTTCACACATCCTACCTTGGCTTCCATCTCCATTACCCCAGGACAGTCATCTCTTCTCTGTCCATTTGTCAGTTTAAGTCCCACTGTGCTTAAACACGGAAATCCACCTTCTGAAGTAAATGCCTCAGTGTTACTATTTTTTTTTTTTTTAAGATTTATTTATTTATTATTGTGTATACAGTGTTCTGCCTGCATGCACATCCACAGGCTAGAAGAGGGAATCACATCACGTTACGGATGATCATGAACCACCATGTGGTTGCTGGGAATTGAACTCAGGACCTTTGGAAGAGCAGGTGGCGCTCTTAACCACTGAACCATCTCTCCAGCCCTGAGTGTCACTATTTTTAAACAAAGTTTTGTTTGTATTGTTTTGATGCCCATTCCTTTATAATGGAGGCAGCTGGTGACCTTGTGCCAGCTACATAGTCTCCATGACCCAGTTTTCCCATTTGCAAGTGAGAAGACCTCAGAGAGTTCTGGGGAGCCTAAAAAGAATCCTGCAAAACATCAACAATGCTTTAGTCAGTATTAACTTGTGACTGTGTTGCTGCCTCACAAGTTTAGTTCCTCAGCTTCCCAAGGGTGGAAGAGGTCACTTCCCACTGCTGAAGCCTCTGCCCCCTTCATGGTGGCATTACCCGACCATGTCACTACTCAACCGACAGAACACTAACGCGAGGTCAAGTTAAGGAAGCGCACTGAGTAAGTGTTAGACAAGAGGGAGCAGTGTGGAGTTCTCCACCCATGGCCTCCACCTCCAGGGACTAGATTGTTATCTCTAAGGCAGACTGGTTTGGGTGCTCACACATCTGCATAAAGACTGGCTCTTTGATGCATCCTTTGTGCCCATGCAGTGTGGTTCTCACCTAGGAAGCCCTGCAGATTTTGCACTGGAAACCATGAGCCTGGTAAGGGATAACCACAGCTGGTCCTGAACCACCCTCCTCCGGTTTGTCAGTGTAGGGTGTTTGGATTTCAGGCACAGGTGCACTAGAGTCAGCTAAGACAAGCTAGCAGGATCTGTGAGGTTTTAGGACTCTTGTGAGCCCTATGACATTCTTGGGCAGTTGGGAAGTAGCTGTGAGGAGTGGCCATGCCGTGGAAACTGGCCACTGAAGGGAGCCTTTCCTTGGAAGCCGGTTGCTAAACACTGCAGCACACCACTGTTTTCTGCGCAGCTGATTCAGGAAGTGTTGGTCTTCGTGCCAGTCTGTTGTGCCCGCCTTTCCCGCTCTCTCTCTCTTTCTGTTTTTCTGTTTAGGTAAGGCTTACATGGTAATGGTGACTTACGTGATCATGTTAGTTAATTTTTTTATTTGGGCTTTAACCCAGGATTCTGATTACTCTTAAGTCTGAATTGCATTATGGGGGAAGCTCACAGGCAAGATGAACTATGATGTTACAAAGTATCCAAGGGGCTGGAGGGATGGCTCATTGGGTCAGACTGCTCTCTGGGCAGCCAAGGGGACCTGAGTTCAAACCCCTAGCACCCATGTGAAAGCTAGCCCAGCTTGTAATGCCAGCATTGTGCGGTGGAACTAGGTAGATCCCAGTAGGTTTCTGGGTAGTCAGACTGGGTTCTGTGAGAAAGACCTTGTCTCAAGGAGTAAGGCAGAGGACGGTAGAGGAGATGGTGGATGCCATATCTAGCCTCTGGTACGTGCCATAGCAGCACACACACATTCTCCAATGTCGGCAATCCTACAGCATCTTCCTCGCCAAAATGTCTTTTCTTTTCTCTCTGTGGTTTTGATCCTGAGGATTATGGCATCTTTAGGCTGATGGAGTAAGCTGGTTTCTTTACAAGAACCGAGAATACTCTATAAATCTCGGGCTTACCTGCCGCAGCGAGGGAAGTCGCGAGGCCCCGAGAACTTGGGGCAATGCCTGTTTTCACAGGCCAGCGCTCCACGGATGCTCTCCCTCCACTCTGCTTTCCTGAGAGAGATTTCAGCTGTGTAGAAATGTGATCGTTCTTAGAGGCTCGAGGCACATGTGAATATGTGAAACAGGGAAGGCCGCCGGGCATGGTGGTGGTGTGCGTTTTATCCCAGCACTCAGGAGGCAGAGCCCCGTGCATGGATGTCTGTGAGTTTGAGACCAGGCAGGCCAGCCAAGGCTACGTAGTGAGACCCTGACTCAAAACAAGAGAAGAAAAGGCTATTGCAACCCACGGATACCGTTTTTGCCCGTTTTGTGTGGACTAGAGCTGAGTTTTGCTGTCACGATTGGAAGTTGGGTGGTTCTGTAAGAATGCGGCCTCCTACAGCCTCACCTTTCATTGCGACAGAGCCCTGTAACCAACTGGAGTCAACGCCTTCTATCTGAGGCCTTATCAGAGCTCTGGCCTTGAAAGGAATGTCTTCTCCCTACAGCTTGCTGGGCAGCCCTGTGGGAAGGAGTGGAGTCTCTCCTTGGGTGCTAACAGGGAGAGCTCTGCCTCTGTCTCCTCTTTAGCCTGTTGACATTTCTTTTCAAAGGGTTGTGTCCGGGTACATTTTCTATGTGTGTGTAAATATTTTCTTACAGGGAATGAAAAAGACTCGAGCAGACGCAAAAAAAATTGGTCCCCTCAAGCTGGCTGCTCTCAATGGCCTCTCCCTGTCCCGACTACCCCTGCCTGATGAAGGAAAGGAAGTGTCCACCAGAGCGACGAATGACGAGAGGGTGAGTGAGTGGAGGGCGCCCAGCTTCCTCCAAAGTGCCCTCATGCAGTTTCGGTGAATTTTCTTTCTGAGGTGATTTAATAGTCATAAATGAATGTTATGGAATGTTACTATCTGGGTCACAGCTGGAGTGAGTGTGTGGCTTCAATGTCTTAAATAATTTCAGGCTTCAATGTTGATAAAGTTTTTTTGCTTCTGAAAGTTCTTGATTGTTTTATTTCCTCAAAGTAAGAACCTGTGTGTAAGGACACATAGAAAAGAAAGCAGACAATTCACTGTTCATCATCTTGTTTCTCAATTAGAATTTAACACGGAATTCTCAAAATTCTTTGTGAGATTTTTTTTATTGTTTTCCATTAGGACAGGTGATCATTTCCTTGCGGCTGCAGCAGAAGGTGGCTGCTAGGGTTTGCTGCTGCTTTCAGCATCTTCTGTACATTTGTTTTAAGCTGGAGCACTTGCGTGTGGCTTCTAGACCTGCCTGTCCTATGCCAGGAGAATTCTGTTTCTTGTGGATCACAAAGCTGACCAGAGGCTTAGACGTCAAGTTTGCAAACTGCCCAAGGCCAGCTTTCAAACTGATTTTGTGTTCTACATCTGACAACAACATTATGTCTTTTGTCCTGATATTCGTGACTTGTAAAAAAATTCTGGTTTGGTTTCATGTAGAATTTTTCATATTTGACAATATTAGACCTTGAAGCAGAAAACAAGATTTTAAGAATACACACAGCTGTGACAGGTAACTGTTATTCGCCGTATATGTCCTCTTTTATAGTGTAAGATTCTGGAACAGCGGCTAGAGCAAGGAATGGTCTTCACGGAATATGAAAGGATTCTTAAAAAACGGCCAGTTGATGGGGAGTGCTCAACAGCCCGGCTCCCTGAAAATGCAGAACGAAATAGATTCCAAGATGTGCTTCCCTATGATGATGCGAGAGTAGAATTGGTACCAACCAAAGAGAACAACACTGGCTACATCAACGCATCACATATCAAGGTGAGAGCCAGAATCAGAGATAGCCTGCTTCTACATCTGAAGGTGCTGGGATTAACGGCCTGCTTAATGGTTTTGAGGAATCAATGCATGTACTGCCTTGCTTTTTATATGAGTGTCGTGTATTCAGAAACCAAACTTACCTTTGGAATAACTCATTTAGTCTCTTGAGACTGCATGGGTAAAATGGAATGACTATATGTATATACTTTTTTTTTTTTTGTAGTGGAGTTTCAGAATCTTTAGCTACAAGCTGAGGAGTCATGGAAGGAATATAAATTTCAGAATTGAGCCGATTGGGTCAAGTGCTAGATCTCTCAGCAATTCTGGGGCTACCATTTATTTAACCACTGCCGTGTTGACCACATGCTGCTGCTGGAAGGGAGCCTAGTGAGAGGGCTCAGAGCTGGTGCTGAGGGACGGCAGCTTCAGAGGGAGGCTGTGTGGAGCAGGGCTTGGCACAGGCTCTCACATTTAAGGGCACTCAGAAGTGACTGTCAGCAGTTACTGGCAGACCATGGTTAAACCTGCTTTCTTGGCTGTAACTACAGTAACTCCTTGTTATGTTAGCACTGGGGACCATAAAATCGTGAGTGGGAACTTGGTCTTCCGGATGATGGAGACCATTCTAAATGGAAGATAATTCTTTTCTCATTGAGATCTGGCATTAGCTTATATTTTGACTTGCTAATACTTTCCCAAGCATATTTAATACTTCATCATGGCAAATTGTGTCTGTGATTTAGGGTACTGTGATGCTGGTGTTGCCATCACAACAAGAGGACTTGTGATGTGATGTGCTGGCACCAGGTGCACTGACCCTATGGGCTGCAGTTATTTTATTGTGTAGATAAAAACTAAAACTGAGAGGTGAGCAGAAGCTGCAAGTCAATGAGATGTCACATGAACTCATGGTACATATGTTTATAAAGATGTCAGCAGTGGCAATCGTATTAATGAGGGAAAGGTTAAGACAGAAATCTGTCAGTTTCTACTGTTACCACAAACACATGAACAGCTATGCACGCATATTCCATGTGCGTGCACACACTAAGCTTTTAACTTTGTCTGATTTTAGGTCTCTGTCAGTGGAATTGAATGGGATTATATTGCCACACAGGGACCGTTACAAAATACCTGCCAGGACTTTTGGCAGATGGTATGGGAGCAGGGAATCACAATTATAGCAATGGTGACAGCGGAAGAGGTGAGTGCTCAAAGCGTTGACCTTTAGAGAAAATAGCAGGTGACACTGTGGCCTGGCCTCATAAGGGCTGTGTGGCCAACGCCCCACCAGGCCGGGCTGCCGCTGAACTGCGCTTGTCTTTAACAGGAGGGTGGCCGGGAGAAGAGCTGTAGGTATTGGCCAAGACTTGGTTCAAGGCACAACACTGTCACCTATGGAAGGTTTAAGATCACAACTCGCTTCCGCACGGACTCGGGCTGCTATGCCACTACAGGTTTGAAAATGAAGCACCTTCTCACGGGGCAGGAGAGGACAGTTTGGCATCTCCAGTACACGGACTGGCCTGAGCATGGCTGTCCCGAAGACCTCAAGGGATTTTTATGTAAGTGTCTTGTTTTATAGGCAGC
The DNA here is from genome assembly GCF_903995435.1 of Acomys russatus. Lineage (NCBI taxonomy): Eukaryota > Metazoa > Chordata > Mammalia > Rodentia > Muridae > Acomys > Acomys russatus. Next base: position 107,281,785 of record NC_067137.1, on the reverse strand, counting down.
TTCCTTTGTCTTAGGTTTCTAAAATAGTCCCTTTCTATTATTTCATGGAAGCTTTGTTTGCTTTAAAATAATGTGTTTGAGGAGGCTTAACAGAGGGTTGATTTGTAGTTTTGTGTGTGTGTGTGTGTGTGTGTGTGTGTATGTGCATATGCACATGTGTCCATGTGCCACATCACATGTGTGAGGTCAGAATGTACCTTGGAGAAGTTTGTTCTTTCTTAAATTTTAATTTTTAATTTTTTGGTTTTTTTGAGACAGGGTTTCTCTGTGTAGCCTTGACTGTCCTGGACTCACTTTGTAGACCAGGCTGACCTCGAACTCACAGTGATCTGCCTGCCTCTGCCTCCCTGACTGCTGGGATTAAAGGCGTTGCCACCATGCCCGGCTTGTTTGTTCTTTCTTTCCACCATGTTGCTCCTAGGGATTTGACTCAGGTCATCAGTCTTGGTGAGTGCCCTCACCCACACTGCCATTTTGCCAGTGCAAGAAGGCATTCTTAGGAGATGGCTAGTTTTATTTATTTATTTATTTTTAATTTTTTATTAATTTATTCTTGTTACATCTCAATGGGCTGACTCACATGTCTCCTTGTTTTGGCTGCGGTACCAACTTGCCTGCAGTCACCATCAGGTAGCCCTGGTATCCCAGTGTCCAGTGCTCCTTGTCTGCAGTCCTTTCAGTGTAGAGAACAGGATGGTTGTTGGTTTGATGTGCCGCTGTCCCTGAGTACTTTTGTATTTGACCAATTCTTTATAGCATACCTTGAAGAGATCCAGTCTGTTCGACGTCATACAAACAGTACAAGTGAACCCAAAAGCCCCAACCCTCCCTTGTTGGTGCACTGCAGTGCTGGCGTAGGAAGAACTGGTGTTGTCATTTTGTCAGAGATCATGATTGCCTGTCTGGAACACAATGAGGTGAGGAGTTATGCTGAGCTCCATGTTCCTGGTGGGGAGAGTTAGGGCTGGGGAGGAGAGGGGCGTAGTGGCCCAGTATCTTCCTGAACACGTTTTCCAGGACTATGGTGATGCTAAGTGTGGTTTTAAAAGGCTCTGTGTTAGAGGTTTCAGCTCCGACTGTCAGTAAGGACTGAGATGTTATATAATACTGAAGGCCATTTAATTTTGTCTTATCTAGTGTCTTTTCCAGTGTGAGCTTACTGCTTTGTTTTTTTCTGTAACACCCTTACCACCCTTAGCACTTCTAGCATTAGTGCTGCCCAGCAGTCGTGGGAAGTGTTGCCTTGATGCTAGCAGTGCCTAGCACACTGTGTTTTTGTTGAATCTTAGTGAAGTATCACTTGCATGTAATTGATTTACAAGTCAGTATGCTGCAGCTAGGTTGAAGAAATAATCTGCATGGGCATTTTATTTGTAGCTAAAACAAACCAGATCTTAGGTTATCACAGAAGACTCTCGGGTAGACAGAGGGTTGTCTGTCTGTCTGTCTGTCTTCTGGGTAGATTTCTGTGAGGGTGGCAGCCTTTGTAGTGCTCGTTTCCCCTAGGAATGTTTTCTTCATCACGGTTTCTCTCCACCAGGTTCTGGACATCCCCAGAGTGCTGGGCATGCTGCGACAACAGAGAATGATGCTGGTGCAGACGCTGGGCCAGTATACATTTGTGTACAGAGTTCTCGTTCAGTTCCTGAAAAGCTCCAGGCTCATTTAAGCTCCCGTGCTTTTTATGGGGACCCAATCATGGGAAGTGTTTACAGCTTAAAAAGGAAAAGAAAGAAAGAAGTGCAGCTCCTACTTAGTCCCCAGCAGTCCCGTGTGGAGACCCTGAACAGGAAGTGTGGTACGGAGAGCTGAAGAGGCACGCTAAGCACAGGCTGACGAAGGCAGGCTCGGTGCCCTGGCCGCATCTGCCCAGTTTGCAGCACTTGCACACACTCTGGAGACTGTGTTTTCTAGACAGTTCTCTGTCTTATTGACGCTGTACTGGGCAGCTATGGCAATCATTAAGGTGCACAGACTTCTATCCTAAGCTAATTTTTGATAATGTAATTTTATGACTAAATAGGGCTTTTTTTTTTTTTTAATCTGGAAGCTGAACTTTTCTGTGGGTATCCACAGAGTGAGTGGTTCTTGAGAAACTGTATTTAAAACCATTATTAGCTTTTGTTTAAGAATAAAAACCATGGGGGAACTAAGTGGTTTATTTACCAAATCCAAAACTAAAAAATATCAAAGTGTTATTTTGAAATATAGAAAGCATTTTTATATTCAGAATGTTTTTTAAAAGTTCTATATATTTGTACCTTCTATATTTTCCAAATAAGAGCTCAATTTGTTATGATACTGAGTCAGTTAATGTAAAGTTGGGGATAAAGGCACATTATTTAAAATCAAAGAATCAGATTCACTATTTTTTCAGTATTAATAAGCATAAATGAATTTGATTTTATTGATTGAAAATGAAGAAAGAATAATTCATGGGACGGTTTTAAGCACTTTGTTAAAAATAAGTTTATATATGTGGCTTTATATTTTAAACAACAATGGGTACTATTTCAAAGAGAAAGGCTATGAGTATGTGCGATGACGAGGACAAGAGTAAGTGGCTATGGTGGTCACATAAGGTGGCTTGGTCAGTACACAAAGGCAGTATTACCTATACTCACGCTGAGAGCTGAGATGGAGAGTGGGGTCTTAGGAGCTTGGGGGTGGATGATTAAGGGCTACTATGCACAGGAAATTCAAGGTCTGCCATTGTCAGTGACTTACTTTGTTTATTAGCGGTTCTCCCTGTATTTATTTTCCCCACGATCAGGTTCAGGTTTACATTACCATTAGAGAAGCCTTGACGAGGCTTTGTTTCCTCTAGGTTGAAAGAAGGAACTTAGTTAACAAGAGGTTCCTTCCCTAAATCCACACCCCATACTTATCTGTTGTGGTTTTCAGGGGGCACTTAAGTTTAGCTGTCCTCACTGTAGGATCAGTTCTAGGTACTTGGTCCCCTCTTCCATCCCATTTGGGCACATCCTACGGTCAGAACGAGTCAGGTTTGAAGGGGAGAGTGCTGTTCTTGGCCCAGGCTAGGTTCACTTTGTGAGATGTGGAGGACAAGCTGGCACCTTTAACTGACGTGTGTTGTGTTGTCCATATGTCTGTCTGTCCTGTCCCCCGCCATCGCCAGACTGTTGCTTTACAGTGTGGACCTTCTAGAATTTTAGATCTAGGATTAGCTGCCAGACATAATGCTCTGCCCTCACTCTGATTTCACGTGGTGGGAAGCATCACCCTCCATGAGAAGGGTGCCAGCCCAACTAAGCACAAGCGACTCACGTGGACAGCATTCCCCAGGAAGGGATTTGTGTGGTGTGCTTTCCATCTCATGCCACATGAAGGACAGGACTTTCTCTGAAGCTTTTTCTTCTGATGGTACGCTGTTTGAATATGCTTTCTTATCACACTTAACCATTTGGAAATGTCCCACCGGCAAGAACATATTGTAAAACAAAACTTTAATTAAAGAGTAATATATGGCATGTTTGTGTTCCTGTTGCAATACTTTGGTAAGTAAATTCTTTCAGGTCAAAATTATACTATTTAAATCAATTTTTCAAAAGTTGCATGCTTGACATCACTTCTACAGAACATTAATTTTAAACTTAATTACAGCTAGCCAATGAGAATTTCTGAGTGAAAAATAACTCTACATTGCATTTTGTCACAATGTAATTTTTAGGGCCAATTCAAAAATTAGGGTTTAGAGGTTTCTCGTGCCTGAGTTGAGAATGTTACTGGTCTGTCTGCCAAACGTATGCAACACTTCATGTATCACCAAGTTCCTTGATAGTATTGATTTCATATCAGAATGATCAAAATGTACATTTCCACAAAAACAGGTTGTAAACCAATGTTTCTATAGGTTAACTTTGGAGTTTCTGGCATCAGCTTTCCTGATTACTGGGGGCTTTTGTTGAAATTTCTAGTTGTAGGAATTTTTTTGTTTTTCTTTTTGTTTTCTGTTTGTTTTTGTTTTTTCCCTGGCTTTTTGAGACAGGGTTTCTCTGTGTAATGACCTTGACTGTCCTGGACTCACTTTGTAGAACAGGCTGGCCTCGAACTCACAGCGATCCACCTGCCTCTGCCTCCCAGTGCTGGGATTAAAGGCGTGCGCCACCACGCTTGGCCTCTAGTTGTAGTTTTGAGCCTAGGAAGCACCATCTTAGAGTGGAATCTAGAAGGTTAAGCTGTAGTCAGTTTTCCTCAGGAGCGCCTACTGGGAAGCATCAAGAAAGCCCTGGAACTTAATGTTTAAAACTTTCTGGCAGGATTAAAACAGATCTGCTCCCTCAGAAACTTCCCGAAAGAGAAATGTTTAGCCAGGAACCTGGAAGAGGAGGAGAGGGTTATGATACAGGACGGTATGATAACATTGTGGCATGACCAAATTCATTTCGGAAAGGCAGATACATTAATACAATGATAAGAAAATTGACAAAGTAACTATGATCATATATATTAAGCTGGAGGTTTATTGCAATGTACAGGCTTATTATTGGAGACATACATGAATAAATGCAAACAGGAAAAGAAATTACTATTCTAAATCTTTTCCTTTTTTCTTGCAGTGTAAAGAAAGAAGTTTTGTTTTTTGTTTTGTTTTGTTTTGTTTTTCGAGACAGGGTTTCTCTGTGTAGCCCTGGCTGTCCTGGACTCTCTTTGTAGACCAGGCTGGCCTCAAACTCACAGCAATCCACCTGCCTCTGCCTCCCGAGTGCTGGCATTAAAGGCGTGCGTCACCACGCCCGGCCCGAATCTTTTTTTTAAAAGGAAATTGTTTTTTTTCTTTTTTAAAAATTTGCTTAATTACTTTATTCAGATTACATCTAATTGTTATCCCATACCTTGTATCCTCCCATTCCTCCCTCCCGCTTTCACCCTATTGCCCTCCCCTATGACTGTGACTGAGGAGGACCTCCTCCCCTGTATATGATCATAGGGTATCAAGTCTCATCTTGGTAGCCTGCTTAGTCTTTCTCTGAGTGCCACCAGGCCTCCCCACCAAGGGGAAGTGGTCAAATATGGGGCATCAGAGTTCATGTCAGAGTCAGTCCCCGCTCTCAACTCCAAATATGCAGTAAGCACATGTCTTGTCCATTGGCTAGATCTGACTAGGGGTTCAATGCTTACTGCATGTATTGTCCTTGGTTGATGCATAGTTTGAGCAGAACCCCTGGGCCCAGATTTGCCCATCATGATGTTCTTCTTGTAGGTTTCTAGGACCCTTTGGATCCTTCTATCTCCCTATTCTCCAATACTTCTTTCACCTTCACCTAGAGTCCCAATAGGATGTCCTCACATCTATCCAATCTCCTGGTAAGTGAAGACTTTCATGGGACATGCCTCTTCATCTAGTCAAATTAAATGGAGAGATAGTCAAGGAAATTTCTCTAAAATTGGGGACCGGGCAAAGCTGTCTACTCTCTCCATATCTCTTCAATATAGTACTTGAAGTTCTAGGTAGAGCAATAAGACAACAAAAGGAGATCAAGGGGATCCAAATGGGAAAGGAGGAAGTCAAATTATCCCTATTTGCAGATGATATGATAGTATACATATGTGACTCCCAAAATTCCACCAGAGAACTACAGCAGATAAATACCTTCAGCAAAATGGCTGGATACAAAATTAACTCAAAAGTCAGTAGCCTTCCTATATACAAAGGACAATCGTGCAGAGGAAGAAATTAGAGAAACTACACCCTTCACGATAGCCACAAGCAATATAAAATATCTAGGAGTAACTCTAACCAAGCAAGTGAAGGAATTGTTTGAAAGAAATTGTTTTTAATAACATATTAAGACAGTCTCAGAGTGTAGACTGTGATGGCCTGCAACTCACTATGTAGACCAGTTTGGCCTTGAAATCCTTGATCTGCCTGCTTCTGTCTCCTCAGTGCTGGGATTAAGGCTTTCACCAATAGGTTTAAATTACACTTTTAAAGGAAACTCTCTGGGAATTTAGTAAGAAGAGAGCACATGAAACAAGCTAAAATGATCTTTTTTTTTTTTTTTTTTTGAAATTCAGTTTAGCAAACTAAACTGAAGAGGGGTTCTCTTTGAGTGACAGCTGAGGGAACTTTTCCTAAGGAACTTTTCAAATTCCTCAGACCAGGGATCTAGTCCTAGTACCTATGTGTACAGAAAAGGGAGGTGTAAAGTCCAAAGCCTGCAAGTTTGGCTTGGATAGAGGATTTCAGAGAACATTTGAAGGGTTCTTTGGTTGCATAAGAGGCATCATCTTCTGGGTATCTCTGTCAGCTCTCAAATAAACACATTCTAAAGGCTTACTGCATGTGAATGAAATAATCACATTTACTTTTTCAAATATGCAGTAAGCACATGTATTAATTCCTTTGGTTTGTCCCCCACAGCTACAGGGGAGGGGTGGGCTGGGCGAGTGCATGTGTGTGTGTGTTTGTGTGTGTGTGTGTGTGATGGGGGTGGGGTGGGAGGTATGAAAGATAAGCAGTAGTAACCACCAAATCTCCTATTAGGTCCTCTGAGAACGTATAGCAAGACTGTTCTCCCTGCTGCACCCTGCTGGTGAGATTGGAGAATGAGTTCTCCCTGCTTGGCCAGGCAATGGGGCTAAGACTCAAGAGTTGAAGCCAGAGCCCAAGACTCGGGAGGCAGAGGCAGGCAGGCGGATCGTTGTGAGTTTGAGGCCAGCCTGGTCTACAAAGTGAGTCCAGGATGGCCAAGGCTACACAGAGAAACCCTGTCTCGAAAAACCAAAAAAAAAAAAAAAAAAAAAAAAAGAGTTGAAGCCAGAGTTGCCTGAGTTTCATAATAAAATTTCCTGGAAGTGATTATCTTGGCATTTTCTGCATAAACATAAGTGGTGCGTGGGTGGTAAGGTGTCAGATGGGTGGCATATGGATGAAGGAAGCATGAATGCTACCTGAGAAAATGGCTGTGAGGTAAGGCAAAAGGGTAACTTGGCAAAGAATTCTACCTTTCCCATTGTAATTACCTATCATGCCCTTCCTGGTATGATAACTGGATTGAGATGGTTTGTAGCATCAGTTGAGGGACAGTGCAACAGCACTGTCTGGAGGCCGTGTCTAGATCATCACATGTGTCTAGAAATCATGTCTTCCTGAACAGATTTATAAAACCATTTAGATTGGCGATGTGTGCCTATTATTAATATATCTTTAATAATATGGAGTTGATGAACAAATTTCAATACATTTATGAATAAGATAGGGATATCAGTCATATTTTTAAAATATTCATGCACTCACATATGCATCTGCATGTGTGTGTATGCCATAGCATGTAAGAGGTGAGCTTTCAGGAAGTAGCTATCTCTTTCCACCTTATTGAAGCAAGGCCTGTTTTGTTTCTGTACCTTTAACCACTGAGCTTTCCCACTACTCTTAGTTTTTAAACTCTACATTATTTTACTTGTCAGACATGAGTAATATCCATATGAGTATGGACGTGTATTTAAAATTTTCCCTTTTAAATAAGGTACACATCACAGGTTAGTGTTGTGGAAAATTATCAGATCACTTGAAATTAATGGACATTAAGTGACACAAGTCTTACTGTAATTAGTTACTTTTCAATTACCATAACAAAACATGACCTATAAAGAAAGCATATTATTGGGCTTACAGTCCAGAAGGTTAGCATCCATGATGACCATGGAGGGAACTTAGCAGCAGCAGAAGACAGGTAGTGGTGCTGAAGCAACAGCTGCGAGCTTATATCTTGATCCCCAAGTAGGAGTCAGAGGGATCTAACTGGGAACGGCGTGGTCTGTTTGAAACCTCAAAGCCTGGCCCCGTGAGACACCTCCTCCAACAAGGCCACACCTCCTCATCCTTCCCAAACAGTTGCCTTGGTCATAGGATTTGATCCTAGCAGCAGAAAAGCAACAAAAGCAGAGTCAGTGATGGTGGAGCAAAGGGTGGTGGAAAGATGCTGAGAGGTTGCATCTTGATCTACAAGTAGGAGGCTGAGAGAGAGAGAGAGAAAGGCACACTGGGGATGGCACGGAGCCTTTTGAAACCTCAGGCACCCCTGCCCCCTAGTAATCCACTGCTATCAACAAGACCACACCTTCCAATCTTTCCTAAACAGTTCCACCAACTGGGGACCAAGAATTCAAACCTAAGTCTGTGGGGGCCATTCTCATTCAAAGCACCACGCTTACAATATTATTATGTAAGTTAGCGTTAAGTGTATAAAAGGAATTTTGGTAAGTTTTAGAATTACATGTATAATATGTAATTACACATGTAATATATATACGTACACATACATGATTTTAAATGACATTACATTATTAAGGGTAATAGTGTACTCCTTAAGAGTCTAACAAAAAACCCCAGCAGTGGACATAAGAAATCCCTTTAGTTGGTCAGGGGAGTCCAAGAGATCCCCAAAACAATATCGGCTATTGCCTTTGCCCTTTGCTCTTCTATTGCTGATGACACCACACACTTAAGATTCAGGATTTGAAGGAATTGACTTGAGTCTGAGCTGGAAGCTTCTCCTTGGACTAGCATAGTACCAGAAGGTGCCATTTAAAACTGCTAAAGAGTAATCAATAGTCCTATCCAGATGTGACACCTATGAACCACAACAGTGACCACATAGATTGGCAAGTGCCTCAAAAGGTGCAACTGTGGCACTTAGTTCCCTCCCCCCGGGGGGGGTGTTCAGTTTACAACTCCCATCACTGAGGGCAGTCAGGACAGGAGCTAGAGTTAAGTGAAGCAGAGGCCATGGAGGAGTCCAGCTTACCAACGTGTTCTTCATGGCTTGCTCAGCCTTTTTTCTCATACAACTCCCAAAGGGTTGCACGCCCAAGGGTGGCACTACCCACATCAGTCATGAATCAGGAAAATGCCCCCACAGGCCTGCCCACAAGCCAATCTTGTGATGGCATCTTCTCATTTGAGATTCTCTCTTCCCAAGTGACTGTAGCTTGTGTCAAGTTGACAAAACAAAACAAAACAAGAAAAACCCCACCACCACCAACAAAACAACTAGCCAGAGTAATTGGCAACATACAGACCTATCACTATACTAACTGTAGCCTTTCATGTTTATCCCTAAGATCTCATGTTCGTAGCAACATCTCACTGGATGTGGGAAGTCTGGGTATCGAGTAGGGTGGTGGAAGCTGTGCACAGGGACCTGTGGGTTGGTACTTCTATCTTCGGGGTAACCAGCAGCAGTCTAATTGGACGTAAGGCCCATTTAACTGGAGGCAAGTCATGCTTGGTACTATAAACTGAGCCAACTACGCATGGCTGTTGAGGCCTCAGAACCTAGAGCATCTACTGCTGCCACTTTCCTATCCCATCACAATCTCTAGCTGCTTTCTGCATTCTCACTCTCACATCCACAGGTAACTGTAGCCCTAAGCCCTCATTAATCAATTGGAGGAGCTTCCATTCCAGAAAGCTACAGCTGGTCAAAATGCAGAGAATACCGACCATGGGTTGACCACCCTAACTGACATAACACAACCCCTACGCCTAAAGCTTAGGAACACTGCAGCAAGGCATGGACGGACAAGAGCTGGGACATCTGCTCTGAGGTGATGTCTACATAGGAGAGGGCAGTTGAACCCATAAATTAGCAACAATATTTCTAAGTGAGACCTGAACAAAGACACCGTCAGTTGACATCCCAAGGTGATGGTAGAAATCTATCTCTAGATGAAGTGCTAAAGGCAGCTTGCAACTGCTGAGAGAATCAGTCTTCCCCAGGGATAACAGCTCCCTAATTGGTTAATCAATACCAGAAAAATGTACATACTGAACAACAGTAACTGGGCTCATCAAGTTGTGTTTGTATACTTATCTGTACATATATATATATATGTAAAACAATAATTAAAAAGCCATGAATTTGTGAGCCGGGGGTGGGATGTGGGAGGAGTTTGGAGGGAGAGGAAATAGAAATAAAGTACACATAAAATTATATATACACATATAAATTAATAATTATATATAGTTTGAATATTAGTGATAAACACAGTACAGCAATTAGCCTGAAAATAGTTAATGACTTCCAGAGATGACAAGTTTCTAGGAAAGAATAACAAGATTGAAAGTATTGTAAGAAACCTTAAACCCATATGAATTAATGTTTTAAAAATGGAAAGGAAAAGGAAAACCAAGGCAAGGGCTGCAGCTATGGTTCCTGGCTAAGAGAACTGGCTGTCCTTTCAAAGGACCCAGGCCAAACTTCCAGCACCCACATAGAGGCTCACAGCCAGTAACTCCTTTCCAGGGCGCTGGCTCCCTCTTCTGGCCTCCCAGGGCCCTGCTCACACATGGTCCACAGACATACATTTTGGTGAAACAACCACAGCATTGAATTTGAAAAATTTTGGTAGGCAATAATTTGCAACTACTACAACACTGTAAGGGTTTAATTTGCAGTTTGAGTTTTGGGTGTAATAAACTAAGTAGTTACATAAGGATAATGATGATGATTATTGTTATATTGTTTATTTCAGTATGGTTTGTATTGCTGGTCTAGATGCTTGAGACAGGTTAATTTATAAAGAGCAGGTTTATAGTCATGGTTGGTTTATATACATCTTTGAGGGCCTACTGAAAGTCCATGGCAGAAGCTGACCTTTAAACCCATTTTCCGAGGCCAGGTGTGTACATGTCTTTAATGCCAGCACTTGGGAGGCAGAGGCAGGTGGAGCTTTCTGAATTTGAGGCTACCCAGGTTTATAGAGAAAACCCCATGCTATCCAGGGTAACATAGTGAGACCCTGTCTCAAGCAAAAGAACAACAAAAACAATGTAAACAAACAAGATTTCCATGTATCTTTGTCATTTACACTTTCTCTTTTCTAAACTGGAAATTTGCACCATGAAAAAGAAGTGGCTGTCCTGTATCCCTCCCTATTCCTTACCTTGCCTCTAGACCTTAAATTATCCTCCTTGGTATATGAATGTATGAGCTGTTAGGCAGCTAAGACATAGTTACTTCCTCACAAGGAGCTAACCTTCTGGAATGCGGACACAATATAGCTCATATTGCAGACAGCATTGGGGCAATCCCTTAGAGTCACAGGAGGTGGCACATTCAAGATGAGCTTATATAAAGAAAGGCTCCAGGATGCTGGTGCAGGACAGGACAGTCTGCCAAGAGGGTAAGTGCAAAGACACACAGAGGCACAACAAACAGGGCAGCCTAATGCCTGGAGGAAGGAGAGAGGAACTGGGACAGAGACTTCATGTGGTTTGCAAGTGGACAGTTTAAAAGGAGTAGCCAGGCCAGGCGGTGGTGGCATTGCGCCTTTAATCCCAGCACTTGGGAGACAGAGGCAGGAGGATCTCGGTGAGTTGGAGGCCAGCCTGGACTACAGAGCGAGTTCCAGGACAGCTAGAGCTGTTATACAGAGAAACCCTGTCTCAAAAAACCAAAACCAAAACAAACAAAACAAAACAAAACAAAACAAACAAACAAAAAAAGTAGCCTGTAGGTGTTTCAATTTATTTATTTATTTATTTATTTAATGTGTATGAGTGTTCTGTCTGCATGTACACTGCTGGCCAGAAGAAGGCATCAGATCCCATTACAGGTGGTGGTGAGCCACCATGTGGTTGCTGGGAATTGAACTCAGGACCTCTGGAAGAGCAGCCAGTGCTCTCAACTGTTGAGCCATCTCTCCAGCCCCCAGTATTTCAATTCTTAAGACTGTGGTGCTGTGATTATACCCACCAAAAGGCTGAGAACCAGAGGCTCAATACTTCAGGTCACAGGGACCAAACTTAGGCAATCTATTTCAGAAGGGATGCTCAGCACAGGGCTGAGCCTCAGAATAGGTGGGGCATGTGATAGCAACTGAGCTATTGTTTGAGGAGTCTAAGTCAGCTTTTCCTAAACCCACCATTCATAACTCTACCTTACACAGCTTTTGCCATGTCCAAAAACCAGTTTTAATATTTCTTTATATCAACTTATCTTTTAAAAATCTAAAGGATAACATCATAGTGTCCTAAGGGGTATAAAAATTAGAATACGTGAGGGCTCCAAAGACAGAAATCTAGATTCAGAGTTAAAGCAGAGATGACCTGGCATGCCAAAGGGCAGACAGATACTGGGAACAGGAAAAGTTACTGAAAACAGCTTAGAAAGATGGTGGCTCCCACATGGAAGCAGCAGCCGGGGTGAAGGTCTGATTCACAGGGGTAATGGATAAGCATCTATTGATATGGCTACAGCCAAGGAAAGATGGAGTTCAGGATGAGGAGACCTAGGCTGCGCTGAAATAATGTTAGGAGAGCCAAGATGAAGGAAGCATGGGGAAAGATGCTGTTTACACTTGATCTTAGCCAAAAGCTTAGAAGCATCAAGGCCCTGCTTAGAAAGGTGCTGCACAAAGCCCCAGGTTCAATACTCAACACCCTACAAAACTGAGCATATGCCTTTAATACCACCACTGCGGAGATAGAGGTGTGAGGGTCAGAAGTTCAAGATCATCCTCTGCTACACAGCAAGTTTCAGACAAGCCTGGGTTACACGAGACCCTGTCTCAAAAGCTGAGATTTCCAGGAGCTGGGGGCGGGGCTGCATTATGGGACAGCAGACATTGGGGTAGTGGACTCTGCCTCAGCACTGCTGGTTCCTCCCGGGTGAGCGTGTCATCCTCAAACCATCAACACCCACTCCTCTATCTCCTGCAGCAGCAGCAACACTATTTTAACTGAGGGATGATAAAACAACCAATAACAATAACAAAACCCAGGCTCATTGGAGGTCACTGCTAGAATACTTGGGTTATTAATAGTGTTTCACCTTTCTTTCTCAACAGAATCTAGACAGAAAACTTAGCGCATTACAGTGGCTCAATAGCCAATCATATTATTGTAAATAGTTGAAAAGGCAAAATTAGAAGCTAGTCTCTTTTATGGTTTCTGTTTTTTCTTTGAAACAGTTTCTACTACAAGACCAACTGGTCTTAAACTCAATCTTCCAGGCCTGTGTACATTATAAAATATAATTTTTAGGTCAGGCATGGTGGTGCATGCTTTTAATCCCAGCACTTGGGAGGCAGAGGCAGGTGGATCGCTGTGAGTTCGAGGCCAGCCTAGTCTACAAAGTGAGTCTAGGACAGCCAAGGCTACACAGAGAAACTCTGTCTCGAAAAACAACCAAACAAAAAAAACCCAAACAAAACAAAAGTAATGTTTTAAGACCTTCCCAGATTATAAACCATTTCTTAGTGCCCATAGGGTCACTATGTTGGGTCAAACTTGTTCCTCTGAAAAACAGCTTTTGAAGTGGTGGTCGAAAGAGCCTCAAGTACCCAGTGGTCCCACGCCTTGCATTTGCACTCTTGTGTATCATCCCCTCAGTACTTAAATGTGTAAGAGACCCGTGGCTTGCCTGCTTCTAACCAAATAGTAGTCTCTATGGTTCTTCTTCACATTCAAAGAGCAAGTAGTCATGCTGTGACCTGCTTAGGGAGAGTGCACGTGGCAGGAGATGGCAAGCTGCCATCTGCTCACCAGCCAGCCAAAAACAAATGATGCTCTCAGATCCAAGGTGACGAAAAACAATTCTGCATGCAACTGAAGCACAGAGGCAGAGTCTCCCTTGCCAAGCCTCCCGATGAACTCCCAGCCCTCAATACCACCCGGGCTGTAGCTTTAGAGGCCCTGCCATACTGTGTTTCACTTCTTGAACCATAGATTATGGGATTAATAATAAATATGTGGTGTTTAAAGACACTAAATTTATGGTAATTTATTATATAGCATTTAAAATAAAAAAATTTTTATATGTAAAAAGAAAAAAAAAAGAAGAAAATATTGAGTTACTGGCCACATGGAGTATTTATTAATGAAGATCCAAAGGTTAGTCTTCAATGCTCATTTCCATGATTTTTAGAGTCGATAATTCTTTGTCATGATTACTGCCACCTTTGATGCTGGGGAACTGAGCAGATGGGCACAGTGATGTGCTAAGACAACAGAGCTCCCTGGAAGTCTCAACCTTTTCAAAGTCACTGTCACCTTCAATGACATTCACAGAGGTTTCCTGGTCTATTAAACTGTCAGAAATACTTGGATTGTTTTCATCCCAGGTTGAAGCTTCCAGATCTGTTTCATCATTGACCTGTTGAATTATAACGCCTTCTGAACACTTGGATTTATGGATGGGCATTAAAAATTCACCGGGGAAAGAGAACAGCTTGTTCTCATCTGGCGGCACAGATGACAGCATGTCCAGAGCCTCCTGGTACTGCTGACGCTCTTGCTGAGTCACTGAGTCTTTATCACTTCTAAGTTCAGTTTGTTTGGAAATCAGAGCCTTTTGAAAATCAAGTTGATTCAACATTCTGAAATTGTTTTGCTTTGCTGGCTCTTCCTCAGATATACAGCCTAAGTCAACCTTCAGCTTATGCAGCAGGTAGCGCATCTTCTCCTAGGATTAAGGGAAAAAAATATGGAATTCTGAGGATCATCACATTAGTTATTAGTAAAATTGAACCGCTTCTGTCTGCAGTGCTGCTAGTCTCAGAGGAGTAAGGCTTTCACAACCCTGCACCCCTTTCCCTCACAAAAAGCACATGGGAGAAAATGCCTGTTTTAAAAGCATTCATTGTGGAATATAGAAAAACATTCAATTCTAAAGAGAGACAAACCTCCTCCAAATGATGTTTGTTTTGTTTTATATGTCGCTCAAACAGTCGTTCTAAGAACCTATAAATGATAGAGAAAAGTATTAACATCTTAAAGTCGGATAATCTACTCAATGTAAAATAGTTACATAATGTAGAAGCTGCCAGAGACTGGGAAGTGGCTCAGAGATGAGTGGTTGTCTGTGTTGCCGGGGATCAGTCCTTCCTGCTTAGTCAACCCCTCTAACCTGGAAAGCAGCGCGGCTTCTGTTCTGCAGTTACATACCAGACACCAGTGTACTGAAGGGCTGAGCACTATTGACGTTTCTGTTTCAGTTTTTTGGGAGGCACAGAATTCCGTACAAAGCTCTCTGCCCATTAGACACACAGACATCAAAGGCTCCCTATGCCCTTCACCAAACCTTACAGAAAATGCTCTCACAGAGCTGGTTCACCTTGACTCCATTCATGTCACGCCTACAAATCAACCTCCCAGTGAATGCCAGATAGTTATGCAAGACATAGCTACACATACAACAGTCTGCCCCACTCATCCAGACATACTCTGCTACATAGCCCTGGCTGGCCTGGAACTCTAAGCAGGGTAGGCTAGCCTGGAAGTCAGAGATCTGTCTTCTTGCTGGGATTAAAGGTGTGTACTCCCACAGCTGGCTCACAGCAACAATTTTAACTCTCTTCCTGCCAAAGCCAGGCTATGAAGGGCCTATGAAAAGCATGTTACAGATGAGAAATGACATCTCTAGGATGAGCTTCCTTACTCCTAAGGTCACACGTCCTTCAGAGAATCTAGCTAGAAATGACTAGCTTCGGAGAATGTATCCTTTCTACAACAGGCCCAGTGTCATACTAGTGTATCTATCCTGAAAAAACTACTCATGCCCTTGGTCGCTCAAGTTACCAAAATTCATGCAAATAATCCAGGAGGTATGGATTATTCTTTCATTTTCAAAAGACAAAGAGACTTGTATCCTACTCTTTCCACATACTGAAATATACACACCTTGGCATTTTTCTATGCTTCTGTTTTTCTTCAAGTTGGAATTAAATAATACATATTATTTGGGTAAACACACACACACACACACACACACACACACACACACAAATTTTCTGGTCAACAAGATGCACTTTGAATGCCATTCAGTGTGAAGAAATCCATCTTGCACAATTCAATTTTTTTCTCAGGCTGGTTCTACTTGGTCTTAGGAGAAAATTATAAACATTCAAGGAAAAATGTGAATGCTATGTAAATTTTGGGGGGTTGTAATAAAAAACATAAAAGGCACCATTTCAACCATCTAAAAGGTCTAGTCCAATAGTACCCAACATATCTTTGCTGCTGGAAGAGGCTCTCTAACTTAAGTCTCCTTATCCAGTTTTGTATGTGTATGTGTGAGTGTGCATGCCTGTGTATATACTCAATGTCAAGGATGGTATTGGTATCATTCTCTGCTTAGCTCTTTGCGGCAGAGGCTCTCCTGAACAGAAACTCTTCTCAGGTGGGCTGGCAACCAGCAAAGCCCAGTAACCCTCCTGTCTCTGCCCCTGACAGCCTTGGGGTTACAGCCCTGCCTGAGACCACGATAGGCTCATTATGTGGGTGCTGAGATCTGAACTTGAGTCCGTATGGTTGTATAGCAAATGCTGTGTTGAGGCATCTCTCCAGCCCCCTATTAAACAAGTTTTTGTTTTTGTTTTTCTCCCGCAAATAAATGAGAGTTTTGGCACATACTCATCTCTGATCTTTTTATTCCAATAGTGAAAGTGTCATCCTTCATTAAAAAGTAAACCCTGATGTAGGGATAGAAATGGCCACTGCAGTGCCTGAGAAAGTGTGAAGAGTGTGCTGTGGAATCCTCTGCTCTCTACATGTGGTGCAGCCTGATGCCTGATGAATTTTAGACACAGTAGTGTTTGAGCTCCACTCAGCACACAGTTGCATTAAGCAATGGAACAGCTAATCTGGTTTTACAAAGCTTCCATTTCATATTAAGTATACAAACACAATTTTTCATTAGTCTTTATTAGAGCTTATATAAGTTGTACTAAAAACGTTTGTGGGCTGATAAGATGGCTCACCAAGTAAAGGTATTTGCCACCAGACCAGATGATGTGAGTTCAATTTCAAAAATCATCATGGTGGAATGAGAAGACTGATCTCCACAGGTTATCTTTGACATTTATAGCACGCTGCGGCATGTAACCACACACACACACGTACATGTAATAAAAAATTGAAAATTCTTTGATTCCCATTACAAGTTTCTGATACCAGTGGAATTATGGAAGATTTCCAAACAGATAGCAAAAATTCAATTTATTATATAATCTGATTAAACCAACATACAATATTTAAATGAAAAAAATTGTTTTCTGTGGAGTATGAAAGTCCTTATAATTTATTTTCAATTATAAAAACATGATATAAAAAGCAATATAACTTTTTACAACATTATAAGTAACTTTAAAAAATCATAGTGTGAAAGGTAAGTACATCTGAATTACCATACACATTAAAAAAATCTCTAACCTGTTGGAAAATAAACCAAGTTTCAAGATTTCATCTGTCACATTTTCCATGAAATTCAGGTACAGCAGCTCTTCTTCGCTGTAGAGAAACAGAGAGAGCATCAGAAGCATTGCACGGCATGGAAGTTCGGGTGGGACACCCACCTCCACCGTTACAGTCACTGCTGCCCACAGGGACAGGAGACACTACAAAGCCAGCTTATGTTCTTCTCCTCATCTTCAAAAAGGAAAGTAGTAAAAGTGAGAAGCTATCACCCTACGGAGTAAAAGTTCATCTTTATGGAACGTTCATAACAGCAAAAAGACTAAGAGAGATGCCGCCGGGGAAGCAGGCGCGGGTGCGATGCTCATCAAGTCCTGTTCAGCATTTTGTGCTCAAGTTGGAAAATTTCTGAACAGAAAGACTTTTTCCCTCAAAATCCTTATAAAAGAAAAAAGAATTTTTAATAGGCATATTTAGATGAAAATGTAGCAGTTAGGATACTATTATAATTGATTCTGGTTAGCTAAACTCATTAAATAATGGCAAATGGCAAGTAGCTACTCAACCGATAAACAAATGTAAACCAGCACGTTTTAAAACCAATCCACGTAACTTGTTTAACAATAACCAGGATTGCTGGGTGTGGTTGCACACGCCTTTAATACCAGCACTGGGGAGGCAGAGGCACGTGGATCGATGTGAGTTCCAGTCCAGCCTGGTCTACAGAGTGAATTCCAAGACAGCCAAGGTTATACCAAGAACTCTATCTTGAGAAATCAAAATCAAACCAAACTAAGCCAAACCAAACAAAAAACTGTAACATAACCTTTGACACCAACAGGGTCAGATAGAGCCTGCAAAGATGTGAGGTAGTCACAAAGCACGGAATAGGCCGCTGAGCTCCAAATCACATCCTACAGGTGTCTTTACCATTGCAATTTATAAAAATAAGCAAGCGTGTCAGGTGTGGTGGCGTATGCCTTTAATCCCAGCACAAGGGAGCAGAGGAAGGTGGATCAATGTGAGTTCAAGGTTAGCCTGGTCTACAAAGCCAGTCTAGGACAGTCAAAGCTACACTGAGAAACCGTGTCTCGAAAAACCAAAAAAAAAAAAAAAAAAAAAAAAAAGTAGACGTTACTGGCCTAGGGACACATTCCCACCAAAGATAAAATGCCCAACAATTCCTCCATCAGCACGGATTAATCGACTGACATCCCAAAGCTGGGTGCAGAGATGAGTGCCAATCATAATTTATCTGATGTTTCCCCTAGTCTTGACTCTGCCTCCCACTACAGCATGAAGAGGTCAACATGATCTTACTCTGAGTAGATTTTACTGTCTGAAGAAAACTGTGCGGAGAGCTCACAGTGTGTCCTAGAAAAAAAGAGAAAGGCAAAATATTTTAATAACAAAAGAGGCTGGTATACAAATATTCCATGGTTGATATTCTACACTAGGACTGACATGCTTTGGAGTTTCTACCTGTGCACTTTCCTATCATGATTTAATTCTCTGGGTATGTGCATATATGCATGTGTGCACATGTGCTAATATGCGCGGTTGGGCAAGAGTTTCAAGGACAGAGAGTTAGTACTCTGCCTATCTGTGGCCTTAGGCAAGCTCTCCTAGCAAAGGCCTGATGGGAAAGCTGGGCCCTGAAGGGTCTTGTGTGTTCTCTGGTCAGCTCTAAAACATGTCCTCATTCTACACTTGTGAAGACTCCCTTCACCTCACACCGTCTTACGGCGGAAATGCAGGTGAGAGCTGAAACTTGCAGTGTTTAGAGAGCATCTGCCAACAGCAGGGCAGGCTAAACACTGGCACGTGGGAATGTTCCACATCACAATTTTTTGTCTTTTGAAAATTTTATTAATACAATTATTGTGTGTGTGTACATGTGTGTGTTTGTGCATGTGTGTATGCATGTGTACAGGCAAGTACCATGAGATCAGAGAATGACTTTCAGAAGTCAGTCCTCTCCATCCATTGTGGGATCAAACTCTGTTTATCAGGCTTGCACTTACTGAGCCAGCTTGCCAGTCTCCCCGTCACAGATTTCAGCTTATCAAATGGTAAGGCTCTTCAGTACTATTGGTGTCATAGAAGCTGGTTATTGTCATCGCCAGAGAAGATAAACCTCTCTAATATGAGGAGAGATAGCAACTACTGCAAACTAGCATCACTTCTCCTTCGTTTTTAAAAATAGCACATTAGCAAAACTAATTGATTCTAACCTTTATCGAGCATTTTTAATGAAACTTCCTTAGTAAGACTAACAGTGCCATAGAGTTGTATAATACTAAAATTTCTTAGAACATGTAATTAAAGTAATACTTAAGGATAAATGTTGTATGTCTATTATATAGAAAGCAAATAGAGACAGGGCTTCACTCTGTAACCTAGGCTGGCCTCAAACTTCTACTGATCCTCTTGCCTCAGCACCCACCCCAAGGTATGATCCAGGTGTAAAGCTGCCACTCACCATTGTGAGGGCTGCTGCAGAGCGCCATCTTTAATCTTGTCCCATCCTAAGTTTTGTCCTTGTGTGGGTAAAAGAGATATTTTGTCTTCAGCACCATGTGTCATATAATTAGGTGCCTGGAAGTGGAATAAAATTAGTAAGTTTTTATTTTGTTCCAAAGTATGTTGTACAAAAATAAAACAACAAGCAGGGTGTAATGGCGCACACCCTTAATCCCAGCATCGGGAGGCAGGGCCAGGCAGATCTCTGTGAGTTCGAGGCAGCCTGGTCTACAAAGTGAGTCCAGGATAGCCAGGGCAACACAGAGAAACCCTGTCTCGAAAAACCAAAACCAAAAAAATTTTTTCCCGGTTTTTCGAGACAAGGT
The DNA here is from genome assembly GCF_903995435.1 of Acomys russatus. Classification (NCBI taxonomy): domain Eukaryota; kingdom Metazoa; phylum Chordata; class Mammalia; order Rodentia; family Muridae; genus Acomys; species Acomys russatus. Next base: position 107,261,775 of record NC_067137.1, on the reverse strand, counting down.
TTCTCTGTGTACCCTTGGCTGTCTGGACTCACTTTGTAGACCAGGCTGACCTGGAACTCACAGCAATCTACCTGCCTCTGCCTCCCAAGTGCTGGGATTCAAGGCACGCACCACTACTGCCTGGCAACAAAAACAAATTTTAATGAAAATGAATACATAAAAGTACCAGATATATTAAGACAAAAAATTTAGAATATTTTACCCAATCAGCATTTTCCCCATGTTTATTTAAAGATGAAATGACTTCATTTTTATGTTTGTGAACAACACTTTAAATGGCACTAGGAAATCATAAGGCAAATCCTAAGTCACAGCTGGGGGCAGGAGTCTGGGTATGTAATCCAGCTCTGAAGAGACTGAAGCAAGAGGGTGGCAGTTCTAGGGCACCTGATAAGAGAGGCTGATTTCAATAAGGTCTGAGTATGTAGCTTTAACTGTCCTGGAACTTGCTATGTAGACCAGGTTGTCCTTGAACTCAGAGAGATCACCTGCTTCAGCCTCCACCTCCCAAGTGCTGGGATTAAAGGCGTGAGTCTACACCTGGCTAGCTCTGAAATACCCCATCCTGTCTGATCTCAGAGCAAAGCAGGGTTGCTCTGGTTAGTACTCCGATGGGAGACAGCACCCCACATACATATATATGTGCACACCCACATCAAGAAAGAGAGAGGGAGAGAGAGCGAGAATAGAAATCTATGAAAATGTAGCTTTTAAGTAAATTTGAGGGGAAAAGTTCCATTATTAAAAATTCAAAAGCAAGCCAGGCGTGGTGGCACACACCTTTAATCCCAGCACTTGGGAGGCAGAGGCAGGTGGATTTCAGTGAGTTCCAGGCCAGCCTGGTCTACTAAGTGATTCCAAGACAGCCAAGGCTACACAGAGAAACCCTGTTTTGGGAAGGAAGGAAGAAAGAAAGAAAGAAAGAAAGAAAGAAAGAAAGAAAGAAAGAAAGAAAGGAAGGAAGGAAGGAAGGAAGGAAGGAAGGAAGGAAGGACGGGCGGGCTGGCTACAGCAGGAATGCATATGAATAATATTAACAACAACAAAAATACATTGCAGCTTCTTTTTTAGTTTTTTCAAGCAGGCTTTCTCTGTGTCACTCTGGTTGTCCTGGACTCACTTTGTAGACCAAGCTGGCCTGGAACTCACAGCAATCCACTTGCCTCTGCCTCCTAAGTGCTGGTATTAAAGGCGTGTGCTACTACGCCTGGTGCAGAATTCTTATGTGTCACAAACCTGGCAATATTTTATTTGCATTAATCTTTACAAAGTTATGGTTTTTTTTTTTTTTTTTTTTTTGCTTTCAAACAGGTCTTCTGTAGCTCAGGATAGCCTTGAAATCCATTTGTCTGAGAGTGACCTTGAACTTATCATTCTGCCTCTACCTTCTGAGTACTGAATTACAAGCATGCATCACTGGGGCTGGAGAAATGGGTCAGAGTTCAGGTTCAGTTCAGTTCCCAGTGCCCACATGACCACCTATAAGTGCTGGGCACAGTGACACATGCAGAGGCAGAGGTGGGTCAACCTGGCTTTTATAGTGAGCACCACTACATCAAGTTCATGCAGCACTACTGGCTTTGCAAGTACTCTACCAAATAAGTTGTATTCCCAGCCCTGCAGAGCTGATTTCTGCCAAATGCTTTACAGTTAAATATGTAAACCATGTTATGAATAATAAAATTGTTACAGCATAATACATGATTGAAATGACCCAAGATGAGTGAGTTTGCCTGGAAAATCATATATAAAATATGATATATTAAAATAAATTATTGCTGAGCAGTCAAAACTACTAACAATGTCATAAAGTTTATAATATAATTATATATATAATTTATAATAATATAGTCATGTATAATTCTTTAAAATATATAGGCATTGACATTTAAAACTTCTGCTGGTGAAACCCTGTCTCGAAAAACCAAAAAAAAAAAAAAAACTTCTGCTGGACAGTGGTGGTATACGCCTTTCATCCCAGCACTCAAGAGGCAGAGGCAGGTGGATTTCTGTGTGAGGGCAGCCTGGTCTACAGAGTGAGTTCTAAGACAGCCACAGCTACACAGTGAAACCCTGTCTCAAGGAAAAAAAAAAAAAAATCAAACTTCTCTGTAGCTTTGATAACACTGTGTGTGTGTGTGTGTGTGTGTGTGTGTGTGTGTGTGTGTGTGTGTGTGTATATTAGGGGTAGTTGCTAAATATATAGTTCCAGCCTTTGGTTGTTTTGAGACATAACCTCGCTATATAGCTCAGCCTACACCTGAGTTGGCTATATATGTAGTCCAGGCTGGCCTTGAGCTCATGATCCTTGTACTTTTACTAAGTGTTGGGATTATAGGCAAATGCTACCAAGCCTGTTCTCAGACATGTCATTAGCATGTTTTATCCACCCAGCTATTCAGCTAGCCAAGCAGCCAGTGAACCACTTGGGTGTTAATAACAAATGAGTTCCTAGATGTGCTGGGTTCCATCTGGCCATTCAGAGAGCACAGTGACCATCTGCACAGAGGCATACAGTCACATGTTGACTACATTACACTTAACAAGTCCAGACAACAGGGTGCATTCTACATAAGCAAAGCAGCTGTAGCTCAAAAGCAACATGAACAGAGCTCATGCTAGTACCTGTTTTATGTTCACTTCTGAATTTGTCGAGTTCTTTGTCTCAGCTGTCCCAAATTCAGTATTAAAGCTACAATAATATTTACAAAGAAATGATTGTTACTCCTTTATGAACACAGTGACAAGCAGCTTTACTGTCAAACAAAATGATAGTATATACCAATGAAATCCATCTATTTACTTTTATAAAAATATGTAATTTCTTTCTGTATTTTCAAGACACAGTTTCTCTGTGTAGCCTTGGCTGTCCTGGATTTGCTTTGTAGACCAGGCTGGCTTCCAACTCACAGAGATCCACTTGCCTCTGCCTCCTAAGTGCTGGGATTAAAGGCGTGCGCCACCACCACCCAGCTGTAATTTCTAATTATATATCTGAAAATAGAAACAGACATGATTTGGTTCACATATGCTTTGATTTCTTGCTTGAAAAGAAGATTTTAGTTAAATATACAATGGGGTAAAAGAAATGAGACTGTAACATTTATAATTAACTTCTTTGTTTCTTTTTTAAAAAATGATTAAACTTGTTCTTTGACAATTTCAAAAACAATATACAGTTCATTCTGTTTTCTTTCCCCACCCTCTCCTAGCTCCTTTCCAGTTATCACCCCTCCTCCATAGATGTCCCTTTCCCACACTCTTGAAAAATATGGAATGCATCCCCAGTTTGTGTGTCATCCTTGCACAGGAGCCATGCTAATATTGTTATACTTCAATTTTAGTATCTGTGCTGCCAAATATGGCAATGATTTCTTCATTTCTCCTCCAGTTGATGATTTCTATTATAGAGCTAATTCCTTTTTAAAATTAAATATATGCAGATTAATTTAATATCATTGCCCCTCTTATCTACACTCAGAAAACTAGTCTTCCAGTGTCTTGACACTTTGAATAACTAAAATCTACTATGAAATAAATTTCGATCTCTTGGAAAACTTACTGAATATTTATCATGAACTATCCACTACAGGAGAAAGGAATCTTATCAAGGCAAATCATACTTATTTTCCAGATGTTCTTTCCACTGTCTAAGTCATGCCTGCAGCTGTTACTATAAAGGAAGAGATACAAGGAACTGGATAAATTTTTGTTTTCCCCTCTGGGCCTCACTGTTTTACCACTGTAAACATGACATAAATTTATATCAATGTGGGATGGGCATGGGGCACACGCCTTTAATCCCAGCACTGGAAGGCAGAGGCAGACAGATCACTGTGAATTCAAGGCCAGCCTTGTCTACAAAGCAAGTCTAGGACAGCCAGGGCTGTTACACAGAAACCCTGTCTTGAAAAAAAAAAAAAAAAAAAAAAGACCAACAAAACAAAACAAAAAACAAACAAACAAAAACCAATGCAGACTTGATACCCTATGAGAATATATAGGTGGAGGTAATCCCCCTCAGGAACAGTCATAGGGGAGGGGAATAATGGGAAAATGGGGGGGGGGGGAGGAATGGGAGGATACAAGGGATGGGATAAACATTGAGATGTAACAAGAATAAATTAAAAAAAAAAAAGAATGCTTAAGCATGAACTAGTGAGTGAGCCAGTAACCAGCAGTCCGCCATAGTTTCTGCTTTATTTCTTGTTTGTGCTCCTGCCTTGACTTCCCTCAGTGATAGACTATGACCTGGAAATGTAAGCTGAAATGCTCCTTTTCTCCTGTGTTGCTTTTGTTACGGTGTTTATCACAGTAACAGAAAGCAATCTTGGACAATTGTATTGTTTTAAAAATAAGTTGTGTTGACATTCCTTCAATATAGCTTTCTTTCATAGGTCTCAGTTATTTTGAACTGTGAACTCATGTCCCTGCGGTTTGTCATTCTGATATGTATTTGAGAAAGTAGGAGATCAAGTTCTTTTATTGCTCAATTAGAGGCGTGTGCTGTCTAGTTTTATGTCAACTTGACAAAATCTAGAGTTGTTTGGGGAAGAAAGAATGTCAGTTTTGAAAATGGTCCCATCAGATGAGCCTACAGGCAGCCTGTGGTGTGCTTTATAAAAAATATGTGAGGGCCCAGCTCCCTGTGGGCTGTGCTGCCTGGTCTGGTGGTCCTTGGCTATGTAAGAAGGCAGGCTGAGGAAGGTGTAAAGAGCAAGGCAGTCAGCATTTCTCCATGACTTCCTGCTGTGATGGACTGTAATGTACAAGTGGAAGCAAAATAAACCCTTTTCTCCTCAAAAAACAAAACAAAACAAAACAAAAACCAATGCTATCTGATAATATATCGTAAGACTTCTCTGAAAATGCAAGATTTAAAAACATACAAAAGTTCAAGAACTGTGAGTTTGAGGCCAGCCTGGTCTACAAAGCAAGTCCAGGACAAGCAAGGCTACACAGGAAACCCTGTCACACACAAAAAAACCAACCAAACAAAAAGTTCAAGAAACTCGGTTTACAACAATAACTTACATAGCACTCAAATTGTGAGAACTTAACAAATCTAATAGCTTTTTAAAAATTTCTGTCCTGCTTCTAAAGACCCACTGGAAAGTCTATCAATGCATTCTAATGAAAAGGCTCAGTCAGCTCTCAAGGCTGGTATATAAAGTGGACAGCAAAGCAAGAAATGGTGCTTATTAATCACTTCCATTGGCTCGCTGGCTTTGATGTCGGCTTTGGACACACCATACAAACCTGCTTAATTCAGTTTGGGTTTCGGCTTCTATCCGCTGATCTGGAAAATCTTTTCTTCTTTTGGCAGGTGTGTAATAGCGGTACTGTGACAGGAAAGACTTTGCTTCTGTTTTTAAAGTGCGTGGAGTGAACGGCAATTGCTTGTTAGAAAAGAGGTCAGAGTGCTTTTCTAACAGATCTCCACTGGGTGTCTTGGAAATAACTAGCTGGAACCGGTGGGCACTTGGGAAGGCACTTCTAGGCCTCCTGTCACAGCCATGTCCAGGGCAAGGGCTCCTGGGTGCAGGTCCTGGGTAAGCCATGCTGGGTGGGGAGGTGCTGGGATGCTTCTGGGTGCCAGTCATGAGGATTTTATTTGATTCAGGCAGATTTAGTTGTAGTGCATCTGAAAAAGGGCTGGTAGACTTTGAAAATGATGGGTATCGTGTCACTTCTTTGATGAACACATCCAGGTCTTGTGGTTCCCCTGAGGGCTAAGAACATTTGACAGTCATCAGTTGCACGGCAAATACATGTAACTGGGGATTCTCAGGACTAACTTATACATGTATCATGGCTCTAACTTCCACGTGGCAGTATAATCAGTACATTTTTCTCTCACTGATGAAGCTGGACCCAGGGCCTTGAGCTCCTAGGCAAGAGTTCTACCACTGAGGGACCTTCTCAGCCCTGTCCCTATTTCTTAGAAGGAAGGGAGGACCAGGCCACAGAGTCAAGCTGATCTGCTCTTTACTATTATACATTATCTGTTTTAAGAATTCTAAAATAATTTTAGAATTTGTTTATAGCACAAGGAATCTTAAATTGTCTTTCATTCCTTTCTCGATAATGTACAGGACAGCTAACTTACAAACTGATGTATCTAAGTAAGGAAACTACATGACTACTCCCTAAGCACATAATTTCCTTTCTAACCTTTCTTTCCCAAAATAAAGACAAGATGGATTAAAATGATTATTCTGCATGAAATCACGAGTCTTCATGTTACTACTTTCAGTTTTAAAAGTGCTCCTATACTAGGCTCATATTACAGCTGATGTACAGAGAGCTTGGATTTTTGGAAAGACATTTCTGAATCCTACAGAGCTATTACTTAATAACCATAAGAATTATTTATACCCACAGGAATGGTGTAAGCTAAGCCAAGAGAAATGAGAAGTGCATAAGGCATTAGACTGCCTGTAAAGGGAAATTCCTATCAGTGTGATGTTTTGCTAAATGAAATACCAAAGAGAATCTTTGAGCGCAAAGCTACAGAGCTGGGGCCAGGGAGACGGCTAAGGAAATAAAGATGACTGCTTCCAGGCCAACAACCCGCGTTTGTTCCTTGGATCTTACAGGGTAGAAGGAAGGAACCAATTCCCACTAATTTTTTCTGACCTTCACATGTGTGCATGCACATGCATGAATGTGTGTGTACACGTGTGCACACACACATACACACAAACATATAATTAGTGAACGTAAATAAAAAATAAATTTGTCTATCATACACAAGGTCCTATGTTTAATGCCCAGCAATGGAAAAAAAATTAAGAGTTGGGTGGCACTTGGGAGGCAGAGGCAGAGGCAGAGGCAAGGGCAGAGGCAGAGGGATTGCTGTGAGTTTGAGGCCAGCCTAGTGTACTTTCTATACAGCCTAGTATTTTCTTTCCTTATTTATTTATTTATTTATATTATTTATTTATTTATTTATTTATTTTTTGCTTTTTGAGACAGAGTTTCTCTGTGTAGCCTTGCCTGTCCTAGACTCAGTTGGTAGATCAGGTTGGTCTCCAACTCACAGAGATCCACCTTCCTCTGCCTCCTGAGTGCTGGGATTAAAGGTGTGCGCTACCACGCCCAGTAGAAAGGAAATACTCTTATCTGTATGGTATGGGTTGGCAAATCGATTTTGAGATAATAGAAAGCACGAGACTTACTGTATTTTCACATCTCAAGCTCTACCTTGGATTACACTCCCCCTTGGCAATCAACAGAATGCAGTATGAAATTAACTGAGTTGCTTTTCGAGATTATACAATTGTTTCCTTCAGTTCTAAATATTGAAAATCTTGAATAGGTATTTGCACAGGATATGGGTAACACAGTGGTAAGCCACCTAACTGGGAAAGCAGGCCACTGGGAAGTTCTGGAAAAGCGGTCTGGTGGTGGTCTGCTTACCTGCTCTGCTTAAACTCTGTCATTTGGATTTATACAAAGTTCATGTTAAGAACACCTACCCAACTTATAATCACAGAACTACTGAGTCATAAATCTCTCTCAGAGATAATAGCAGAAGAGATGATGAACCAAGATCTTACAACTGTAAGATTCTGAAACAGGTAAAAACAAGCCAACTGAAGACCAGGCTAGGTGCAGGTTATGTGAAAAATCTAATACTCATTTTATAAAAAGTCCCAAGTTATTTATATTTTATAAAGGAGTAACTAGCTTTTGACTTTTCTTATTTGGACTGCTTTGAAATGTTTCATACCTCTATTCAGAAATATGGACACACCCATACATTAACCAGGATTACAGCACAAAAAGTGAGCTGTGCCTGTGGACTGCTGCAGCTGGCAAGGAAGCACTTGGAAGGAAGGGCCCTGAGAGCTGACATCCCAGGAGCCAGCGTGAGGGAAGGAAAGCAGCCAGAGAGCCTGGGCAGCAAGGATGCAGGCTCTGAAATAAGAGCTCCTGTGCAGAACCTGCTAAGACATTAGGAGGCCAAAGCCAGCATTTTTAATTGTAACTATCTTTTCACTCAGCATATGGTATAATTATACTAATTATACAATTTGGATGTGTCTAAAACATTAATCATTAAAGCTTACTAAAAATGTAGACAAACTAAAAATTACTATTACTTCTAAATAGAACCATAAAAATGTATAAAAGAACAAATGAACTATCATGGAGGCAAGCAAGTTACAGGATTACAGGCACTAAGGGGAAAATGAATAGACATATTAAATAATTTGTTTTATTTTATTAAAAATAATTCACAGGGCTGGAGAGATGGCTCAGTGGTTAAGAGCGCTGCCTGCTCTTCCAAAGGTCTTGAGTTCAATTCCCAGCAACCACATGGTAACTCACAACCATCTGTAATGTGATCTGGCCTACAGGTGTACATGCAGGAAGAACACTCAATATATAACAAAAATAAAAAAATATTTAAAGGGGCTGGAGAAATGGCTCAGTGGTTAAGAGCACTGCTTGCTCTTCCGGAAGTCTTGAGTTCAATTCCCAGCAACCACATGGTGGCTCACAACCATCTATATGGTCATCTAATGCCATCTTCTGGCCTGCAGAAGTACATGCAGAGTGCTGTATACATAATAAAAAAAAATCTTTAAAAATAAATTCACAAAGTACATTAAAATATATAATTTAAAAATTTCAATAAACTATTCTTATCTCAAAATTATTACTTTATATTAAAAATGTTAAAAGGTAAAACAATTTTAATAATCATAAGAATATTGGGATTGGCCAGATGGCCTAGAGGTTAAGAACATATTTTATTCTTGCAAAGGACCTCTGTTTAGTTCTAGCATCCACATGACAATTATACTACCCGTAACTCCAGTTCTAGGGAATCTGATGTCTTATTTTGCCCCCTGAGGGCACATGGCACGTGTGTGGTAATATAGCATACATTCAGGCACTCACACATATACATACAATAAAATGGATCTTTAAAAAATCTACTTGTGATTCCAGCATGGACGGACAGATTAAAAGGTGATATTACGGTGCAGGGCACGGAGCAGATTTATTCTAAGGGAAGTGCCTTTCCTGGCCCTGCATCTATAGAACAGCCTGGGAGCTCTTAACCTATCTGCTGACTTGCAGATCTCTCTCCTGAAGGAGATGCTTATATCCTATGCCTCCTGAATTTATTTAGTGTTCCTAAGGCAACACAAATTGAACATGCCAAACAAGTATACTCATGCCTCTTATCAATGTTACCCCAGAAGAAAACCTGGCCTTCCACCGCTCTTATCAGAAACCTGGGATCTCTTTCACTTCTGGCTTTCTCTTCATTCATCCAAGTCCTAGCAATTCTCTTTTCTAAATAATAATAAGCCTCCCTTAAGTGTACTCCTTGTGTTCTTGTTCTTAATCTTTGTTTCCCACATTACCGCAGATACCCTGTAATTAGTCTGCTGATCACTGCAGTCAGTGTAGTCTTTATAAAGTACTGTCTAACTACAAACTGTTTATAGCTCCTCCATACTTCTCAAGGAGGAAACTGGTCCAGCATCTCCAGAATGGCTCCCATACCTGAGTCTTTCTTACTGTCTGTTGATAAGCCACACCTTCATTTGTACTCAAAGTCCTAGAGTTAAAAGGTGGAGCACACCTTTAATCCCAGTACTCAGGAGGCAGAGGCAGGTAGATCGCTGTGAGTTTGAAGCCAGCCTGGTCTACAAAGTGAGTCCAGGACAGCCAAGGCTACACAGAGAAACTCTGTCTCGAAAAACCAAAAAAAGAAAAAACAAAACAAAACAAAACAAAACAAAAAACCCAATAACATCTGGTGCTCTGTGAGCAGCAGGGAACCTGCTCTGCCAAGAAGGCCTGCCTGCCTTTCCTCTCTTTCCCTTTCTTACCATACCCTGGGTGCCAGAGCTTGAAGCAATGCTTCCTGGGGAGCACGGGCACTCTCAATGGCTAGTCTCTAACTGGGTGAGCTGCCCATCTTAAATCCTGGCACTCAGTGGAGACTGCAGGCCTTAGGGAAACCTACCACCCTGCACAAGTTTGCAGCAGAAAGGCTATATCATTTAAAACTCTGCAAAATTTTAAGCCAAGATTTATTACTAACTCAGATCTTCCCCGAATATAAATTATACAGTGATGAAAGGTATGGGAGGAGGAAAACTATAGATTTTTAAAAAAAATCAATTAATTGATGTTAATTAGAATCTAATTCTCACAAACTAAAAAAAAAATCATGAGACCGTGTGAAATCAAAAGCATGTTATTTGACAATATTAAAGAATTACTCATTTTTAGGAATAAAAATGGTGTATGTCTTGAGAAAGGCTCATTGTGTTGTCCTGAGCCTGTGGTACTCCTGCCTAGTGTGCCACCTGCTGGAATTACAGGCATGCACTACTATGCCTGGCCATACCATTGGCTGTGGTTTAAAGATATATGCCGATATGGGTAAAATTATACAGAATCTTACAATCACATCAAAATACTCCGATCTGGAGGAGGCTGGAGATGAGAAAACACTGCATGCGCTATCACTGCCACACTGGGTGACAGAAAGATGTAGGTTTGCTACAGTACCCAGGTTTGTGAAAGTGATTATTTTAATGTTGAACTCCATGAAAATAAAAGTATCAGCTGTTCAGAAGAATGAGATTATGAAATTTGCGCATCAGTGCATCAGCCAGCCCTCCGCAGAGAAGCTTCTTCTTGTAAGAAATGGTAATTAACCCAGAGACTCACAACTGGACAACGTGCAGAGGGTGAGAGCACTCAGTCCTAAATGGGATGTATTTATCAAACACCTCCGCCCCTCAAGGCTCAGGGGCTGTGTGGAAAAGGAGGTGGAAAGATGGCAAGATCTGCAGGTGGTGGATGAGTCCAAAGAAGCAGAGTTTTCAGATACTGCAGGGCTGATACACATAAGAACTCAGACACTGTGACGGCACACACAAAACCTGCACAAGTTCAGACCAGACAAAACTCAAGCATGGAGAAGGGAAAGTAAATACGAAGTCCCACCCTTAACTCAGAAGCTGTTTGCAGTTGACACCTCTAAGAAAGGGAAAAATCCGTTTTCTGGAGTGACACTGAGTACATCAACCACACTCCAGGGCAGGCCTCAGGCCTAGTAGTTGGCTGACACAAAATGGACTCAGTTTTTTGTTCACTTTTTGTTTTGTTTTGTCTTATTTTTTGTTTATTTGCTTTGAATTTCATTTTGTTCTTTTTTAATTGGAGAGATAGAGAGAGAACATGAAATTGGGTAGGTAAAGAGAATATAGAGGAAGGGGAAAATATGATCAAAATGCACTGTATGAAAAAAATTGAATCAAAACCCACCACCCATAAAAATATAAAATAATTTCCGCCTGGTGGTGGTGGCGCACGCCTTTAATCCCAGCACTTGGGAGGCAGAGGCAGTGGATCGCTGTGCACTCGCGGCCAGTCTGGTCTACAAAGTGAATCCATGACAGCAAGGCTACAGAGAGAGACCCTGTCTCGAAAAACCAAAAAAGAAAGAAAGAAAGAAAAAAAAAATCCAACTTCTATAAGCTACAATACAGAAAAGAAGAAAATGGTGCTCTGTCTGCTGGAGCTAGCATAAGACAGATGGAAGCATGCACACCAATCACAATAGTGTTCAGACGTCAAAATCCCAGACAAAAGTTTAGCCACTGAATCCAGCAATGTAGAAAACCTTAACGCTTTAATCACAGCACTAAAGAAGTACAGGCAGGTGGATGTCTGTAAGTTTGAGGCTAGTCTGGTCTACATAGTTCCAGGACAGCAAGGAATGCATAGAGAGACCATGTCTCAAAACAAAACAAAACAAAACAAAATCCAAAAGAAAAAAGAAAAACTTATAATGTTTCACAGCTGGGATCTGTTTATATTAACAACACAAGTCATCCACTACATTAACAAATGAAATGGAAAATCACATCATTATTGCCAAGAAGTGCAAAAAGAGCACTGGATAAAATTGCCCATCAACCACTTCTCATCAAACTAAGAGCAGAAGACTACTTCTTCAAACAGTGTTAAAGGGAATCACAAAAAAACAAAACAAAACAAAACAAAACAACAAACCCCACAGTCCAGGCCAGCCAACTAAAGCCTCCAGGCAGCACAGTCCTTTCCAGCTAGTGGAGATCACTGAATGGAACACTGCCAGGAATTTACTTCCGCATTCTTTACGGATGCTTTCCACTGGCTGGTGGTTGTGACAAGGCGGTATGGCCTGAAAGAGAGTCCAGTAGAGCCACTTGGCTCTTTCTTGATGCTCAAAGTCGGCTCACTTAAAACCTACTGAAAACAGTTTCAAGCCAGGCTGTAGCACTCATGTGCCTTAGAAACATCTGTTTTTGTTTTGTTTTGTTTTATTTTTGTTTTTCCCCCTGGAGACAGGGTTTCTCTGTGTAGCCTTGACTGTCCTGGACTTGTTTTGTAGACCAGGCTGGCCTTGAATTCACAGCAATCCGCCTGCCTCAGCCTCCCAAGTGCTCGGACTAAAGGCCTACGCTACCACTGCCTGGCTGGAACATCTGCTTTTAAGGAGCAAAAGGTCAACCTTACCTTCTGCATGGAATTTAAAAAGAACTTGGAATTCATCTTAGAATTGGTCTGTGTTGTGGCTTTACTTAATTTAAACTCATTTTCACATCGTGCCAGTTCCTTCTTCAGTTTCTCTCTTCGTTGCTGGTCCGAGTCTGAGGAAACAAGCAAACCTTTAAAACACCAACAAAACAAACTCTGGTCTTGTTAGACTAGTACAATCAAGCATCTCTCCCTTCCCCTGCCCTTTGTCTTTGGACAGCTCTCATTATGTAGCCCAAAGCTATTCTACAAGTTGTGATGACCTTGCCTGGTAGATTCTCTATCCAGTGACAGGACTCAAGGCCAACACTGCCATGCACAGCTAAACATATTTACACTATGATATATGAATGAACTCATATCCTTTTTTGTATATTCTACGTAATATGTAACTTATAGAAATTCCGAGCAGAGAGCAGAAAGAAAATCACCTGCGCCAGGAATTCAAGGCCTGCTTGACAGCAGCAGCTCAGCTCAGCTGAAGAAGCAAAACAACATTTTAAAGACATGCGCAGTCAGGCAGCTGACTTCTGCTTCCTGTAACTGCTGCTGCTCATTGGAAATGCTAGTAGAGCCGGGCGTGGTAGCGTGTGCCTATAACACCAGCACACGGGGAGGCAGAAGCAGGCAGATCTCTGTAAGTTTAAGGCCAGCCTGGTTGACAAAGTGAGTCTGGGACAGCCAGGGCTACACAGAGAAACCCTATACTGGAAAACAAAACACAGCAAAAACCCAAGAAAGAAATGCTAGGAGAGAGTTAACTTTATTCTTCATCGTGTTTTAAAGTCAGGTACTGATAAGCGAGCTAATCAAAAATCTATCATTGGACAAATGCTGAAAATGGTAAAATGAAAACAAGCTACATTTTAGAATTAGATTATTAATAATAAATTACATGTACTTAAAAACATTAAAATAGCAAGGCTAGTGTGGTGGCACATACCTGATTTGACAATTTGAGAGGAGGAAGGAAAATTACCTTGAGTTTAAGACCAGCCTAGATTACACAGTGAATATTAGGCTAGTTAGATCTATATTCTAAGATCCTGTCTCAAAAAACCAAAAGATATCGGTGGGGCTGGGGTTCAGGAGTGAAGCGGGGCAACAGGAAAGCTCAGACAACCCAGTATGTAAAGATGCCTGTCACTAAGCCTGATAACCTCTGTGCAATCCTTGGGGAGCACGTCTGCAGAGAATAGACTCCCAAAAGTTGTTCTCTGACCTCTACATATATACTGCAGCACAAATTTGTACACATGCATGCACAAAAGCATGTACACACATACACAAGGTGTACTACTAAAGAATTGAAAACAAGCCTCCACATAAAAAGGTAACATTCATAATTTTTATGTGTGTACTGTGTGTAGACACAACAAAGTGTGTGCAGACACAAATTTCTTGTATATGAGACATTTAGAAAAGGCAAATTGATAGAGGAAAATAATTTCTCAAGGCTAGGGGTGAAAATTATGTGGCTGAAAATTAGTAAAGGGATTTATGTGGCAATGAGATTGTTTTAAAATTGCATAATTTTGTCCATTTGGTAAAGAGAATTTATGACATGTATTATTGTTGCTAAAATATTTTTGAGAATAGTAATGAGTTATATAAGTAAAGCTTGTACAGTACTTCATAAACTTGTACAATTTTATGTGCCAATTACAAATGATATGCTGGGCGGTCATGGCGCACACCTTTAATCCCAGCACTTGAGAGGCAGAGGCTGGTACATTGCTGCGAGTTCAAGGCCAGCCTGGTCTACAAAGCTAGTCCAGGACAGTCAAGGCTACACAGAGAAACCTTGTCTCGAAAAAACCAACAACAACAACAACAACAATAACAACAGAAAACAACAAAAAAAACCCAAACCCATAAAATGAATAGATGCTTAAAAATAAAATGAGTTTAACCTGGGAAGCTAGCTCAGTGGGTAAAGTGCTTGCTAAGCAAGCATAAGGATCTGAGTTCAGATTCCCAGAACCCACATAAGGCAGCAGCATTCCTCTGGTGAGATGGGAGACACAGTCAGGTAAACCACTAAGTGCCTGCAGGCCAGCTAGCCTAGCATATCCAGTGGTGAGCAACACACTCTGTTTCCAAAAGAGCGAAAGTGAGGGACTCTGACTACCACATGCACAGTATGGCACATGCATGCCTACATACACAAACACTCTGCGCCACACACGCACACACGTGAGCACTCACACACTCTCACAAGGGATTAGAATAAGAGGACATGCTCAGTCAAAAATTGTGAAGCTGAGGCTGGAGAGATGGCTCAGTGGTTAAGAGCACTGGCTGCTCTTTCAGAGGACCTGTTTTCAACTCATAGCGCCAACATGGCAGCTCACGCCTGTTTTGTTACTCCAGTCCTGGGGATTTAATGCCATCTTCTGGCCTCTTTGGGCACTGCATACATATGGTGCATACATATGGTCTCTCACTGAACCTGGAGCTAGCCTGACAGCAAGCACAGTGCTTGCTCCTCCTGCTTCCATCTGCTACAGCCCTGGGGTTACAGGGTGTGATGCCCACTTGGCTCTTCCATGGGTGCTAAGGATTTGAACTCAGGCTCTCAGGCTTGTGTAGCAAGCCGTCTCACCCTCTGAACCATCACTCCATCCTATTTTTTTTTAAACGGTGATGTAAATATATCTTAGAGTCAGAAGCTTACCATGTGAAAATAAGAGCAATTTCCTTTTACTCCCCAAGTACGACAGAACAGGATCAGCACTAACATGTGAACACAGGTCTAAGTTCAAACCGCAACACATCACTGGAGAAATGTTTTTAATGCTATTTGCCTTCTCAAGAGGACATTTTGCTTTCAAATGTGAAGTTATCTAACTTTAAATGAGAAAGAAATAAGGAGAAAAAAAATACTGTTTTATGTGACTACTTCTTCAAAATAGAAACTAAAAACATATCGCCGTTTAGAATCTGAATGTAAACATACTTTGATTTCTATCCATGTTCTAAAATTAAAAAATTCAGATCACTCTCAGGATTCATAGTTTAAACTTTATATTACTGATACAAACAGAATTTTATATAAAAGAACTGGAGAATTATTTTAACTTTTATTTCCCAAATGGCTAGTTATCTCTCAGTTTGCTTGGCGTACACACACACACACACACACAGACACACACACACACACACACACACACACACAAAACCACACAAACACACACACTCATTAAGCTGCCTTTTAAATGTTAAATTCCCGTGTGGATTTTATCTCATTTCAGAATTATGTTTATTTACTTATCATTCTGATTTCACTACTAAATGCTTCTTAGTACAGACTTTTATACACCCAATAGACCTGCTTTGGCCACTTCGTTCATGTCCACATCCTTTCTCTCACTGATTCATCTATGTCATTGTAAGTGCTTAGGTATCTATAGTAAAATGGTTCCAGGACCCATACACATTAGCAAAATCAAGTCCCTTATGTATTGTCTCTTATATACTTGGCCATGTTTAAAATGATTATTTTTTTATTTTTAGTTATGAGTATAGGGACAGGGCACAGTGTTTTGCAGATGTATGCAGGTTTCCACATAGGCCATAAGTGTACTTTGGACCCAATTCCCCAGGAGTTGGGAGTTACAGGTGAACTGCCTGATGTAGGTGCAGGGAAATGAACTTGAATACTATGGAAAAGCAGCAGCAAGGACTCTGAACCGCTGAGCCATCTCTCTACCTGTCTTCCTATATACTTTAAATCATCCCCAGGTTACTCGTAATACATAATACAAAGAAAAGTGTGTGCAAATGGTTATACTTGCTTTTTACAGGAATGAACAGAGGAATAACTAGACAATATATGTCAACACAGTTGTTTTCTGAACCTTTTAAAAATATGCATTTAGCGCCAGGCGTGGTGGCGCACGCCTTTAATCCCAGCACTCGGGAGGCAGAGGTAGGCGGATCGCTGTGAGTTCGAGGCCAACCTGGTCTACAAAGTGAGTCCAGGATGGCCAAGGCTACACAGAGAAACCCTGTCTCGAAAAACCAAAAAAAAAAAAAAAAAAAAAAAAAAGCATTTAGTTGAATCTATATTATAAAACCTCTAGTTATGAAGAGCCACATGTATTTTTATATTTACCATCAGTATTTTACTAGTTTTTTTGTCTTAGAAAAAGGTCAGCCTATAAAGTTTTATTTTGTCAGACTCTAGAGTCTTCTACTTGTGGCCATATCCATTGCTATCCTGACAATGTAGTTACTCTAAAACAAGTGTATATCTGTAAGATACTTGGTAAGTTTTTAGCTTTAGTGAGGTATAATTTATGTAAGCCAGCATTTTGATGTCTACAGACATTTTGAAATGCTGACTTAATCAAGACAACTATCAACTCATAGTGCTACTCTTTTTTTCTTTCTTTCTTTCTTTTTTTTTTTTTTTGAGACAGGGTTTCTCTGTGTATCCTTGACTGTTCTTGGGCTTGCTTTGTAGACCAGGCTGGCCTCAAATTCACAGCGATCCATCTGTCTCTGCCTCCCAAGTGCTGAGATTAAAGGCGTGTGCTACCATTGACCAGCATTACTCTCTGTTTTTTGCATCAAGAATAGTTAAGAAATTTAAAACAAGCCGGGTAGTGGTGGCACAGGCCTTTAATCCCAGCACTCGGGAGACAGAGGCAGGTGGATCTCTGTGAGTTTGAGACTAGCCTGGTCTACAATGCGAGTCCAGGACAGCCAAGGCTACACAGAGAAACCCTGTCTCGAAAAACCAACAACAAAAAGCCAACAACAGCAACAAAACAACAACAAAGACATTTGAAACAAGCCAGGTGTGGAGGTGCACATCTTTAATCCCAGCACTCCGGAGGCAGAGGCAGGCAAATTGCTGTGAGTTCAAGGCCCGTCTGCTCTACAAAGTGAGTCCAGGACAGCTGGGGCTACACAGAGAAACCCTGTTTTTAAACAAACAAAAGAAATTTGAAACATACGATGTAGCATTGAAAATGATGCTTCACAACAGCCTGCAGACTGGGAGGAGATGTTCACCAACCCTGCATCTGACGAAGGTCCAATATCCGAAATGAATGAAGAACGCAGGAAACTAAACACCACCACACCAAATAACCCAATTGAGAAATGGGGCTCAGAACTAAACAGAATTCTCAACAGAAGAATATCAAAAGGCAGAGAAACACTTAAAGAAATGCTCAACCTCTTTAGTCATCAGAGAAATGCAAATCAAAACAACTCTGAGATTCCATCTTACACCCATCAGAATGGCTAAGATCAAAAACTCAAGTGACACCACATGCTGGCGAGGATGTGGAGAGAGAGGAACACTCCTTCATTGCTGGTGGGAATGCAAACTAGTACAGCCACTTTGGAAATCTATCTGGTGCTATCTCAGAAAAATGGGAATAGGGCTTCCTCAAGACCCAGCTATTCCACTCCTTGGAATATACCCAGAAGATGCTCCAGCACACAACAAGAAAATTTGCTCAACCATGTTCATAGCAGCCTTATTCATAATAGCCAGAACATGGAAACAGCCTAAGTGTCCCTCAGTAGAAGAATGGATAAAGAAACTGTGGTATATATACACTATGGAATACTACTCAGCTATTAAAAACAAGGAATTCCAGAAATTTATGGACAAATTGATTGAGCTAGAAATGATCATAATGAGTGAGTTAACCCAGAAGCAGAAAGACTCACATGGTATATACTCACATATCTGCATACTAGCCCAAGGGGCATGTCCCATGAAAGTATTCACTCACCAGGAAAGTGGGCCAGAGGGGAGGACATCCTATTGGGTCTCTAGGTGAGAGAAGCATGGGAGAATGGGGAAATAGAAGGATCCAGAGGGTCCTAGGAACCTATAAGAACATTAAGATGGGCAGATCTGGGCCCAGTTGTCTGGCGCAAACTCTGGCACCAGCCAAGGACAATACAGGCCGTAAACTTCAAACCCCTACCCAGATCTAGCCAATGGATAGGATGCTCTTCACAGTTGAGTGGAGAGTGGGGTCTGACTTTCACACGAACTCTGGTGCCCCATATTTGACCACGTCCTCTGGATGGGGAGACCTGGTGGCACTCAGAGGAAGGACAGCAGGTTACCAAGAAGAGATTTGATACCCTATGAGCATATACAGGGGGAGGAGGTCCCCCTCAGTCACAGTCTTAGGGGAGGGGAGTAAGGGGAAAATGGGAGGGAGGGAGGAATGGGAGGAAACAGGGATGGGATAACCATTGAGATGTAATATGAATAAATTAATAAAATATATTTTAAAAAAGAAAATGATGCTTCATATTACATTCTCAAACTATTTTCACAACTGCATATGCTACCCTCTGACCAACATGTCTCCGTCTCCACATCCATTCTGCTCTCCTAATTTCAGCACCTGAAATCCTTGACCACTGGGTGTCTGCAGATAAGGGAGATGATGCAGCAGTTGTCTGTCTTTGTGTGGCTTGTCTGCTTGGCAACGGTCCTCCAGATTCATTCACACTCACATCCACACAGAAAATGTTCCCTCTCTTCTATGGCTGAAACATAGTCTGTTATCTCACATACACGCGCACATATCTCATTATTCATTTGTCTACTGGGGGACTTTAGATTGTCTTTTATCTTCGTTATTGTCACAGAATATAAGGGTGTGCACGTCTGACAGGCTGGTTTCATTCCCTTTGCATATACAGCCAGAAGTGGGATTGCTGAAACATAAAGCAGTTCCATTACTAAATTTTTAAGAACTTATATATCAACTTTTTAAATGCTACTACCCCAATTTACATTTGCATTAATAATTGTACAGATTCCCCTTTCTTCCATGTCTTTGCCAATACTTGTTATAATTTTTTCTTTCCGTGTGTGTGTTTGTGTGTTGCTATGTGCGCGGGTGCATGTGTGTGGGTGCACGAGGACAATAGTGGGAGTCCATTCTCTCCTCCCAACTTTTTTTTTTTAAAGATTTATTTATTACATATATTGTGTTCTGTCTGCACACGTGCCTGCATGCTAGAAGAGAGCACCAGATATCATTCTAGATGGTTGTGAGCCACCATGTGGTTGTTGAGAATTGAATTCAGGACCTCTGGAAGAGCAGACAGTGCCCTTAACCTCTGAGCCATCTCTCCAGCCCCTCTCCTCCCAACTTTATGAGGGTTCCAGGGATTGAATGAACTCAGGCTTACCAGGCTAGCAAGGAAAAGATTATACATAATCCATCTCCCCAGCCCCCTGAATTAATATATTCTAATAGTTTTAAAAATGTTTATTTATTTTTTATGCACATTGGTGTTTTGCCTGCATGTATGTCTGTATTAGGGTATCAATTCTTCAAAACTGGATTTGTAGACAGTGGTAAGCTGCCATGTAGGTGCTGGGAATTGAACCCAGGTCCTCTGGAAGGGCAGCAAAGTGGTCTCAACCTATGAGCCACTTCTCTAACCCTCTAATAGTTTTTTTTTTTTTTTTTAATGGTTGAGTCTTTAGGGGTTTCCTTAATGTCTTGTTCTGTGTAACTGCTCTGTCTAAGCCTTTCAATACTATGCGAGAAGAATTTATATCCTTGATGTATGTCATATCTTAGAAGTTATGTTGTCATTATGGGATTTTCATATATAACTTTTATTGTGTTGAGGTTAATGTCTTTATTAAGAGAGCGTGCTAATATTTTGTCAATTTGATACAAGCTAGAATCATTAGGAAAGAGGGAACCTCAACTGAGAAAATATCCCCACCAGCTTGGTGTGTGGACAAACATATGGGACATTGTTTTGCTGAATGTATGAGGGGCCAAATTACTATGGATGGTGCCACCTTTAGGCATGTGGTCTTGAGTTGTAGAAGAAAGCATTTGACCAGGCCACGAGGACCAAGAAAATAAGCAGCATTCCTCCATAGCTTTTGCTTTAGTTCCTGACTCCAGGTTCCTGCCCAAGTTCCTGTCCTAACCTCCCTCAGTGATGGAGTGAGACCCGAAAGTTGTAAGTGGATATAAACCCTTTCATCCTCAACTTGCTTTTGGTCATGGTGTTTTCTCTCAACAGTAAAATGCAAACTAAGACAGAGGGGTTTTAAAAATCATCTAGAGCTATTCATGTGGTTCTTCTCTTTTGCTCTGTTGATGTGGTCCAACACACTGACTGATGATGTACATTAAACCATCTTTGCATTCAAGGAATATATCCCATTAGGTCATAGTGCAAGTTTCTTTTAAAATACTACTGAACTCAGTTTGCAAGTGTTTTGATGAAGATTTTTGCATTTATATTCACCACAAACATGACCTGTAGTTTTCATGTATTGTTTTGTCTACATTCGGTATTGGTTGTGGTACTGGTCTCAAAAAGTAAGTTTGGAACTGCTCCCACTTGTTCTGGAAGTTCTAGGACTCACTGGTTTTCAACCTTCTCTGGGTATCTGGTAGTTTGCATAGGGCTCCTTTGGTCCTGGATCTTCTTTACTGAGGGTTTTTGAAACTTATTGATTTGATGTCCTTATGGTCTATTCAGCTTTTCTACTCTTGGTTCAGTTTTGCTAGGCTGTATGCTTCTGGGATTTTATGCATTTCTCAAGGTAATCCAATTTGTTGGTGCATAACTGTTCACAGTAATCAATGATCCTTTTTATTTCTGAGGTATCTGTTGGAATGAGTCTTCTTTTATTTCTGATTTTCAGTCTTCATTTTTTTCTTTCTTTCAGTCTAGTTAAGAGTCTGTCAATTTTCAGGAAACCAATTTCTTGAATTTTGTTTTGTTTTTTGTTTGTTTGTTTTGTTTTTTTCAAGTCAGGGTTTCCCTGTGTAGCCCTGGCTGTCCTAGACTCACTTTGAAGACAGGGTGTCCTGAACTTGTTTTTTGTTTTGTTTTAACAACCTGATGGTTTTCTGTATCTGTTTTCTAAATGTTATTATTTCCTTCTTTCCACTAACTGGGGGCTACGTTTCTTTGCTAGTTTTCTTTTTCCTTTTTGTGCTATGCCGACACGACAATCAGGCAACTGCTGATCCAATGAGCTACAGCCTCAGCCTTTTTTCAGTTTCCTAAGACTTACATTTAAGTTGTTTGAGATCCTTTTTCTTCTACCATGTTGGCATTTGTACCTTAGTACTGACAGTGCTGTGTCTTACAAGTTTTAGTACTTTTGTATTCATTTGAGTTGCTGCTGTTTGTAAGTTTTGGGGCTTTTGGTTTTTTTTTCATTGCAGATTATCTCACTGTGGAGCCCAAGCTGGTCCTGAACTGCCAAGCCTGCTATGTCACCTGCCAGGTGGACAGGAGTGGCACCACCATACTCCATAGAGAGCTCTATCTCAAACGTGGAATTGAGTTTTACTACTGTTTTTAATTTTTATTTTAATTAAATTGTGATTAAAAAGATACCTGGATTGATCTTTATTTTCTGAAATACATTAAGATTAATTTGTGACTTGATATGATAAACTTCAGGAACGTTCCAAGAGCGCTTAGGGAAAGTGTGCATCAAGCCACTGGGTGGAAAGTTTGGCTTGTTTATTGGGTTTACGTCAGTAACTGTGTTAATTTAACACGGCTGTTTCTTTATTGGTTTATTTGATCTTGCTATTACTGAAAGAGGAATATCTTTACTATCCCTGTGTTGCTATCCATTTCGAGATTTAGAATTTTCTGTCAATATTTACTTTATATATTTCAGGAGTTTTGATACTGGGTGGTTTTATAATTGGTAGACTTTCCTACTGTACCTTTTAATGACCATCTTTTTCTCTATAAAAAGTTCTGGCTGAAAATATTTTTGGTAACACATACACACAGAGCACACACACACACACACACACACACACACACACACACAGAGAGAGAGAGAGAGAGAGAGAGAGAGAGAGAGAGAGAGAGAGAGAGAGAGGGGGGGGGGGTTTCTCTATGTGTAGCTCTGGTTGTCCTGAAAGTCACAGAGATCCACTTGCCTCTGCCTCTCAAGTGCTGGGATTAAAGGCATGCACCACCACTGCCCAGCTTAAAACATAAGTTGGGATTTATTACCATTTTGTTATTGTTTCCTAATTCTTAGCAAATGTTTTGTTTCTTCTACTATTTGGTGACTTTTTTGAAAATTTATTTTTGTAAACCAGGAGAACATGGGCATTTTTAAATCCACAAACAAAACCAACCAACCAACCAACCAACCCAGAAACCACCAAGTGCTATATCTGCAGAAAGTAAAAGCCTTGCATGTGGCTGGGAGTGTAAATTATGCAGAACACAGCATGCCAGTCCCCAGCAAAGCACGAAGAGAACTAGCAGGTGATGCAGCACTTCACTTGTGGTGTGCACTCAGAATCCCTGTACACCCATGACGCCACTCACAGCAGGGGAAGGCAGACAGAAGCTGCTAGTGAGGGACGAACACAATGAGGCGCATATGAGCAGCGACATTTGAGTCAGCCTGAGAGAAGAATTTGGGCTGGTGGGATGGCTCATGCTACAATGCCTGGTGACCTGAGTTCAGGCCCTAGAATACGATTAAAGTTGGAAGGTGAGAACTAACTCCATGAAGTTGTCCTTTGACCTCTGTATGCATGCCATGGATCACATGCTAACACGTACATCATACAAACACACACAATAATAAACTTTCTATAAAAGATTCTTATATATCACAACATAACCAAGTCTTAAGAACATTATGTCAAGTAAAATATGTTGGTCACAGAGAAGAAGCACTGTAGGCTTGCACTTACTCAAGGAACTTAGAATTAGAAAGCTCATGGGAACTCAGGAGGGTAGCTGGGTGACAGTGATGACGCTCCTAAACACACATGTACTTAATGCCACCAAAATGAATACTTAGAAATAGAATGTTAAATCTCAAGCTATGTGTTCCATCATCTGTTAAAAGGGGTATTATGTTTAAGAATTACTTACATTTGATGCTAGTACTCACACTTGCTGGAACTGAGCAGTCCACTGCGGCTGAAAGAGAAAAAAAATATTAATATTTTTGATATTTATAAATGAGAAATATTAAATGTATAAATCAGAAAAAGCTCTGTAGATTTGACGTTCTTTGATTTAGTATTGTATTTCTAGAGGTAAAAGGTAAGATAACAGATAAAAATATTAGGTAGGTAGGTCCTTGGCACATATACACAGTTGTGCAGCTTGGTCTTCATGCGAGACTCCTAACAGCAGCAGCAGGGGCTGTGTCTGACTCTGTTGCCTGCCTTTGGATCCCTTTCTCCTAACTGGCCTGCCTTGTCTAGCCACATTAGGAGAAGAGGAGCCTGGTCCTACTGCAGCTTGATATGCTAAGGCAGGCTGATATCCATGGGACATCTCCCCTTTTCTGAAGAGAAAGGGAGGAGGGGGAAGCAGAAAGGAGAGGAGTAAATACACAAATTAATGAATAAAAAAATACTAGGTAGGATTAACAGCTCATTAGATAATGTGGAAGAAAATACTGGTGAACTTGAAAACATAGCAGTATAACCACTGAAAAAATATAAGGAAGATGCCTAATGACATGCCTTTATCATGGCACATCAACACACTTGAGCAGAGTCTTAAAGCAAACTGGAAAGAAAAGAGCAAAGTGGAACATTTACACTGCCTCTTTCAACCCTTACTACATTGCTAAAGAAACAAAGCAGGTTGGAGAGGACAGAAAGGGAGATAAGCAGATCAAAAATTAAGTTTCATATGGTCAATGATGCTAAGGTCATTCAATTGGAAAGGATAATTCCCTCAATAATTGATACCAGCAATTTTATTTATGGGTAGGCAAAAACCAGTAACAATTTTTTTCATATTATACATCGAAACTCAAATGGGCTACAAACTTAAATGGAAAGGCTAAAAGCAGAACGCTTCTAGAAGAAAATAAATTTAGAAAACCCTTAGATTACAAAATGATTTTTTAGAGCTGGGTATGGTGGCGCATGCCTTAATCCCAGCACTTGGGAGGCAGAGGCAGACGGATTGCTGTAAGTTCGAGGCCAGCCTGGTCTACAAAGTGAGTCCAGGGCAGCTAAGGCTACAAAGAGGAACCGTGTCTCGAAAAACCAAAAACGAAAACAAACAAACAAAACAATGAAAATGATTTTCAAAATACATTTTTAAAAATACACATTCCAAAATATTTGAAAATTAAGCTTGATTTTACATGATTTTAATGCTGTAACATACTATTTTCCTCAACTATTTAAAACATAACCTAAACCTTTTTGTTGTTGTTGTTTGTTTGTTTGTTTTTTGGAGGCAAGGTTTCTCTGTGTAGCCTTGGCTGTCCTAGACTTACTTTGTAGACCAGGCTGGCCTCGAACTCACAGCAATCCACCTGCCTCTGCCTCCCGAGAACCTAAACATTTTAAACTTCAGCTCTTGAAGCTATAAAGTGAGATGCCACGCCACAAACAAGTAAGTGAACATTAGGTAAGATTAGTTTAAAAATTAGTAAAATTAAAATTTATAGCTAAACTTGCAAATATTCAGAGAAGAGACACAACACTGGCAACAGCAAGTGTTGGTGACTATGTAGTGGCACAAGAAACACAAACTAGCAGTCACTCTCTCTGGAAAGCGTATAATCACAAAGTATGTACAGACAAGCATACTAACAGTTCTACTCCTAGCAAAATAAACTTATCCGTGTGAAATAGAAACACATGTTCACAACTGTATATGGACACTTAGAGTAACCTAATTCCCAATAGCTCACATTGACTGAGTCAAAACAACCCAAATATTCACCAATTTACGAATCAACCATTACAACAGATTCATTAAATGGAACACATTTTGTTGTTGTTATTTTAAAACATGGTCTCTCTACATAGCTCTGACTATTTTGGAACTACAATGCAGACCAGGCTGGCCTAGAACTCAGAGAGGTGCATCGCTCTGCCTCCTGAGTGTTGGGATTAAAGGTGTGCACCACCATTTAGAATACTATTTATGAACAAAAGTAAATACATTTATGGGCTGGGGAGATGGCTCAGTCAGTAAAGTTGTGTAGTACAGGACCTGAGTTCTAGCCCCAGGATCCATGTAAAAAAGCCAGGTGTAGTAGTGTGCACTAAGAACCCTGTGGTGGGGAAGCAGGTGGATCCTTGGGGCTTGCTGGCTAGCCATCCTACCCTAATGGGTGGGCTTCAAGCCAGAGAAAGACTTTGTCTCAAAAATAAGAAAGAATGACATCTTAGGATGTCCTTGGGCCTACACACACACACACACACACACACACACACACACACACACACCAAAACTAGGAAAGAAATATTGATTAAACACAACATGGATGCCTCAAAGCACTGTGGACACTGAAAGCCAGACCAAATGTATAGAAACATATTACTCAATAAACATGAAATTCTAGAAAAGACAAAACTGTAGGAACTTTAGGGATTAGAGGGGAAAGAACTGACTGCAAAGATTAGAAGGGGAGCCTTTTTGGGACAGTGCCCCATACTGGGGTCAGCAGAGTGTTCCTGTAGGGGCAGAGCGTCAACACTCCGGCTTTGAGCAACTAGTTGGCTATGCATTTCAGAGCAAAGACTTCCATAGCTGGCATCAACATAAACATGATTGTGTTTATGGACATTAAATTCAAATCTCACATTATTTTCAAGTGTTTACAAAGTACCATCCTATCCTATCATCTGTCTGTCTGCCTGTCTATCTATCTTAGTAGCAACTTAAAATATACACAGCATTTTCTGCTCATGAACATGCAAGTGGCAGGGAGACTGACATACATGCTGTAATTACATGATCTCTGGTTTACTGTGAATACAGCAGTGGTTATAGAGATATATACATTTTCAAAATATTTCCCTGTGTACTTATAAGTAATGCATTTATTCTAGAAAAGTTATTTATTAATAAGATGAACAGTAAAAGAAAAATAGCAGCCAGTATCTTCTCTGTATAACTTAAGTAAAAAGGCAGCTCATAAAGTTATATTAAGACCAGTATCTAGCTGGGCACGGTAGCACAACACATGTAGTTTCTTGGGATCCCATGGCAAAAAGATATTGATATCAAACCAGCCTGGGCTTTATGTTGAGATCCTATTTTTTTTTAATGTAAAAAAAGAGAGGACCTAGGAATTTAACGCAGCCACCAGTGTGTTTATTATAAATGCACAAGGACCCCTGGACCTTTGGGTCCAGTACTCACTAAAAGCAGGCATGACAGCATATGCTCGTACTCCCAGCCCTGGGAGACTGAGAAAGGAGGATCTCTGGGGGTTGCTGGCTAGCTAGTCTAGTCTTAAAATACCAAGTCCAAGGGCTCAGTGAGAGGGCCTTTCTTGATACAAGGGATGAGATAACAATTGAGATGTAATATAAATAAATTAATAAAATATATTTAAAAAAACCAAAGTGGATGGCTCTTGACAAATGACACCCAACGTTGACCTGACTTCTATATGGACATGCACATACATACATACACACTGGCTTACACAGACACACACACACACACACACACACACACACACACACACACGCGCGCGCCCCAGTACACACATACATTTTTAAACAGAAATAGAAAATGAGCACTATCTAACAACCAAATATTAGAATACATTAATGAGCTGTCTAGACATTATATGGTGTAAATATTGTTAACATAATATCTGCCTTTGATATAACCAATAGTTGGCATCTCACTTTAAGACACAGTCCTTTTTGAAACAATGTATTAACTTTTGCCTCAGTGTTCTCATAATGAGAAGTAAATCTGGGTTTAAACTGGCACAGAGAATTCACATTTGTATGTTTTTACCTTTGGCTGAAAGGATTTTATTATAGTGAACAGCCATGTGGTTCTTGACCAGCTGGAGAGTGGTTAGTCTGAGAGAAGAGGAGTCAGTGCAAAAAGCTAAAAATTAAAACATAGTCAGTCATTACGGGTTTAAAGTTAATATAAACATCACAAGACACACAGCCATTGAAGTCATTCTTAGCCATGCTCTGGAGTTCGCTGGAAGAGGCTGAGTCCACTTTCATGGCGGTATGTCCAGCCTTCATCTTGCCCTGGTAATACTGATTAGCAGCTCATAAGTTGGGTTCAAACCTCTTCAAGAGTTAAATTTACAGGCTTGAGAGCTTGGGAAAGAGATTCTAAAATATCTCTAATAAAATAATCTAGAATATAATCTATTAGTAGATTAATAATGTTAATCACTATTAATTAATTATTACTATCTATTTTTTTATCTTTTTATCTCATAACTGAAACTTATCAGTCACTTGCTTGCTTGGTTGTGAACAAACCATCAACTCTGGGAAATCAAGCAAGTCCCAAAGCACAAGACTATGACAAAGACTCTGCTCTGAGAGGCAAGCCTATGACTTCACATGGACTCAGGTCCACAGACTGCTCTAAGTATAGGAGCATAAAATGTATGCTGGTCAGCCTTCCCACTTCATTTAAACTGCCTAAAGGGGATCTTAGAAGCATTAAGCACCAAGATGCAAGTATAAAGGACTATAGAGGCATATTCTCAAACATCAAAAACACTTTTTTGCATGTGTATATGTATGGAGAATATGCATGCGTACTCATGTCCACGTGTGTGGGTACATGTTTTGTGTGCAAGAGTGTTTGTGTATGTGTATGGGTGTCAGGAATCTTTCTGGATTACTCTCCATCTTATTCATTGAGGTAGGATCCTTCCTTTGAAGCCAGGCCAGCTGATGAGGCTGGTCTAGCTAGCCAGCTTACTCTGGGCATCCCATTTCCTGAGGCAGGTGGGCTGGCATGCTGTGTTGGGGATCCAACTCTCAAATTATCTACTTATCCACTGAGCTATTGTCTCAGGCCCTGAAAAGATTTTGAGAAGTCATAGGAGCATTTACTTAAAAGATTCACCAGGGAAATAGAATACAGAGGCCAGGTGTGGTGGCGCACGCCTTTAATCGCAGCACTTGAGAGGCAGAGACAGGTGGAGCGCTGTAAGTTGGAGGCCAGCCTGGTCTACAAAGCAAGTCCAGGACAGCCAAGATAACATAGAGAGACCCTGTCATGAAAAACTTAAAAAAAAAAAAAGAAGAAGAAGAAGAAGAAGAAGAAGAAGAAGAAGAAATAGAATATAGAGCTTGAAAAACAAGTGACTCTTCCACATTGGAACTATCCTTTAGTACTTCACAATCAATCCATTCAGGGGAAGTCTGCATGATATGAGCATGTTACTACGGAAGACACTGCTGGTGGGCACTTGGCATGCACTGTTATACTCTACCAGTAAAACTTTTTCTAGCCATTATTATCACACTTAATAGAAGTGGAAACTGAAGCACAGAGAGCTATGAACTTCATTGGTATCATCTTATGGACAAAAGAGGCAGCGCTGAGATAAAAGCCAGTGCAGCTGCATACTAACAACTGCTCTGCTTGCACTAGCTCTGCCGTGTGTGGTGTGTGGTGTGTGTGTGTGTGTGTGTGTGTGTGTGTGTGGTGTGTGTGTGTGTGGTGTGTGTGTGGTGTGTGTGTGTGTGTGTGTGTGTGTGTGTGTGTGTGTGTGTGGTGTGTGTGGTGTGTGTGTGTGTTCCTGAAGATTGAATCCAGGGTCTCATGCATGCTTTGCAAACACTCTGCCACTGAGCTACATCCCCATCACTCTTACTTTAGTTCCCAGACTGGCCTTGACCTCATTCTGTAGTTCAAGCAGGCCAGAAACTTGTTATCCTCCTGCCTCAGCCTCCAGATACAGGTGTTACAGGTTTGTATCACCAGACATTGCTTTAAAGTTTGTTTGTTTGTTTTTTAAATTATCATCAGTTTTCCTAGTTGTTTCTATGTATATACTCTGGTACAAAGAAATAAAATAAAATAATTGAAATAAAATGAAATAATTGAATTCTCTAAATGTTCATAGTTAGAGAGGAGAGGACAGTATAAAAGATTTTTCATGGAAATAAGAATAGGCTTAAATCATATTTTTTTCTAAAACCCATGCCAAAAATTTTAAGTTATAATTACCAAAATAATTTTAGAGCTAACATTAAAATTCCACTTTGAGCTGGGCTTAGTGGCGCACACCTTTAATCCCAGAACACAGGAGGCAGAGGTAGGTGGACCTCTGTGAGTTTAAGGCCAGCCTGGTCTACAAAGTGAGTCCAGGACAGCCAAGGCTACACAGGGAAACCGTTAAAAAAAAAAAAAAAAAAATCACTTTGAAGACTTTAAAATATAAAGGTATCACGGAGCAGAGAGATTTAGAAATTCATAAACATTAGCTGGAAATGCATCCAAGTTTTCTCTACACAGCTTTTCTTTAGAGCTTATATCTTCATCACCTGATAGTCATCACCTTACGGCAGGCATACCTTAAACTAAACCTTGCGCCAGTGAAAGTGGCCTCTGGCTGCAGCAGAGTAGGGAAGCAGGAGGTAGCTGGGTTCACATGCAGGCCACAATAACAGTTTGAAATTATGACCCCTAAATGTAGCTAAAGAATCTCTGTAACGTTTAATTCTAATTACTAATGTGAGGTACAAATGTTCATTAAGAGAACTGTTTCCCAGCACAGAGAACAGTGAGACTTTTAGCCAAGCTACAGTTTTAAGTAGTTTACTTACCGTTGCTCTTGGTGCTCAAGTGTCCTGTAAATAGGCATGGTGGACTGTATCTGGGGAGGACAGAGGTTGCTCTGACTTCCAACAACAATAAAAACCATGAATTAGGACACGTGAAACACAATTTTCACACAAAAAATACAGAATATTTTAAAAATAACATTTGTTTTTAAACAAAATTGTTGAAACTTCTATTTCAGCTAGGCACGTGCTGCATGCCTTTACTCCCAACAGTGGGGAGGAGGCAGAGGCAAGCAGATCTCTCTGAATTTCAGGCCAGCCTGGTCTATATAGAAAGCTCAAATCCAGCAAGGGCTAAATAATGAGACCCTGTCTTTAAAAAACCACCACCACAATAGCAACAAAACAACAACTACAACTCATTCAATTATGTGACCACCAGCAATAATATATCAAATGGCAAAGGTCCTATGACCATAAACTGAGCATTTTCTTTCTTAGAAAATAAGACAGGACTAGAGAGATGGCATTCTTGATAAAGAGGCTGTCACCTAAGTTCCAAAGACCTGATTTTGGAATCCATGTAAAAGCCAGGCATGGCAGTACCTGCTTACAACCCCAGCTTCTCAGGGGACAGGGATCCCTGACACTCTCTGACAGACTACCGTAGCTGAACCAATGAGCTGCCAAAATTCATTAACTGACAGCTTTACTTGTCAATGCGACACAACCTGGAATTACCTGTGCAAGCGTCTCAGTGAGGGAGGCCTAGAGCACACCTAGTGCTTCAGGCTCCTCCTGTTGTGGCTGCCATGCAGCGATGGACAGTAGGTACCAGGATGTTTTATCACAGCAACAGAAGTAAAACAAACAGATAATCACCCACTTCACAAGAACTAAGGCTTGGGGAAGTAAAGGAGCCGGCAGAGCAATGCATCATTACTTAATACCGGAGACTAGAAACAAGACCTGTTGCTTTTCAAGGTGGTGGCTCTCTGCTACATCACCTCCCTGAAGGTTGACACTACAGAACACTGTGCTTACTGTAAGTGAGGAACTCTCTCCTTGGGTATCTTTAGTATTTTATGTTCTGAAACAGCTGAAGGAACTAATGAAACCTAGGACATTTACTTTAAACTGAAACTAAAGCATTTAAGGCATGGTGGCACACGCCTTTAATCCCAGCACTTGGGAGGCAGAGGCAGATAGATCTTTTTGAGTTTGAGGCCAGCCTGGTCTACAAGTGAGTCTAGGACACCCAAGGCTACACAGGGAAACCTTGTCTTGAGAAAAACCAAAAAAACATTTTTTTAAATGGTTACTAACAAATAATTTATGACCAATTACAATTATAGTACTTATAATTTATAATATATGAAAACTAGATCAGATAATTGTTGAATATAACATTTACTCAACAAGTTCAAAACTAGGAGCAATGATATTACTATATACTATGGGCTAAAAGCAAAGCCACTTGGGTAAGCTATAAAGTATAAGCCCTTTTACATCTGTCACCTCATTTAAAAATAAATACTAAAGACTTACTAAGTCTATTACGATACGAATGCCCCTGTCCTACTATGTAAGTAAAGCAATTAACTCAAGGGTTTATCTTTTTTTTTTCTTTATCTTACAATATGAACAATACCTATTTAACAAGATTTGTGTGTGAACACTAAACAAGTGTTTGGTATTCTGAAGTGTTTGATGTCTGAATATCCTGTCTATTGACCTTCTACACTAAGCATAACACTAATGTTGATCGATTATTATAAAATACAGGTGCACACAAACTAAAAGCAAGATTTAATTCAAGGAATCATTAGATCAATTCAAAGGCACCCTTTAAAGAGACAACAGTGTGTGTGTGTGTGTGTGTGTGTGTGTGTGTGTGTGTGTTGCTTATTTGGTTTTCTTTTTCTTTTTCTTTACTGTGGGCTCTGCTTCTCAGAATTTCAGGCTTTGAATTGAAGCCTTCTTTCCTCACTCTTCCCAGCTTCCAAGAGACATCTTCTGGGACATCTCTGAATCTGCCTTGGCAAAGCCAAGCTCCATAACAAATCTTATATGTCTTTATATCTAAATGTCTTAATATCACTTATATCTGTATTTTTATTTGCACTGTATTTGTTCATTTTTGTTTCTTTGTTCATAGATTCTTAGAGCTAAAAAAAAAAAATCACACAATAAAATTGTGAATTTCTTTAGAGTGTTATCTCATAGACAGTTTAATAAGAATGACAGTTCTTTTTAAAAGAAATATAATTATGGTGTTTACTAGTACTTTTTAATGTATTGTTCATGCAAATCACCTTAGGATCTTACTAAAATCTTAGGCCGTGGATGTTCAACTTGGGTTGGGCTGATACGTGAAGATTTATGGGTAGAGGTCACCAACTACTTCACACTCGGCACTTGACTCAGTATCACTCAAGGCAAAAGGGTGTACACTGTGGTTATGGGTAGTCTTTTGCTATATTAAATAGCCAGTCAACCAACCAACCACATTGGAAGTTTATTACGAAATGTGGTATCCCAGCTCCCCACCTTGGAGCAACTGAATTATAACCAGCTCTGGGTGAGCCAGTTTTGGAGGGAGTAGCTGGGAGACTTCAGGTGCTTGCAATGCACCCAAGAGCTTGCTACATCGTTATCTGCACTTAATCCCCAGGGACTCCGTGGCATGAGTATTTTCCCCCTCCGTTCAAAATGAGGAAAACTGAGGGTAGTTTCTGCGAAAGCAGCCGGCCTGATCTAGGGCTCAGGTCAAACTTCAAAGACCTAGGTGATACAAGCCTGCAGGGTCCCGGGATCGGGGCGACAATTTCAAGGCCAGGCAGTAGCAAGCGGGGCCACCCCCAGGGCTCCGGGCCTGTCCAGCGCCTGCCGTTACAGATGACCGGGAAGGCCAGGGAGCGGCCTAGACACTAGCAGCCCCTTACCTCTCCGGCTGCCATCCATTCTTAGTTCTCCTGTAGCCTTCGCGCAGACACTGTGTCCCCCCTCGGTTCTTACCGGGGTCAAGCCAGCCCCCGCAGTGGAGGTTTGGAAAGACTAGCCCGCGGGGGCGGCAGCGAAGGCGGCCACAGAGACTGTCGCCAGGCTGGTTGCTAAGGGCCGGCTCCGCGGCTACAGATTATGACGTCACAACACAGGGACGTGTGCTCCTAGGCCCCGCCCCGCCCGCGCGGCTGGTACTCGGCTGCAGTGGCAGGTGCGGGGCACGGTCGGGGAAAGGGGCCAGTTTCGCGCTGTGGGAGCTTGCCAGTCAGGAAAGCGAATCACATCTGTTTCCGTCACCAGGCCACTTTTTACTTTGGTGTCGGGATTCGAACTCTGGTCCTCAAGCATGCAGAGCAAACACTCTTGACCAGGGAGTCATCTTTCAGCAGCCCACATCTTAGTTTGCAAGCTTTAGTTTGAATTTCTTTTCTGCCTACTGAATTCCTCACCTCTTGCCCTTGCTCTCCCTTTTACCTCAAAGCTACAGAGCCAGTTTCGTTTTGAAAGGAAGTAGGATGTGAGAAAAAAGTAATCTAGTCTGCGCCTTTCTGTAATTTGTGTATTTTTTTTGCAATAGCTAATTGTGAATCCTTGGAAGTAACATCAGATTTGGATAGGAGGAGAAAGGAAAGCATTCTGTCACGCTGGGTTTCTTAGCAACCCATTCTTGATCTTTGTGGGATCCTATAGCAGCATTCCTGGACTCTACCCACAACCAACAATGTCGTTAGATATTGCCAAGGGTTGCCTAGGGAGGCAACTGCATCCTGGCGGTTATCACAAAAAAGCATCCCAGATTCTGAGCCAGCGTTGCTGAACTCTGAGCTTCTACAGGTTATGGTTGGTTTTTAACGGCAACTTGCCCCAAGTTAGACTCTCCGGAATAGGGAGATTTTCATGATTGCCTTAAATGATTTGGAAGAGCCACTTGGATTGTGGTTGCTATCTTCTGGTAGCAGTCTAGATTAAAAGGTTGTGGCAGGAAAAGCTTGGCTTTTCCTCATGCTGCCCAGTTGATTTACCCTTTTGCTGCTGTGGTTGAATTCTCCTTCCACATCAGAACCAGCGTTTCCAGTTTTCCTCAGGCACTGAAGACCAACCTGCAGCCCTCCCGGAATCTTTCAGGTTTTTGACACCAGATCGAGACTACTGAGGCGCCATCCAGCCTTGTGGATGGAACAACTATGCCAGCCTCCTCATGAAAGATAGCCACTGTGGGGATAATCTGAGGACTGAAGCACTCAAGGACGGAAAAACTACATCTCAGTCTCTCAGCTGTAATTCAGCTGTTTTTGCTATGTTGATGTAAGCTGACTTAAAAAGTTCACACAAAACACACACACACACACACACACACACGCACACGCACACACACACACACACACACACACACACACACCCCAACTCATCCCATTGGTTCTCTTCCTCTGTAGAACCCTGTGGACAGTGCTATCCCTGGGCAGGTGGTTCTGGGCTGTATAGAAAAGCAAACTGAGCAAGCCTTGAAGAGCAAGCTGGCAGGTAGTGTTCTTCTATGGCCGACTTCTAGGTTCCTGCCTTGAATTCCTGTCCTGATTTCCCTTTATGATGGACTGTAAGTTGTAAGATGAAATAAACCGTTTTATCCTCAAATTGCTTTTGGCCATGGCATTTTATCATAGCAAGAGAAACCCAACTATGACAACTTACAAGTTTGATCATGAATTAAATTCTAAGCCTGACTGAGCCTCGGCTTCCTGTTTATGTAAATGAAAGGAATACAAGTGTTAAGATATGGGCAGTGGCTGACCCTCACCCCCAAATGTATGGTACAGGTGTCTCTTTTCTAAGACTCCTGTCTCAGAAGAGCCAGACATGAGGAGAGTTGGCATTAAGGAAAGCAAATCAGAAAGCCTATAATAATGAAAGGAAAAGAAAACACATCCCAGAA
The DNA here is from genome assembly GCF_903995435.1 of Acomys russatus. Lineage (NCBI taxonomy): Eukaryota > Metazoa > Chordata > Mammalia > Rodentia > Muridae > Acomys > Acomys russatus. The sequence continues at coordinate 107,226,759 of NC_067137.1, read as the reverse complement.
TCCCAGTTATAACAAAGCCTGGAGCAGTGGTCTTCTAAGACATAGGGCGGAGAGAAAATTGGGCTTAAAATATGATGATCCTCTATCTCAAACAGCATTTAGGATGATAGAGAGTAAGGAGACTAAGAGCTACTGGAGCTGTGGCCCAGAGGTCAAGAACACCTTCTGCTCTTGTGGGGGGGGGACCCAAAGTACAACTCACAGCTACTACAACTGTCTGTAACTCCAGGTCCAGGGGACCTGACACCTTTGGCCTCTAATGGCACCACAAGTCTCCTTTGATATGAGGAGCTACCATCACTTTCTAGTAAACCAAATCATGGTGTTGCCTTCCTCAGTTTGCCTTTTAAATTTCAACTCCAGTCAAACTTAGCAAATGCTTACTGGGGAGCTATTGTGCACAATATTATAAGCGAGGTTGGTTTCTAAGCTGCTAATGGTGTCATAAATGCCCTTAGGGGTCTCAGAATTTTAAGTAACTGTGTAGGAATAAAAGTTTCTGCTTCCTGCATAATATCCAATTCTGTCTTTTAAAAAGATTTCAAGTGTGTGTGTGTGTGTGTGTGTGTGTGTGTGTGTATGTGTGTGTCCTCAGAGTCCAGATGAGGACTTGATTCTCCTTGAACTAGAGTTACAGGCAGTTGGGAGCCACCATGTGGTTGCTCGTTTGAAACTCAGGCCCTCTGCAAGAACAATGCATGAGCCAAATCTCCAGCCTGCTCTTCTCTTCTTTTAATGGTTTAATTAGATCTCTCTTATTGAATGATTTCTAAGCTTTTGGGATGGCGATATAAATAAAATAAATTATGTATAAACAGTCTGTACCATCTGACCTAATAAAACATAGTTTATGTTCATTATATTTTTAATGCTTTATTATTATACATTTAATTTCTATTTTGTAAATAGCCCTTCATTTCACAGTACAGAAGGATCCTAGAAATAATGCTTGGTTCTTTGGATATGCCTAGACGCATTAGTGAAAATTATCCAGTGAATGCAGAAAAAGACACAAGAGACAAAAGGTCTAGGTTTTACCTTTATTTATATTGGGTTATTATAAAACATTATTACAATACTTTATGTTTTAAATTATATTGTATTTATTTATGTGTGTATGTATATATGTATTATGCATGTGCACACATATGGTGTGTGCGTTGGAGTTAGGGGACCAGTTTTTATCATGTGTTGGGCATCCAGCTTGGTGGTAAGTGCTTTTGTTTGTTGAGGCATCTCTCCTGACCATGAATGTACCCTTTTTGCTGTTATTTAGCTTTAGCTTTAAAAAAATATGTAGGGTATTTTTCTTGTCTGTCTGTGCACCATGCTCATGCCTGGTGCCCATGGAAGCTAGAAGGCATCAGATCCCCTGGCCCTGGAGTTTTAGGCAGTGTGAGCTGCCTCGTGGGTGCTGGGACTTGAACCCAGGTTCTCTGTAACAGTAGCCAGTGCTCTTAGCCACTGAGCCATCTCTCCAGCCCCTCTACTAACATATCTTAATCCTGAAGTTCCTAAAGGACAAAAAGAAGGAAAATCGTGGAATAGTTTTGAATTATCCACCAGGGCCAAGTTAAAAAAAAAATAGGATTAAAAGATGTGTGAGCATTTTGTGTGACCTCAGTTCTATACAAAGTCCTTTATGTTTCAGTGACTGAAGAATTCTTGAGAATCTCAGCTACATTTATTTTTAGTCATTTTTCAATAAGTGTGAGTCATTGGAAAGCTAAATGGCACGATACAAGTTTAAAGTGTCCCAGTGTTGATCTGAAATGGATTCATTCTCTGCTTGTCACTAGAGGGGGCTTTAGGAAAGGTCTAAGCTCCATCCTTGTGAGAACAATCTGCTATATGCAGGCAATATTAAACTTCAGGTCTCTTACTGAGGGACTACCAGGTGCAAACACTGTAAGAAATGACTCTGGGCTTGGGTTGTTTCAGTTATAGTTAAAGGCAGAATAAGAACTTCCTTTCCAAGGGCAGGGAAAGCTTGTGCTATTATCTAAAAGGCCTCAGTAGATAAAAACAATCTCCATCACTGTCAACGTATAATTTGATTTTTCTTAATTTTATTGTCTAAAGCAAGAGAGAGTAGGAGCATCTATAACTCTTTGTGCAGTAATATGTGCCTAATGGGAATACAGGTATACAAAACAGTGTTAATAAGATCTACTGACCTCAATGGTCATTCTGAATTATCCTAAGCAATAGAACACGGATCCCTGACCATAAACAGACTCTTGTCCCTGATCATTCTCATGAACTATAAAAGCACATAGGGCTTTAAGTGTCTATGTGGTGTTAGATATTGAACATTATAGTTATGGTCTTTTCTGGACAAGCAAACACTCGACTGCTAAGATATACCCTGCCCTTGCTTTTTGTTTATTTGTTTGGAGACAAAGTTTCTCTAAACTGCTTCTAGCTCATGATGTTTTGGGCCCTTAGCAATTTTTAAAAACAATCCTTAGCTTCTGTGTGCTGGGATTAGAAGAATGAATGACCACACAGTGCAAAACCATAGTTGAAGTGGTTCTCAACCTGTGGGTTGGGACCCCTTTGGGAGAATCAAGCAACCCTTTCACAGGGGTTAAATGTCAGCTATCCTGCATATGTGATATTTATATTATGATTCATAACAGCAACAAAATTACAGTTATGAAGTAGTAACAAAATAATTTTATGGCTGGGGATCACAACATGAGGAACTATATTAAAGGGTAGCAATATTAGGAAGGTTGAGAACCACTGCCATATTGTTTTCGTTGCACTTTTTTCTCTGTATAACAGTCCTGGCTATCCTGGACTTGCTTTTGTAGACCAAGCTGGCCTTGAACTCACAGCAATCCGTCTGCCTCTGCCTCCCAAGTGCTGGGATTAAAGGCATGTGCCACCATGCCCGACTTTCATTGCACATTTTAAAAGGATGGAAATAAGCATATTAAAATGTGTAGGGATGGATGGGGAGAGGGCTCATAGCCATCTGTAACTCCAGTTCCAGGGGATCTAACGTCACCCTTTTCTGGCCTCTGAGGCCCCTGCACATATGTGGTGCACCATGTCTGGAACTGGAGTTACAGATGGCTATGAGCCACCGTATAGGTGCTGAGAATCAAACTCAGGTCCTCTGAGAGCGTAACTGATACTCCTAACTGCTGAGCCCTCTCTGCATCCATCCTTACACATTTTAATATTCTTATTTCCACAATTCATTTTTTATTTTTCCTGTGCTTAAAAGGAACACGAAATTGTATCTAAGTAGGCAGCTTGGTTGGCTTCTTGTTACCAATGAAAGATCCGTGCCCATTATGACCTTTGGCCAAGGCTGCCAGGATTTCAGACATCAAGCCCACTGATAATTGTCAGTCTTTGTTTCTTCCCAGCTGTGTTCCTCAAAGCTTTTCATCCAATTAAGAGAGCAAGTCTCTGTGAAGAGAACTCACTCATTTGTTGGTTACTAGGTAACCTGCCCTTAAAGCTTAAGAGCATCTTATATATTATTCCCCCTGCCAATCAATTGTCACAGTGAGTTAGAAGGATGATGGACCCAAGGAGCCAATTATCTGTGCTGAAGGCATCACTCTGTTTACAAACGGCGTCACCCCTGAAAACGGAAAATCACAGCCAAGTTGTTCATCTAGCCAGATAATTCCGCTTAAGAAAAAAAGACTGGAGTTCACATTTGTCATCCACTAGGACCAAATAAAATCTTCCAAGAAGCAACTTGAGGGATGAAGGTTTATTCTGGCCTGAGAGGGTGCAGCCTATTACAGCGGGAAAGCATGGTGGGGTTTGTGGCACCCTGCAGCCATGTCAGTGGCAGTGTGAGGTCACATGTCCTTGTCTTAGTCCATGAAGAAACACAGGGCTTGGGCTGGAACTAGACCAATATATAAACTGTTAAGACCTGTCCTGTGGTTCTATGTTTGCCGACAAAGCCCAATGCCCAAAAGTTTTTGCAACCTGCCCCCTCCCCAAAATGCTACCAGAAGGAGCCCAGTTAGCTGATGAAACAACATGAACCTATAGAAGCTACGAACATCTTACATTCAAATATAGCAATTTCTCTAGAAATAATTCCTTTAGAATACTTAAGAAAGCAAGCTGAGAGAATGGAGGTGAGTGTGACCCTTGACCCCCCTTAGACATCATTCTGTCTCTTATTTGACTCAGCATATTTTCTCTTGCTGTGAGCTCTTTTTCTGTAAACAACATTTTGTGGGTTTTTCTTTTTCTTCTTTTCTTTTCTTTTGGTCTTTTGAGACAGGGTTTCTCTATGGTAGCCTTCTCTGCCCTGGACTCACTTTGTAGACCAGGCTGGCCTCGAACTCACAGCGAACCACCTGCCTCTGCCTCCCAAGTGCTGGGATTAAAGGTGTGCGCCACCACAGCCCGGCTCCAATAAGTGTTCTTAATGCTTTACGTTTTACACAAAATCTAAATTATCCAACAGTATGAAATTGTCTTTTTCTAAGGTTTACTTTGTGTGTATCCATTTTTATGGCATATGCACATCACACGCATGCCTGACCCACATAGAAGTCAGAAGAGGGTGTCAGATTCCCTCAATGGGTTATGGTTGGTTGTGAACCGCCGTTGCTGGGAATCGAACCTGGATCCTCTGGAAGAGCAGTCAGTGCTCTTAACCACCAAGCCATCTCTCCAAACCATAATTTATTTATTTATTTTTAAAGATGGCTTTCAGAGGGGTTAGGAGGAAGCCAATGAACACTATCAAAAGGATACTGGAAAAGATAAATTGCTATCCTGATTTACTGATCTACTAAGTCAGGGAAGAGGCAGCAAAACAAAGGGTCCCAGTGTCTTGACTGATCATGCTGACTCTCAGCATATGCTGCCCAAATGGTGGGAAAGTGAGGCATGTGGACACTAGTGCCCATACAAAATGGGGAAGGTGAGTTTGCCTAAGTGTTTTATCTTAGACAAATTTGTCTTAAAACTGTCTTCAGTACATGAGATAAAATGTTTTTTAAAAAGTATTTATTTATGCTGGGCAGTGGTGGCGCAGGCCTTTAATCCCAGTACTTGGGAGGCAGAGGCAGGTGGATAGCTGTGAGTTTGAGGCCAGCCTGATCTGCAAAGCGAGTCCAGGACAATCAAGGCTACACAGAGACACCCTGTCTAAAAAAAAAAAAAAAAAAAAAAAAAAAAAAATATATATATATATATATATATATATATATATATATATATATATATATATATATATTTATGTATACAGTGCTGTAGGTACAGCTGCAGTCCAGAAGAGGGCATCAGATCACATTATAGATAGTTGTGAGCCACCATGTGGTTCCTGGGAATTGAATTCAGGACCTCTGGAAGAGCAGACAGTGCTCTTAACCACTGAACCATCTCTCCAGCCCTTTTTTATTTGGATACAGGGTCTTACTATATGTAGCCCTGGCTGTCCTGGAACAGATTGTGTAGACCAGTCTGGCCTCAAAGTCACAGAGATCCTTCTGCCTCTGGATCCTCAACACCGGGGTTAAAGGTGTGCATCACCAAGCCTGGCCCAAAGTCTCAGTTTTAAAAATAGATTTGCTTTATTTTAAAGCAAATGTGTGCGTGCTCGGGTATGTCTGTAGGTACAGGTATGTGAATATGGGTGCCTGTGGAGGCCAGCAGAGGACTGTCAATCCGTTAGAGTTAGACTTCCATGTAGCTATGTTTTGCCTGACTTGAGTGCTGGGAACCAAACTCAGGTCCTCTGCAGGAGCAGCAGGTGCACTTAATCTGTAGATCCATGTTTTCATCCCATAAAGCTGCACTCTTTATTCTAAAAGAACAGCGATCATTATTCTCTGCCATAACACACAGGGTACCGTTGAGTCCAATTTCTCCACCTTTCTTAAGATGATTTCTTTGCCTTAATCCAGAAGTCCTGCCACTGGCCTTAAGATGAGAAATGTTTATTTTACCGTGGAAAAAATGCCTCAGAAAGGAAAGCTCTTTTATTTTTTATTTCTCTTTTGACAGACAGGTGAGGAAAAATAACATCAATGACTTCCATCAACTGAATAACTGGCACGTATTACATCAGTAACAATCATGTGCAAGGCACGTGCTCTTTGGCCCACACGTTTCCCTCAGAACATGACAGGATTCTCTCGCATTCACTTCCTCCTCTTAGGTCAACTCAGAGCTTTTAGTTGCTTTGAACAGGATGGTCAGGAGCTGGGTGCCTACAGAGATACTGTCTAGTGGCAGGTGGCAGAGAATTGCCATCAAGCACAGACTGGAATCAACTTACCTTGAGCCAGGCTCTGCTCTAATTGGCTGTGTGAGCTTACTGAAGGACCTGGTTCCTTCACCTTGAAAACAGCATTATGCCTGTGAGACTAACAGGCGGGGTAGCACTATACATGGTTTACAGAGTGCTTGCCTGTCACAGGTTCGCTGCTCCTGAAACTGACCCTGCCTAAGGACTCAGTGCCATAATTCATGTGGAAAGAGACCTCACTAAGCCTCCGTGGTGGCACAGAAGTGAGACAGAGAAGAGAAGCAAACAAATAAAGGGACGGGGGTTCTAGCGAACAAGTTACCACCATTGGCAGATAGGATTCCATTCCTCCAGGGAACTTAGGCAACAGGAAAGAGCACCATCAGCGGTTTCCTTGCCAGGGTGTGAGAGAGCTGGTCTGTTTATCCCCATCTCCATGGAGCTCTTGTCTGAAGACTCTCAGGGCCTTAGCTGGCTAGCTCCCTGGCCTCCCGCCAGGCCATAGAGGGCAGGTTGATGAGGAGTAGACCTTGGTGTTCAGAGGACACTCTTAGTACACAGGGAGCTGCTGTCTGTGGTATGTGAGCAAGTGGCATGGGCTGAGAAGCAAGACCTTTACAGTGTCTGTTGCCTTGGTGGCAGGGGCCATACATATTCGTATTTTAAAATTTTGATTATGAAATGACCTTCGGGGTCCTTTCACAGTTGGCCGACCACGGGAAAGGTGTTTGTTGTGAGCACTTCCTGTTTGCCTTAGGAGTGTCTTTTCCTCTTGCTTCTTATGAGACATCCACTTTCTGTCTCTCCGAGGCCCATCTCTTCTCCTACACACTCATCGTCATAGGAAAGGACAGCGCATTCTTGGCCTAGCATAGCACAGTCAGGTGGCCACAGGGACTGGCTGAGAGAGGGGCATTCAGGACCCTAGATGGAAACATCCTGCCTCCTCACAGTATCCACATCCTTTTTGGCACATGGTTGCCAGAGCCCGCTCACTGAATTTCTCCTCCTTTATACCTAGGAGCTATGAGTTCTGGGCTGCCAGCGGTCTTGCTCTCTGTGGGAGAGAAGGAGGAGAAGGAGAAGGGAAAAGAGGAAGAAGATGAGGATGAAGAAGAGGAAGAGGAGACAGCCTTAAAGATGTTAATTTACCCCTCTCTAAATATGCTTCTGGCTGAGAGAGTTATGTCTCTGGTCCTGCTGGTTATATGAGCTAATATATTTATTACTGTCAGTAGCAATAAGAGTCCTGATGGGGCACTTAATAGATAGGGAGTATGTCATGCTCTAAGACATCTTTTAATAGCATTATATTTAGTGTAAATTCCCAAGTTGTTGTGAAAGTTAGCTAGTTAGCTGTTGGAGGCAGGCATGCACTGGCTTTTTTTTTTTTTTTTTTTTTTTTTTTTTTACATCCCAGAACAGTCTTCTCTCACTTAAAGTGCTATTGCTGGGTCACAGCATCAGATAACTTTTGAGTCCCACCTGTGAGTAAGCTAGTGTCTCTGCAATTCTTGGTTCTCACTGCATGAAGGAATAGGCGAACATTTGGTATTAATACATCTTCAAGGCCCCTCTCTCCTCTCCCTTGCTAGTAAAGCTCCTAGCTCAGGCTCAGGCAGCGTGTACACAGGATTTCAGAGGATCATTTTTGTTTTCCTTGTGCTTATTTAGGATAATTGCCATTTTCCTCTTGATTAAGTTTGAAGCATAACTCCTTTAAAAATTGTAAATTTGAGCATCTTGCTGCCATAGCTCACTAGTAGTATGTATGTTTAAGGCATGTCTACTCAGTGTTCTATTTCTATGGAAAAAAATACCATAACCAAGCTAACTCCTATAAATTGGGGGCTTGTTTACAGTTCAGAGGTTTACTTCATTATCATCATGGCAGGGAGCATGGTGGCGTGCAGGCAGATATGGGGCTGGAGAAGGAGCTGAGAGTTCTAATCCTGATCTTCAGGAAACAAGAACAGTGAGACTGCATCTGGCATGGGCTTTTGAAACTTCAAAGCCCACCTCCAGTGACACACTTACAGCAACGAGGGAGGACACATCTCTTATTCCTTCTAATCTTTTCAAACAAGTTCACTTCCTCTTGGGTAGTTGACACTGTTCTTGCCTATGTGCTCAGCATAAGCAAATAGTAGCTACAACATACTCCTTATTGCATCTGTACTGACAGCCATGGCGATGTTCTAAGGAGACATTGTGCCCCTACCTTTGACTCTCAGTCTATTGAAAGAAGGTTCCTCATGGACTTGGTATGTGTCTCCTAAGAATCTCATGCTGGGAGAAGGTAAAGGCTGAAGCTAGGTGCTAGCCAGAGAGGGAACTTGGCTCCCTGAAAAAGAGTTAACATGGCGCCAGGCCACAGGCTCGAATCCTGGTAACTCTGGTAACGTGGTGGTAGATCCACCTCATGAAACCTTCCCAGAGAGTCACAGTGCTCTAAGACTGGACACATATGCCACCATTGTTCCTCACTGCTGCAATGCCCTTGCCCTTTGACCCCTTCTGCTACAGTCCCTGGCTACACTGGAAGCCGTGGACCTTGTCCACACTTCTTAGCAACTGGCGTAAGAAGAAGAGTGCACAAAAAGAGAAGAGCTTCTGGCTGAGAGCCCTCCAACCGTGCCTCGTCTCTTTACACTGTTTCCCCTCTGTATGGATCATCATGGGGTTGGTAGGCAGATGAACTAGCTAATATAGCCATGCAGCCAGAGATGGAATCAGAAGCCCTCTTCTCTAGGCAAATCCACTAATGGATGATCTCTTGGGGGATACCTTCCTTGGTTTCTAAGAAGAAAATCCTCTTTCTGATCATATGGGGGTGGGGGATAACTTTTACTAATAAGAAATATCTCCATTAAAAGGAAACACCCTTCTTTTTCTTTATTCAATCTCATGTTTTCTTGTAGTAGGCTCAATAATGGCCACCCAAAGATGATTATTTAAACAAAAAAGCACACGTTTGTTTAAACAAAAGGAGAGTACTGCGTTTCATTGTACGGAAGAGATCCTCTGAGAAGTCATAGAGACTATTACTTGCTCCAGGTACCTTTTTCCATTACGCTGCTTAATAACAGTATCCCCAGTTCTCAGTTGAATCTAATAGAATCAAAACTGCATTTCTCATTCTCCTTTGCTTCCGGGATGCACATAAGGCAAAGTCCTGGTTAATGCATAAGATAGAAGAGTTGCATGCAACACTAGAGGCATGTTTTTATAGAGGGGATCTATCTGCCCTCTTCTCTTTCTCCTGGCTGGATTATAGCTTTAATGGGAGGGCTTAGAGATGGATCTTAAACCAAAAGATGCTAACACCCAACACAGCAAAGAGCAAGAGAGAGTCTGTGTCCTTAGCAGTATGGTGTTTCAAATCAATTCATGGCATCTCCTAACTTTTGACTTTTGTAAAAGAATAACAAAACATTTGGTTTTCCATTACTCAAAGTTATATACAATCCTTGTCAATCATTGTCAAGCTTTATGTATTGTTGAAACTAGATCATTGAAGTAGATTTTCTTAAAAACTAACTATATGGGTCACTCGGAGTACTAAATTCAGTATGCATACCCGGATAAGGCTGAAAATTTAACAATATTTTTATTCTATATGGGATGTGATTTGTTACATGATGACCTCTGAACAAAAGCAATATTCACATTTATTAGAGAATTGCATTCTTTGCTCTTGGAGTTATCCCAAATGATTATTCTAACAATGCTCAGGGTTTGGAAGTAATATGCAAACATTACGGAATGAAGACTCATGAGTCTGGTTTCCTTGGGCTGTAATGGCCTTTGCAGGATGTTGAACTTGACCACAGCATTGTAAAATCCAAATGTTATGCTCAATAAACTGTGATTTTAGTTCTCTAGATCCATGGAAAATGTGATTTTATTTAAAGCACAGCCTTCCCTAGTGTTCTGACAAAGTCCTGAACTCTAGAATATTGGAGTTATTTCAGAGCCTGGGCAGAGGATGCTGTGTAGAAGCTGACAGGCTTTCTGTTGGTCAGTTCACCAATACTGTGTTCTTAGAAAATTACTCATGGTCTTAAGCCACATTCAGACACCCACATGGTGAGTAGTGGAGGTGGCTCATGTCTTTAATCCCAGCACTTGGGAGGCAGAGGCAGGTGGATCGCTGGGAGTTCGAGGCCATCTTGGTCTACAAAGGAACTCCAGGACAGCCAAGGCTACACAGAGAAACCTTGTCTTGAAAAACAAAATCAAACAAACAAAAAAGAGTGAGAAAATAAAATATTCTGTTTGGTGCTCTTTTCGAGCCAAGACTAGAAGACGGCATCTTGCATCATATCCAGAAGTTATTGGTTTCTTTTATCTGCTTTCAGTATCACTGTTATTACAATTATTGTTTACGAAATCCTCACATCTTAACTTGGTGTCCTTTAATGATTTTAGCCTATACCAGAAATTACAAAAGCCTGATGGGGTGACCATAAAGGCCATAAACCATATTGACATAAGCCCATTAGGATAATAAGCACTAAGTCACTAGTATTGCCACCAGCAGCAGACAGTGCTCTGATAACAGAGCTAATTAAGCAAAGGCTGGGGGATGGGTCTTGGTAAAGTGCTGTGTAAAGGGCAAATTATCTGAATATACAGTTCACCAGAGAATACATAAAGATGACACACTTGCATTGGGTAGATTAGGAAATGAGAAACATAGCATTGTAATGCAGAAACCTCAAAGACGGAACTTTAGTGCAGAGCCCTGGGAATGTAGTTCAGTTGTAGAGAGATTACTTAGCCTACACAAAACCCTGGCTTAATCCCTTACACCACATAAACCAGGCAAGGTATTGGATAGAGTCAGGAGGATCAGAAGTTTTGGCCCACAGAAAAAGACCAGTCTGAGCTACATGAGACTGTATGTACATATGTATGTATGTATTTGTGTGTGTATGTGTGTATGTATGTATGTATATATATATATATAAACACATATATCTCCATATATATAACTTAGAGTTATCACTGATCATACCTCATGTTGGCATCATGTGCCTCTTGATAAGATGTTACATAAAGGATGACTCACCACTATGTAATCTTCCCCCAAATCTATAACTTGGGCTCCTGCATGCTGTAGGGGTCAGCACTGACTACTGTAACAACCCTTCCCACTTCCCCTCCACTTCCATCAACATGAATTTTCAAGTGTGGCCCAAGTGAGTGTCACATAGTCTTCGAAGGATCTGGCACATGGTGGCTCCTCAGCTTTTCATCCATGACTTTTGCATGGGCACCCAGATAGTGTGAGAGAGCAAGGATGCCATGGAAGTTTGCATAGACCAAGCCTGTAAATGTCCTGTGTTCATAGTCCATTAGCTGTAAACTCAAGGCATGCTGGGGAATAGAGTTTAGCAGAATGCATAGGAAGAAGAGATTATGGGTTTGGTTATCTGCATGTATATTGATGCTCAAACAGGGTATCCTTTATAGGAATAGGCTGAACTCTAGACATGAACATAGCAGCAACAACTTAAAATAGCATTCCCAACAGCCACAGCTGTTTTTTTTTTCTCTCTCTCAATATCTTCAGGGAGCATCTCTCACCTCATTCCTGGTTCCCTGTGGGGTCATGTGCTTTGCCCTTTGCGTGAGCAAATCACTGGTGACAAGTGCACGGGAATAACGGGCACAAAGGAAAAGACACCTGCTCTTGTGCCAACAAGCCCCGCTGTCAAGACGCGACCTCAGCACCACAAGGACAGATCCTCTTGGAAGTGATCTCTTTAAGGCAGATCAAGCCAGAATACACTCAGCACTCATGACGTCCTGCCTGCACTAGGCTCTATAGTACGAGCTTGGTGGGATCCTGTCAGACCCTTTGTTGCTGAGGCTTTTGTTTGGAATCAAAGAAAAGGGATGGAAAAACAGCATGAGTTGATGGCTTGTTGTCACTCAAGAGGAATTCTCTTTTATATAGAAACTAACCTCTTAAAAAAAAAATAAATAAAACCAGAACGAAACAAATAGACAAATAAAGGAGTTAATTTTGTGTTGGCCAGCTACTCCTGGGCATAAAACCTACCCTAAAGTGTGCTTGGTATGACCCAGTGACACACTCCTCAGAAGAAAGCAGACCTTCCATTTGGCAGCAGATACCAGTTATAAATAGCTTCTTGGTTAGTGTTGGGACCCCTGTCCATGTCCCGCCTCGAATGTGACCCTACCTGGCGTGAACCTGGGCAGGTCTTGTGCATGGTGCCACAGTCTCTGTGAGTTCATATGTGCATCAGTCCTGTTGTGTCTGGAAGACACTGCTGCCTTGGAGTCATTCATTTTTGTCTTATCTGGATTTTGGTTGGATTTATTTTCCTTTTTGTAGTTTTTTTTGAAAAGACTATGTGAGAACTAGAGATGGGGAGGTAGAGAGAGGGAGAGAAAAAGAACATAAAGTTAAGTGGGGGGGGGGAAGGATGGGGAGAAACTGCGGGAGGGAAAACATGATCAAAATATACCGATGAAAGATATTTTGAATAACTAAAAAACAAAGAAACCTCATAAGGAGGTAATCCATAATCTAGGGTTTGTCATAGCCTAGAGCCTAGAAAACCCACAGGTATTTATTTAAATCAATTTCCTCAGCTTAATCAAAGTGTAGGACTACATAGGAAGAGCATGAAAAGGTGGCCAGGTTGTATTTTCTAAGTTAGATTTACATGAATTTTTAAGTGGAATAGCATTTTTTTTTTCAGGGAGGGGCTTGGGAGGGAAGATACTTAAGCTGCAGAAACCATTGGGTTTCAGTGTGTCTTTTATTTGCAAAACTGAATTTAAAAATTTACCGCATACGATGTGAAATGTTAGACATGCATTAGACAGCTTCTTCTAAGAGGGCTTATGTAGAATCAGGGTCCTAGACTGCTGTAGATACACACCAACCATCACAAAGCTGGTAGCACACACCTGCAGTCCTAGCTCTTACACTGAGAGGAAGTAGAGATGGGAAACTCCCTGAAGCTCTCGAGCCAGCTACCATGTTTTGTGATACAAAGAGACTCCATCTCAAGCTTTCTGTTTAAAAAATTATTGATTGTAATTTATTCACACTACGCCCCAATTGCTTTCCTCTCCCTTGTATCTTCCCATTCCCACCCTCCCTTCCTCTTTCGTCCTATTCCCCTCCCCTAGACCTCTGACAGGTGGGATCCTCTTCCCCCACCGTCTGACCACAAATCAGGTCTCATCTGGGTAGCCTGCTTCCCCTTCCTCTGTGTTCCCACAGGGCCTCTCCGCCAAGGGGCAGTGTTCAAATTGCGGGCACCAGAGTTCATGTCAGAGGCAGTCCCTCCTCCCCCGCCATCCCCCGTTTCTCTCCTTCCCCGTGTCGCGAATGAGTTGTCCACCTGCTATGTCTGAACAGGGGGGGTCTAGATGCTCTGTTTTCAATGTCCTTGGTTGATACCCTTGTGCAGGACCCCATGGGTTCAGATCTACCAGCCTTGATAGTCTCCTTGTTGAGTTCCTGACAACCCCCATCCCCTGTCTTTCCATCCCTCAACTCTTCCAGAGTCCAGCTGCAAGTCCCAGTATCTGTCCCCATCCCCCACTGGTTAGAGTCTCTCAGAGGACATGTGTGTTGGGCTAATATCCCCTTATAAGTGAGAATATATCATGCATGCTTTTCTGGGTCTGGGTTATCTCACTCAGGGTAATATTTTCTAGTTTCACCCATTTGCCTGCAAATTTCAAGATTCCCTTGTTTTTTTAATAGCTGAGTAGTATTCCATTATGTAGATGTACCACAGTTTCTTTTCCTGTTCTTTGGTTGATGGACACCTAGGTTGTTTCCAGATCCTGGCTATTATGATAAAGCTGCTATGAAGACGAACATAGTTGAGCAAATGTTCTTGTTGTATGGTGGAACATCTTTTGGTTATGTGCCTAGGACTGGTATAGCTGGGTCTTGAGGTAGCACTATTCCCAATATTCTGAGAAAGTGCCAGATTGATTTCTAAAGTGGTTGTACAAGTTTGCACTCCCACCAGCAATGGAGGAGTGTTCCCCTTTCTCTACATCCTCACCAGCATGTCCTGTCACTTGAGTTTTTTGATCTTAGCCATTGGGATAGGTGTAAGACAGAGTCTCAGAGTCGTTTTGATTTGCATTCCCCAATGACTAGGGATGTTGAGCATTTCTTGAAGCGTTTCTTGGCCATTTGATATTCTTCTATTGAGAATTCTCTGTTTAGCTCTGTACCCCATTTTTAAATTGAATTATTCGCTTTGATGGTGTTTAATTTCTTGAGTTCTTTATATATTTTGGATCTTAGGCCTTTGTCAGATGTAAGGTTGGAATGCTGAGAGTTGTATGGAAGAGTTGTGGTGGGAGAATGGAAGACCAGGGATGGGTCAGGAGCTCCACAGGGAGACCATCAAGGCCTATGGATCTGGACCCAGGGGGGCTGCACAAACTGATGCACCAACTAAGGACAATGCATACAGAGAACCTAGACTCCCTGTTCAGATGTAGCCAATGGACAGCTCATTCTCCAAGTGGGTGTGGATGGCAGGAGGAACAGGGACTGCCTCTGACCTGAACTCTGGTGCCTCGGATTTGATCACTTCCCCTTGGTGGGAGCAGCCTTGTGGGCACACAGAGGAAGGGTTTGCAGGCTATCTTTATGACACCTGACAGACTGTGGTCAGATGGTGGGGGAGGAGGATCCCACCTGTCAGAGGTCTAGGGGAGGGGAATTGAGTGGAAAAGGGAGGGAGGTGGGAATGGGAAGATACAGGAAGGGGAAAGCAATCAGGATGTAATGTGAATAAATTATAATAATTACATTTAAAAAAAGAAAGCTCTAAAACTACCAGTTTTTAAAAAAATGAAATAAGGTAGCTGCATAGAAAAGTGAATAAATGAGTACATAAATAATAAAATGACTTTTGTCTCTCCTTAACAGAAGAATTTCTACCATCATAAATGTGTTTTCTTTTCTAAATAAAAGCAGATGGTCAAGTGTTCTGTGATATTAATCTACCCTTATGTGGCATCCAAACACAGCAGATTTCCTGTCTTGTGATTCAAGAATCTTAAGGGCTACCGGTTGAGATGATGGATGTGGATTGTGTACTGGTTGCCATGGTTTTGATGAGGATGAGCTATTTAAGCTTATCCTTAATCTGGATAGGCATGAGCCTCTCTTTGCAGGGTTAAAAATGGTGCGAAAGAAGACAGAGCTATTTTTAGATCGAATGTCAGCCTGTCTCTAGTAGCAGCTAAAAATAGAGGTTCCTATCTGTAATTAACCCTTTGGCTACCAAACTAGGTAAATAAATTAATCACAATAGAATAATTAAAAAAAAAAAAACAAAACTAATGGACATTCAAAAAAAAAAATAAAGCTAGTATCTAATTACATAGGCATTTAAAACTGATATCTTATTTTTTTAAAAACACTGAAATATATATTTAAAGAGGCTTATATTAGTTTCAAAACCAGTTAGCCAGTTCCCATGGCAGCTTTACTCTGTTGAAGGATTCCAGATTGTAACCAATTTAATGTTTCTAGCTAGTGATTTCCTTTCTCCATTTGCAAATAGCACTGTGGAGTAGACAGGAGGTAGACTTTTTGTGGTTTATCTTGGATTCTATTGTCCATATTGCTTCACGCAGCATGCCACGCCTTGTTACAATGCAGATAATTTCTGTCATCAAGAGCTTTAACCACAGACGGTAGAAGAATGTAGGAAGGCTGTTATAAATAAGCATGCAATTGTTTCAGACTCAAGATGGCCAACTGCTACACCGCAGGTGCCATGGTGGGCAGATTGGGGTTTAGAAAGTCTATCTAGGCCACAGGATTTGATGGAATCACATAACCTTCTGGGCAAGACTTAGTTTCAAGGACAATTGGACTACTTACTAAACACGGGTTGTTTTTATTTTCAAATGGTTATTTTTTCCCCCTTCAAATAAAATTCAGGTAGAAGTCAATTATGAAAACACAAATAATGGAGTGCTTTTCAGTCATCCTGGGGTTGGAAGGTCATGAATGCTTTTCCTTCCTTCCTTCCTTCCTTCCTTCCTTCCTTCCTTCCTTCCTTCCTCCCTTCCTTTCTTCCTCCCTTCCTTCCTTCCTCCCTCCCTTCCTCCTTCCCTCTCTCCCTCCCTCTCCCACCCATCCATAGAGTTTGAACCCAGGACATCATGACCAATGGTTAAGCACTCTACCACGGAGCTACATCCTTCAGCAGTGTGAGTGTCTTTCTTGTCCCCACTCAGCTAACTACAGAACTTCTCAGAGCATAAGTTGAAAAACTGGATCAAAGATTCTGAGAAATCTCGAAAAACAATGCCATAAGAGCTTTGTTTTTAGAAAATGGGAGTCTCACTGGTATGCCAGAAAGATATGATACAGTAACTTCTGAAAGACACTGGCCATATTTTCAAGAAGACAGATTAGAAAACTAGTTTTGATTTTTACTGATATTTGACATGGATATGAATCTCCTTTCTTGTACACAAACAATAAAACAATTTACCTCTGGCTGTGCACCCTCCACTGTTTTATCTTTTCACGAAAGTCCACTCATTACTTCATTTTTGAATTTTCATACATCTTTGGATTTCTTAAATCTTTGATGGCCCAGGAAGTTAATGATTCTAACAACAGAGTGCTTGTACTGGGGTAACTTTTTCCTGCGATGTTGGTCCAGCTTCTGCCTGCTCTGATATTCAGTACTTATTTTCAGGGGAAGGAGAGTGAAGGCTGGATCAGACCTGTGGGATCACACTGGGGAAGTTGGGGTTCAGGCTCTCATGTGGAGGTTTTGTTTAAACCTGATCATTAGTTATTCTGTATCTTCAAGGCAATGACCACTAATGGGAAACATTATCGGTACAAGCAAGGACCACAGATGTCAAAGTTGCTTTGTTGTTTCAAAAGTAGCTCCAGGTCCAACAGTGGAAGCTATATCTGATTCCTGCTTTAAAGTCCTGACTCTAATTGTGACCTTCATAGGAATCAGCCTGTAGCTTGAAGCTAGCAGTGCATCAGGATGTTCTACTACAGAGATAAAGCTGAGTAAAAATGCTCCAACAACAACAGCAACAACAACAACAACAACAACAACAACAAAACAAATAACCACCAAACTTTGATTCAATAATATGCTCCCTATGAGAAAAGATTGTGCCATGCCCCAACTGCTTGATACTGACATTTATACTGCACATTTCAAAAACCTTGTAGAAACCATTTATCAGGAGATCATATTAACCACCCACAACTTATTAAAACAGAACGAGTATTTTAACACCAAACGGCAACTTAATGAAACTGCCAGGGAGTTGGAGAGGGAAGGAACTCATAGGCAGAACACTGAGCTGATTTCTCTCTTATTTTAAACTTGAAAGTGTAGTGTATATATAAAGAAATCCATTCATGTTTCAACTCCCTCCATGTCACCAATGCAATACACTGGAATGGCTAGCATCCCAAACAAAGAGACAGCTGATGGTCAAGTCCTGCTTTTGAACTCTAGTCACCCCTCTGTCCACTGTGTCAAGGTTACCAACCTTTAGTAGCATGGAAGAATGGGGAGATAGTAGGACCCACAGGTCCTGGAAACCTACAAGAAGAACTTTATGACAGGCAGATCTGGGTCCCGGGGTCCTCCTCAAACTAAGGCACCAGCCAAGGAGAATATAGGCAGTAAACTTTGAACCCCTACCCAGACCTAGCCTATGAACAGGATATTCTCCACCGTTGAGTGGAGAATGAGATCTGACTCTCACACGAACTCTGGTGCCCCTTTTCTGACCACGTCCCCTGGATGGGGAAGCCTGGCAGCACTCAGAGGAAGGATAGCAAGTTACCAAGAAGAGACTCGATATTCTAAGAGCATATATAGGGGGAGGAGGTCTCCCTCAATCACAGACATAGGGGAGGGGAGAAGGGGGGAAGTGGGAGGGAGGGAGGAATAGGAGGATACAAGGGAAGGGCTAACAATTGAGATGTAATATGAATAAATATTTTCCCCAAAGGTGGGCTGGAAGAGCAAAGATTGATCCAACCAGTTTGGACTTTCATATAAGTAGAATAATGCAACATATGTTCCACGTATTCATGCGCATGGTTTCCTTCATTAAACCTGATGTTTGTGAGACACTCTTGTTATACTTGTAATTACTGTTCCTCGTTCTGCTGCAGATTATAAAATGTCCAACTTATGGACCTGTTCTACTATTGATGGATATCTAGGCAGCTTTCTGTTTTGGACTGTGACAAATCAGGCTTCTAATGAACATTCGTGATCATATTGTTTGGGCATAGATCTGGGAGTGACATTTCTGTGTCATGTGCCTATGTTGATGGGACTGCCAACTAGCTTTCCAAATGATTGTCAGTTTACACTCGCAGTAGTAGTGAATGAGAAATCTGGGTTTCTGCATATGTTCCCCAGCACTTGTGTTATTTTTCAATAACTGGGTAGTGGCTTTAATTTGCATTTCACTGGTGACTAGTAAAGTTTAATATTTTTCTGCCCATGTTGTGGCCACTCGAATAGTGTCTATTGTGTGTATACAAATGGCCATCTATCCTTCTATCCTTCCATTAATGACAAAATTTTGCTTTGTTTGTTTGTCTGTTTTACTTAGTGTCTTCATTTTCTTATGTGCCATATCATTTTAAGTGTTCAAGTTTATGGCAGGCATTTCACACTCTTTTCAATGAGTGTGAAGTTTTTTACCATGTACCTCCAGTTACTGTATATTGAAGTCTGAAAAGCTTCTAATTTGTTAGCTTTCCATCACTGTGGTAAAATAATCACAATAAAGGAAAAGTTTAAGTCACAGTTTTCAGTCCTTGGAAGACTTATTGCTTTTGGGCATGTGATAAGATATTTCATCATGGTGGGGGGGGCATAGGGTGTGGCCGAGCTCATCCTCGAATAGTGGATGGGAAGTAAAAAGAAAGAGGAAAGTGGTGGGGCCCACAACATCTCCTTCAAGGGTATACCCACAGTGACTCCCACTAGACTCCACCTCTTCAAAAGTTCTACCACTTTTCTCAGAACCCCTGGGTGGATATGTAGATCCATACTATAACACTTAAGTAGAAAAAATATGCCCATCTAAAAACTGAAAGAAGAGCTAGTGAGGCAGCCTATGGCTAAAGGTGTTTGCTATGTACCCTGACCTGACTTGAGTTCAATCCATGGGATACGCACAGTGGAAAGAGAGATCTGACCCCTGAAAGTTGTTTTCTCACCTCCACATGTGTGCCACGAAATAGGCAGGAACACACACACACACACCACACACACACAGACACACACATGTGCATGATGCATAAGCGTGCTCTCTCTCTCTCTCTCTCTCTCTCTCTCTCTCTCTCTCTCTCTCTCTCTCTCTCTCACACACACACACACACACACACAGGTAAATGCAAAAGAAAAAGTTAAAAGAATAATAAAAGAAAAAAGTTTAAAGAACCATAAATAATCAGTTTCCACAAACGTATGTATTTAATGCTATTTTGAGATCACTTTTATTTTAGTCTTTTCATACAATTTGATTGATTGAGACTGAAGATGAAAATAAGGACAAAAAGAAAGAAAAAAGAAAAGAGAAAAAGGGAAAATAATGATCTTATTTTAACTTTGCTAGGATGGACCATGATGTTTCTCATTTTGGGAAGTGTCTAAAGTAAAATCCAATAAAAGCTGAACTTCTGATTTGAGTTTTAGCTTAGCAATTTTCTGGTATTCCGAGATAAAATTTCCCCAAGATCATCACATACTTAGGAGAACAGTCCCTTCTGTTGGCTGTACATACTACTCTTAGCAGTAGTAACCCATATCTTATTGAAGAGTCACCAATAAACAAACAAACAAACAAATAAATGCAGAGCTGACCATGTTGAGTGTACCATCAGTTACATCAGAGACCCTGAGCCAATGATTAAGTCCCATCCAGCTGAGCATCGTATCCCTTGGGCTCCAGTCAGAACTTCTGTCAGAACCACTGCCATGTGACCAGACCTATGTGAGAATTTCCAGGAAGCATCTTTCTGGAAGAACTCATTCACCAGAGGATGAGATGGCAACTGCTGCAGTTGCTGTACAACCCTCAGAGGGCATCCTGTTGAAAGGAAAGTTACAAGTGAGGCAGAGTGGCCTGTGAAATGACTCAGAAGATTCGGGCACTTATTGCACAAGCCTGGCTCCCTGACTTTCATCACTAGAACACACATAAACATGGAAGGAGAGAACTGATTCTACAAGGTTGTCCCTTGGCCATCATCTGTATTCCCACTTCACACACATACTAGTAAATAATGTTACATTATATATATATATGTATATATACACATATATATATGAATACACACATATATATACACATACACACACACATATGAAGAGTTATATGGCTGTAGCTTTAAGTCAAACCTTTATCCTGTAACATGAATAGGTAATAGTCTTAGGTAACAGTTTTGTAATTTAGACTGAAGGCGTTATGCTCCTTTATAGTTTTGTTGTGGTTTGAATTAGAATGGCTCCCATAGGCTCATATATTTGAATGTTTAGAGTGGAACTGTTTGAGAAGGATTAGAAGGATTAGGAGACGTGGTCTTTCAGGAGTGTGTGTGGCCTCATTGGAGGCGGTGTCTCACTAGGACTGGGCTTTTGGATCAGCATGTACAAAGCTCTCGGCTACTGCTCATGACCGTGCCTACCTGCATGCTCCCACACTTTCTGCCATGGTGATTATGGACTAGACCTCTGAACTGTAAGAAAGCCCCCATTTAAATTCATTCTTTTATAATTCATTCTTTCCTTCTTCATGGTGTCTCCAAACAGAAATAGAATAGTAACCAAGACAGGCTTGTTTATGGGATTAAAGGATTATCATAGTAAAAATGTTTATGTAGGACTAATTTTGTGAGGAGAGGTGGGGAAAAAGAAATCTGTATCGTTACTATGGCTATGAATGATCACTGTATGTCCTGAGAGTGCCTCTCAGACATCCGACTTGGCTTAGTTCCATCAGAACTATTGTGGAGCAGAACAAATATACAAATTGGGAAGCTCTACTTCTTTATGATATAGGCCACTAAAGTGGACCAGTAGTTAGAAACCATTTGTAACACACCGACCCAAGATGTGACAGCCAATGTGTCACTACAGACTCCCTTCTGTCAGTATTGTTGGATGCTAATGGCTTCTGGTTTCATTATTCCAGGAACTAAGAAGATGGACAGGAGATGAAATCAGGGATGGGAGGGAGGAATGTACCCAGATTGTGAGAGAAAGACAACTTCTACAAAGCCGAAGCTTCCTTGGCAGGGGTGGAGGTGGGGAGGGAGGAAGGAAGAGAGTATGTGCATATGCATATAAAACCTGAGTTTTCTAGAAATGAAGGAGAACTGACTTGGGGAAGGTGAGGGTGAATTGAGCGGGCATCCCTTTCCCATACAGGATCCCTCACTTATGGAAAAGACTAAGGAGAAAATGGCCCCAGCATCACTATCCTGTGGCACCACTGAGTTGAAATGTACGTCTCAGGGTTTTATTTCTCTCACGTTTAGTCTCCGTGTGGAGTCAGAAAGAAGACACCCACTTTCTTTTTCTATTTGCCAACTGGTGTCACAGATTAAAAAAAGCTATTGGTGTTTTCCAGATGAGATATGT